>NC_072487.1:49679289-49979289 GCF_027574615.1 Eptesicus fuscus | reverse complement strand
GCTATGTTGGAGCACTAACCCTCAAAGTAATAGTATCTAGAGGTGGGCCTTATGGGCTCACTGGGTTTAGATAAGGTCATGAGGGTGGGGTCCTCACGATGGGATTAATGTCCTTATAAGAAGAGACCAGAAAGCTAGTTCTCTCTCCCTCTCCACCATGTGAGGACACAGTGAGAAGGTGGCCATATGCTAGCTTTCAAGAAGGCCTTCAGCGAGAACTCAACCATGCTGGAAACTTGATCTTGGACTTCCCAGCCTCCAGAACTGTGAAAAATAAATGTGTGTTGTTTAAGCCACCCAGTCTATGGTATTTTGTTGTAGCAGTCAGAATTAAAAGAGCTGCATAAATAGTATTTACTGTCCACTCCTACAGGACTTTTATCTTGCTTTCAATTATCAAGTATCATTGTTATGGGTTGCATTATGTCCCCCTAAAATTCATATGTTGAAGTCCTCACCCCCAGTAACTCAGAATGTGACCTTATTGCCCTGGCTGGTGTTGCTTAGTGGTTAGAGCATCAGCCTGTACACCAAAGGGTCTTGGGTTTGATTTCCCGTCAAGGGCATGTTGTACCTGAGTTACACGTTCATTCCCCAGCCCTGGTATGGTGCATGCAGGAGGCAACCAATTGATGTGTCTCACATAATGTTTCTCTTTTTCTCTGCCCCTCTCTCTCCCTCCCTCCCTTCCTTCTACTCTCTAAAAATCAATGGAAAAAATAACCTCAGGTGAGGATTAACAAAACAAAAAAGAAAGGAATGTGATCTTATTTGAAAACAGTATCATTTCAGATATAATTAGTTAAGATGAAGTCATTAGGGTGGACCTTAATCCAATATAACTGGTATCATTATAAAAAGAAGAAATATGGACACAGAGACAAACACACAAGGAGAACACCATGTGAAGATGAAGGCAGAGATGCTTCTACAAGCCAAGGATTGCCAGCAGAAGCTAGGGGAGAGGCATGAAACAGATTCTCTCTCACAGTCCTCAGAAAGAACCAAACCAACAGACACCTTGATCTTGGTCTTCGAGCCTCCAGAACTTAGAGACAATAAATTTCTGTTGCTTCCTTGCCTAGCTGGTTTGGCTCCATGGATAGAGCATTGGCCTGTGGACCAAAGGCTCCCAGGTTCGACTCCGCTCAAGGGCACATACCTCCAGGCCCTGGTCAGAGCATGTGTAGGGGGCAACCAATCGATGTGTTTCTCTAACATCAATGTTTCTGTCTTTCCCTCTCTCTTCCACTCTCTCTAAAAATCAATGGAAAAATATCCTAGAGTGAGGAATAACAACAACAAAAAGAAATGCTTCCTTTATGGTGTGCCAGAACACCCAATGACAAGTTCCAAAAAAATAAATAAAAAATAAATTTCTGGTAAGTCACCCAGTTTGTGGTACTTTGTTATGGCAGCCATAGCAAACTAATAAAATTATAAATAACTTCTAATGACTATCCTTATATATAATCAGAGATGTCTAAAAAAATTGCCTTTGTTAGGATAAAGTCTTAGAAGTGGAACTACAGTTAAGCAGCAGTTTTATAGTTCTTAAACTATAAACTGATCATTTCTCAACAGGCTTTCATGCATTCTTTTTTTTTTTTTCTTTTTCTTTTTTTTTTTTTAATATTTTTATTGAGGTATTATATGTGTACATATCTTACTATTACCCCCCCACCCCACACCCACACATGCCCTCCCCCCCCCAGAGTTTTGTGTCCATTGTTTATGCTTATATGCATGCATACAAGTCCTTCGTTTGATTTCAAAACTCCCCCACCTTTCCCAAACTTTCCCCCTGTAATTTGAAAGTCTGTTTGATGCTTTACTGTCTCTGTATCTATCTTTTTGTTCACCACTTTATAATGTTCTTTACTATCCCTAAATGAGTGAGATCATGTGGTATTGTTCTTTCATTGACTGGCTTATTTCACTTAGCATAATGTTCTCCAATTCCATCCAGGTTGCTGCAAATGATGAGAATTCCTTCTTTTTTATGGCAGCATAGTATTCCATTGTGTAGATGTACCACAGTTTTCCGATCCAGCCATCTGCTGATGGGCACCTAGGCTGTTTCCAAATCTTAGCTATTGTAAATTGTGCTGCTATGAACATAGTGGTGCATATATCCTTTCTGATTGGTGTTTCTAGTTTCTTCGGACATGCATTCTTTATTTATCCTTTTTCGTAGGATCTCCAGAGGTGGTTGGGGAAAGAATTATTAGTTCCCTTATAGACAGAGGAAAACAGGCTCAGAAAAATTTCACTACCTATAAGCTCAGGAAATTAGTGTACTAGTAATCAAACCTAGCATTCTTTTCAACAGACTAGAGCTGCACTGTCCAATATGGGAGCCAGCAAACACAAGATAATTTTAAATTCATCAAAATTAAATAAAACTAAAGATTCGGTCCCTAGGTCATACTAGCCACATTTCAAAAGCAGCTCAGTTGCTTCACATGACTAGTTACCACCATATTGAAGAGCACAAACATGGAACATTTTCATTATCACAGAAAGTTCTGAACTAGAACAGTACAGAACTAGAGCATATTAAAAATCTAGAATACAGCCTTATAATGCTTGGTACAACAGATCTTTGAATACATACTAAAACTGGTTAACCAGGATCCTCAAGAAATTACTTATGATGATACAGCAGAGGACATCTGTAAAACAATAAAGGCAGGAACCAAGCTAAGACACACTGAAGCACAATGATAACAAAAGTACACCTGAGAAAGCACAGGGACCTTCTCAAGAATATTCACAAATGCTGTGACTTATCCTGGAAAAGCAATGGGTAAATAACGTGTATAGTAAGTAGACAGATTCACACTTACAAAGAAAAAATGTTCAGGTTGAAGTTTGGTTCTATATTATGAAAATAGACACACAATAATTCTACTGTATGTATTTTAACTTTTGTCTACACAGAACTGAATGTTCATCCTACTGAAAAGTTTGAACATCACCTAAATAGGTTAGAAAAATTTATTTTTCTCTAGACTCCAAAACAATGTGCTGTTTTTAACAGAGACCATTGAGTATTTAATCTGTGCCATGAATTGTGCACTAAACTTTTTAAATATATTATTTAAATATTTAATACATACAGATAAAAAAAAATTTATGACCTCCCATTTACCTAACAGTCTGACTATCCAGATCTAAACATTGTGCCATATCTGCTACACATTATTTTTTCAAAATTTAATAACATATTACAAATACAACTGCAATCCCTACTTAATCCCATTCCCTCCCTCCATTCCTTTTTAGTATCCATTATCCTGACATTAATACATATCATTCGGTCTAAATTTTTATTTTTAACTACATATGCTTATATCCATAAACAACATACAATACTGCGTTTGCATGTTTCTAATGTTAAATATATGGTATCATAGTATATCTGTCTGCAACTTGCTTTTCTTCCCATTTTGATTTGAGATTTAGCATTATTGGTAAATGAAGCTTAGTTTATTCATTTAACTTAGTTTAGTTTAGCATTCCATTTGATGAACACTTCATGGTTTATTTATCCAAATTTCTACCATGGGACTTTTAAGGTGTTTTCAAATTCTTGCCATTATAAACAATGCTTCGGTGAACATCCTCCCACATGGCTTCTTTGACCAAGCACAATAATTGCAATCACTAGGCCTTAGGGGATACACATCTTCAACTTTACCAGGTACTACTGCCCAATTGTACTCCAAGTTGTCATATAAACTTACACTCTCACATATTTATAAGAGTTCCCAAAATAATACTTAAACAACAACCTTTCTATGTTAAATTACTTTCCATACGCAATAACAAATTAAAGTAACAAACCAGCTTTTATTTTATAGCTCTTGGAATAAAGACCAAATCTGTATAAACACAACAAAATCCAATAAGGCCAAAATATCCAATAAGATATTTTTCTTTCAGTTACTATCTATGAAACAGGAGCTATACTTGACACTTAATCCTAACAACTTTACAGATGTTTTTCAAACTGTTTTTAACCCAGCCTAGAGTGCATATACATTTTTGGGGACACCCTGTATATCTTACATTGCAACAAAGTTCCCTTCTACTTAGATACATATTTATATACAGTATGAATGTGTACTATGAAATAAAGTCTCACAAAATACCATACTTTACCTTATTAGCTACAGTTCTATATATTTTTCTCCTGATGCTGGTTACCCACTAAACTCATTTCAGGACTAATGAATCATGCCTACAGTTTACAATTTCCACTTTACAGATTAACAAAAACACAAAGAGGTTAAGTAACTTGCCCAAGGTTTCAGACTTAAACAGGGAAATCTGAAATTCAAACCCAGATTCAAAAGCCATACTTATTACAGTCCACAGCTTTCTCCTACAGTATTAATATCAATTCCATAGCAACTGAAACAGCTAATGCTTCCATTTATGCCCATATGAACCAAGGCAAAGAAAAATAAATATAATAAATTATTTTAAAATATGGTGGTATGAATAGAGTAATAAATAAAACCAAAGTTGCACACCAATATTATACCTCTGATTTCATTCATTCATTCATGTACAGATTTTCTTCTGAGAAAACCTTAAATATCACTGCTAACCTTCTATCTGACTTCATAGCAATTTATTATAATTTAAAGAGAAATACTAATAAAATATACATAAATATACTACCCTGCCCCTGAAAAAAATTAATTTCTGTAAGAATCAACAAAATTCACTACCTATAAGCTCCTTTTCAAACCAAAAGACAAACAAGTACTTACGTCAAACTTCAACTAACAAAACCAATGACTAATTCTAGAGTAAACACAGTGCAGGTTATAATTGAACATGTACAAATGCTCAAATATATCTTCTAAAATGTTTTCTAAATAAATAAACCTCAGTTGGAATAGATTTTCATATACACAATCAGATTTCTATGGTTACTATTTATTGGAGCTCATTCAAGCTTGGTTATACATGGACAGCACAAGGACATTCTTTAATTCACTCAGCTTACTGTTTTAACTTTTTAAAAAATATATTTTTATTGATTTCAGAGAGGAAGGGAAAGGGAGAGAGAGATAGAAACATCAATGATGAGAGAATCATTGATTGGCTGCCTCCTGCAAGCCCCCCACTGGGGATGAGCCAGCAACCCCAGGCATGTGCCCTGCACCAGAATCGAACCCGGGTCAATTTCTGGGTTCTCTGTTCTGTTCCATTGACCTAGATGCCTGCTCTTGTGCCAGTATCAGGCTGTTTTGATGACAGTGGCTTTGCAGTATAGCTTGATATCTGACTTTGTGATCCCTCCAACTTTGTTCTTCTTTCTCAAAATTGCTGTAACTATTCAGCGTCTTTTTTTAGTGCCATATAAGATTTTGGAGTATTTGTTCTCGGTATGTAAAATACTAGAGGCCCAGTGTGCGAAATCACACGAGACCCAGACCCGCCACGCCACGCCGCGAGACCAAGACCTGTCGCGCAGCGAGACCCGTCAATGCACCTCCTGGTGACCTGTCGTTGGGTCGTCATGGCGTTACGGTCACTGGCTTTTTATAATATAGATGCCATTAGTATTTTGCTAGGGATTGCATTGAATCTATAGATTAATTTGGGTAGTATGGACATTTTAATGATATTAGTTCTCCCAATCCATGAACACGGTATATTCTTTCCACTTGCTTATACCTTCTTCTATCTCTTTTTTCAATGTTCTGTAGATGTCCGAGTACAGGTTTTTTACCTCAGTGGTTAAGTTTATTTCAAAGTATCTTAATTTTTTTTGTTACCATGGTAAATGGAATTGTTTTTTTTAGTTTCTCTTTCTAAGAGTTCATATTGGTGTATAAAAATGAATCAATTTCTGGATTTTAATTTTGTATTCTGCTACATTGCCAAATTCATTTATTAAATCTAGTAGTTTTTGTGTGGAATCTTTAGGGTTTTCTATGTACAATATCATGTCATTTGCAAATAATGACAATTTTATATCCTCCTTACCAATTTGGATGCCTTTTATTTCTTCTTCTTGTCTGATCACTGTGGCTAGGACTTCCAGTACTATGATGAATAAAAGTGGTGAAAACTGTCTTGTTCCTGTTCTTAGGGGAAATGGTTTTAGTTTTTGCCCACTGAGTATGATGTTGGCTGTAGGTTTGTCATATATGGCCTTTATTATGTTGAAGTTTGACCCCTCTATTTCTACTTTACTGAGAGTTTTTATCAAAAATGGGTATTGGGGGAGGGGTGGTACTGGGGTGAGAGGGTCAATGGGGGGAAAAGAGAACATTCATAATACTTTCAACAATAAGGATAATAAGGATTAAAAAAGAAAAAGTGGGTGTTGGGTTTTGTCAAATGCTTTTTCTGCATCTATTGATATAATCATGTGATTTAAAAATATGAAATGCTTCACGAATTTGTGTCATCCTTGCACAGGGGCCATGCTAATCTTCTGTGTATCACTCCAGTCTTAGTGTATGTGTTGCCAAAATGAGCACCAGATTAAAATTATTGATGTAGTAATTAACACACTCTATTCATTGTCTATTTTGTTTGATTTTTTAATATTTCTTTTCAAATAGTTTATAAATTGCTATCATAATTTCAAACGAGTCATTATATTGGCACCTTTTAGCCTACTAGGTTTAGCTTGTTAGAGGTTTGTAAAAGATCCTTTCCAGTTTCCAAAATCTAAAGATATAAACCCAGAGAGGCCTTGTCAAATTCTAATCTACAACATTCTACTAAGAAAAATAAATCAGGATAAACTGTATACAAAATATGATGCGATTTTATGTAAAAGAAAAAAGTTAATACACAGACACACACAATACAGAAGAAAAGACCAGTGTAATTATAATTTTTATTTTTCTCTTGATGTATTTTCCAAACTGTCTAAAGCAGGGGTCCTCAAACTTTTTAAACAGGGGGCCAGTTCACTGTCCCTCAGACCGTTGGAGGGCCGGACTATAGTTTTAAAATAACTATGAACAAATTCCTATGCTAACTGCGCATATCTTATTTTGAAGTAAAAAAACAAAATGGCAAAAACACCCGCATGTGGCCCGTGGGCCGTAGTTTGAGGACGCCTGGTCTAAAGCATGTATATAGTCCTCTTATAAATGAGAATAATTGTCACCAAAAAACTCTCCCTTACCACCCAGATGAAATCTGTTCAATTTTATTTGTTCTTCTAATGCTTATCATATTCTGTTCTATATCATAATTACCTTCTCTTATATCTGACTTCCTGTTAGAGTGCAAACCAGTTGAAGGATGGACCACATCTGTGAGCCTTAATAAGTGTTCACGAAGGCTATATTGTGCTTCAGCTAAAAACAGTAAGGCACATTAGGCTAATTTCACTTAGAGCACGAGACCTTTGTCTCTTGAATAAACTCCTGTTGAATCCACAACAAAAACTAATATATGTACTAAATGCATGTGCCAACATTATAGCTCTTTTAACTAGATGGTTTCAAGACTAAAAGTTAAGATCTTCAAGTATCATTTGTCCAAGGCCAGCAGACCAGCACCTTGCCAGACCTAGCCAAGTAGAAAAGTCTACAATTTTATCTCGAGTTGAAAGTCCCAATGTAATGATTACCTTTCTCAATTTACAAGAAAGATGGCTGTATTTCAATTGATTCCCAGGCATGTTTTATACCTTGGGCCAGGCTTTATGAGTCGTTTCCAGCTTCTAAACTTTTCAGAACATTGTACCTACCACTCGGCATTTGTCTGCAGAGTACGTTCATATCTACTACCAGTTGGACTCTCACTTCAATCCAGTGAAACTGGCACAGTATTATCTTTCCCACTTGACAGAATATGATTCTGAATGAAATTAAGAGCCTTAGAGATAAAATTTTAGTCATTACCTAGTGAGACTCAAAACAGAGTTCTCTTGAGTTCAAAATCCTGGATTTTCTATTATGCCACATGTCCTCGCAAGAAAAAAAAAATTTAGGTTGTAAACACTATTAAACTAGAGCCATAATGAACTCTCCAGCCTATAAAACACCTGCTATAATATTGCCCCTGAATACATACTAAGCAAACAGAAACCACAGCTATAGAGAAACTGATTCACAACCAACATTGGGCAAAGTCATATTTAAAAATAAGTACTATTTGAAAATAAGACTTCTTTCATGCTCCAAAACACTATCTGATATTATTAATTTTGTAGTTTATAGTTTATAATAAGCCAGAAAATTCTAAATTCAACTTTACAATACATAAACATACTAACTTCTGTGGACCCAGTGACCTAATATGTAAAATGAGAATATATAATAAGCAAGGTCATTTTGAGAATTATTAATCCTTACTTGCTAATTAGCAGAGAGCTTGGCAAAGAGTAGACTTACTAAATGTTAACCTCATTATTTCACTGACTCTAAGATGGTGAAACATTTTCCCCTATTTTAAGAACTCTGGAGGGGGGATTGGGACAAATATGTAATACCTTAACCAATAAAGAAATTAAAATGCAAATAAATAAATAAATAGAACTCTGAAGTCAAAATGTGTCTTAAAAACAATTATGTGTCACCCTGGCCTATGGCATTCAATTTGTTAAAGCGTCATCCCATACACAGAAAGGTCAAGGGTTTGATTACCAGTCAGGGCATATGACCAGATTACAGGTTCAATCCCCCCATCATCCACTAAGGGAAGGCAACCAATGTTTCTCTCTCACATCAATGTTTCTTTCTCTCTCTCTCTCTCTCTCTCTCTCTCTCTCTCTCTCTCTCTCTCTCTCTCTCTCTCTCCTCCCCCCACCCCCATTCTCTCTAAAATCAACAAAAGCATGTCCTCAGGTAAGGATTAAAAATAAATAAATAATACAATCAAAAAACAATGATTTGTCATAACTAAATCAATAAAAATTTTTTTCCTCAATGGTACCTAAAATAATGATGAGTTTTACAATATCTGGTATCTTGTAGTCAATGAAATGCAGCATATTATGATGCTGAGTAAATGTTTATCCTGCCACCATTCCTCCACCCAACAGATCCACACCTTTAATTAACCTTGATCTTCCAAGTCATGTTTCCAACTATAACACATGGATAGACTGCGAGCACCACAAATTTAACATGTCCAAAACCAAAATCATTATCTGCCCAGAAGCTGTAATTCTTTTTTTCCGTTTCCTATCCCAATTAATGACACCATAATGAAAAACCTGACTCCATCTTGACTTCCTTTCTCTTCCTCTCCCAGCTGAGGCCTTTCCTGTCTCTCAGTTGGAGAACACTCCATTTCTAAATCCCATTTTATTTTGTACCTCTATCTTAGAAATTACCAAACTGTATCTTGCAACATATTTAGTTATACACATGGCTGCATCTTGGCTCTGTTTCTTGAGGGCAAGGCCCATTTCTTACAATTTTATACTAGTGGCCCGGTGCACAGATTCGTGCACATTGAAAGAAAGGCACCAATTCGCACCTGGGACCCAGACTTCCCTTGCAGCCCCAGCTTTGTCCAGAAGGTCATCCGGAATCTATACCAATACAAGGACAATATGCTAATTAGACCAGACATCTTCTGGACGTCCTTCCAGACAAAGCCATGGTGGCGGGGGCCAAGGCAGAGGTGGTTAGGGGTGATCAGGCCAGCAGGGGAGGGCAGATTGAAAGGAAATTAATTCGTGCACATTGAAAGGAAATTAATTAGAAGAAATATTTTAATATCGCTATTCACCCTTTCTCTATAATAGAAGTGTCAATCAAATTCACAATTGACGATGACAGATCAAAACACACGCGTGCGATTGGTGCCAGCAAGAGCTTTATATGTATCGCGCGTGCGCACAGGCACGAGTCAACTTAGCCTTTTATCTATAATTAGAGGCCCGATGCACAAAATTCGTGCAAGAGTAGGCCTTCCTTTCCCCCCGCTGCTGGCTCTGGCTTCCCGCCGGCACCTGGGACCCGGGCTTCCCTCCAGCTGCCGGCAGGCACCTGGGACCCGGACTTCCCTTGCAGCCCCAGCTTCATCCAGAAGGTCATCTGGAATCTATACCAATAAAAGGACAATATGCTAATTAGACCGGACATCTTCTGGACGTCCTTCCAGACAAAGCCACAATGGCGGGGGCCAAGGAAGAGGTGGTTAGGGGTGATCAGGCCAGCAGGGGAGGGCAGTTAGGGGCAATCAGGCCGGCAGGGGAGCAGTTAGGGGGGTGATCAGGCCAGCAGGCAGAGGAGGTTAGGGGCGATCAGGCTGGCAGGGGAGCAGTTAGAGGGTGATCAGGCCGGCAGGCAGAGGCGGTTAGGGACAATCAGGCTGGCAGGAGAGGGCAGTTAGGGGCGATCAGGCCAGCAGGGGAGCAGTTAAGGGGCGATCAGGCCGGCAGGGGAGGGCAGTCAGGGGCGATCAGGCTGGCAGGCAGAGGTGGTTAGGGGCGATCAGGCCAGCAGGCAGAGGTGGTTAGAAGAGAACAGGCAGACAGGCAGGCAGGCAGGTGAGCAGTTAGGAGCCAGCGGTCCTGGATTGCGAGGGGGATGTCTAACTGCTGGTTTAGGCCCAATCCCTGGGTGATCAGGCCTAAACCAGCAGTTGGATATCCCCCAAGGGGTCCCAGATTGGAGAGGGTGCAGGCCGGGCTGAGGGACACCCCCCCCCCCCATGCACAAATTTTGTGCACCAGGCCTCTAGTATAATAATAAATGCATAATATGCTGATTAGAATAGACAGCTGAACAACCTTCCAGATGACCTTCCAGATGAAGCCAGGGCTGCGAGGGCCAAGGCAAGCCGCTGGGGCTGTGAGGGCCGAAGCAAGCCACTGCAGCTGCAAGGGCCAAGCTCCTTGCACAAATTTTGTGCATTGGGCCTCTAGTATATATAGAATAAACTTGCTTAATTAGGCCTGCTTTCTGAATTAGCTAAACTTTTTTACAGCCCAGTGAAGCACCCCAACTTCTCTTTCAGGTAATTGTCAGCAACACAGCAGTAAATATCAATACGAAGCAGATTATTATTGTAGATCATGCAGGGAGAACAAAGGGTAAAATATTTAACTGCAGTAGTGTTTGACTATATTCTGCACAGTGAGAAAACCTGAAGTCATTTTCAAGGTCCACCATTTCTTCTTTTCAGTCAGGTCAAGTTTCTCAGCTCTCTAAATCTCCATTTTCCAGCTAATGAAAAGAAAATAGAATTCCACCAAGTCTCCTATCTACCTCCTCCAGGACTTCTGTGAGGATCAAATGAGATGAGGCACGGGAAAATGCTTCACAGACATTTGGTTAAAGTATAAAATATTTGCACCTGGCTATAAAGTAAGATGTGTTCCTACACTGAAGAAACTCTAAGGAGACTAGTTGCTAGAGAGAGAAAGCTGGATGTTGCTATGTGACATCATTACCCGGTGCTCACAGCTACCGTTTGAGGCTGAGCTGGGCTGTGGGACCGTTTGAGGCTTTGCACAATGGGGTCTTGGCAGTGTTGGCTGCGATTTGGTGGGCTGTTGCTCTGGGGTGGTGGCGGGGCCTGTGTCCCACTTGGGGGAAGCCAAGTGTTGCTCTGTCGGCGCCAGGTCCACAGTGCCGTTTCTTTGTAAATCGCCAGTGCAAATCACGGCAGCTCCTGCGTCTGCCCCCTGGTGGTCAGTGTGCATCATAGCAACCGGTCAGACGGTTGGAGGGACACTTAGCATATTAGCCTTTCATATGTATAGATACTTAGGGTGACTAGTTCAATGCCTCACCAACAGTGAAGTGCTCAATAAATGTCTATGGAACTGATCACATCCTCTTTGTTAATAAGTTTCAGAATACTTAAGCCTCTCCAGCTGAGAGAAAAAAGGGACTTTCAAATAGTAAAAGTTACTATAACTTAAAAGAAATTTCACACAAATGATTTCACTTAAGAGTTTAATTCTCAACTCTATGAGGTACATTGAATAGATAGTAGTATTTCATTTTTGAATTGTGGCTTAAAAGTCTAGAGGCTTGCCAAAAGTTTTCTAAGAATGCAAACTCGTCTAATTACAAATCTAGTACTTTTGGTTTACAAACATCTACCCTTCTGCCCCTCCCTCAGTTTCATTCCTACAAACTTTTCAACCTAATGTGGCCTACAAGGCCCTATATTTGGGCTCCATCTATCTCCCTAGCCTCATCATGACCCATGTTTTCCCTCACTCAGTGCACACCAGCTATGCATGCCTTCTTTCAACTCCTCCTCCTCACCACAAGGCCTTTGCACATACCGTATTTTCCGGCATATAAGACGACTGGGTGTATAAGATTTTCCTGGGTTAAAAAGTCGTTTTATACGCCGGAAAATACAATAGTCCAATATATCTAATCCATTAATTCTAATCCCATCAATATAGTCCAATATACCGTATTTTCCAGCGTATAAAACGACTTTTTAACCCAGGAAAATCTTATATGCCCAGTCGTCTTATACGCCAGAAAGTACGGGTACTATTTCTTCTGACTAGAAATTCTACTCCTTCCTTCACCTGCTTAAAGGCTCCTCTTCTATTAAATTTCAGTTCAATCTTCACTTTGTTAGGTAAGGCTTCTTGGACCTATTAAGTAACTTTCCCTATCACACGTTCTCATAACAACATATACTCTCCTTTATAGAACAAATCACAGTTGCATTTTTTTATGCAAAAAATCCATATGCATTTATTTGTAGGTCTTACTTAATACAGCAAAATGGTAAAGAAAATTGAGAACACTGCTCATTTCTCTAATTTAATCCTATCTAATAAAGAGGGAATATGCTAATTGACCATCACTCCATCACAAAGATGGCTGCACCCACAGCTGAAGCCAAGTTCCCATAAGGAACCTTAATGAGCAATCAGCAGAGACCTGAGGCTACGCCCTCCCCCGCCCCCGTGGGGCTTGACAGGGGACCTCAGGCTGCACCTCCTGCCTTGGCACCAGGCCAGGGGACCTGAGGCTGTGCCCCCCTGTCTGGTGGGGCTTGACAGGGGACCTCAGGCCATGCTCCCCACCCGGCAGGGCTTGACGGGGGACCTCAAGGTGCAACCCTAGTGGTGGGTTGGGGGAACTCAGGCCGCGCCCCCTGCCCAGCAGGGCTTGACAGGGACCTGAGGTTGCACCCCCCTGCCGGTGGGGCTTGACGGGGGACCTCAGGCCATGCCCCCCACCCAGCAGGGCTTGATGGGGGACCTCAAGGCACGCCCCCACCCCGGCCTGGGCTGGGAGACCGCAGGCCACGCCCCCCATCCTGGCGCCTGGCCAGAGGACCTGAGGCTACATCCCCTGCCCGGCAGGACTTGACAAGGGTGGGACTGGCCAGGTCTGGATCTAGCCCAATGGGGGCGGGGGCCGGCCGGTCTGGGTCTCATGCGATTTTGAGGTGCATGTGGGTGGGCGGGGACTTGACTCTGGGTCCCATGGTGAGCACCAGACTCTGTCAGGAGGAAGGTTTTCATATACATTTTACTAATTTTCTTTCATCTCTGACACTTGTATTATAGAGAAAGGGCAAATAGCAATATTAAATATTTCCTCTAATTAATCCCCTTTTAATATGCACAAATTTCGTGCACCAGGTCACTAGTTTGATATATAAAATGGAACTTCTGTTAAAAAAATAAATAAATAAATAAAAATAATAAAATGGAACTTCTTCAGAAAAAAAGATTTGCATGAAATTTACCTTTCCTATGATTTATGCTCTAAGAGTACATTTTATAAAAATCAGCAACCAGGCTTCCTCTATGTTTAAATTGAAATGAACGTGATAAATAAATAACTTTATTTAATGTAGTTGCAAAAAGAGTCAATAATCCTTTCAAGAAAGAGACTATTTAATTTCCTCCCAACTTGGATTCACCATAAACACAATCCACAAATGTTATTGGAACTTTGCCAATAGTATAATTCAACTGTCTTGCTCGAACAATCATTTCCATCTGGAAAACATAGCCTTTAGAAACACATTTTTCTATTAATTTCTGTAGAACTTCTTTTCAATATAACCTGAAACTTCCTGTTAAATCAGATGCTCCTGGTCTCAGCAAAATCTGAGTTACAAAATTGGCCCACGGCTGATTAATTTTCTTTTCAAATCCCAGCCATAACCACCTCCATTTCCTTTGTAACGAGTTCAGAGACAATGTCAAAATTACCTTCCTTTTGCTTCCTAATGAATTCAGGAATAAATTTTGGATGGTGTGAGAGATCAGCCTCCATAATAATTATGTAGTTTCCTGTGGCATGTTTCATTCCATGTATATATGCAGCTCCTAGTCCCAACTTTTTCTCCCATGTTCTTAGAAGAATTTTGTCTGATCCATAGATCTTCTCCAACTGTTCAGCAACCTCCCTTGTTCCATCTGGGCTCCCATCATCTATGATTATAATTTCGTAGTCGATTCCACTCTCGGACAAGCTTTTCACCAGCAGCCACATGATGAGTGGCAGGTTCTCGTGCTCGTTGTAGGTGGGCAACAGAACCAAATACTTGTCCTGTCCCAGGGTGCGCCACCTCTGGCTCCCGATGAGATCTCAGAGGGGTATGATTTGCTGTCTTGCAGGCCAAGGGAGAACTGTGCCTCACAGCTGCATTTTATCAACTTGTAAGATTTTCCTTTGATTAGTAATGTCTAGTTCCCTCACTCATCTATACAACTTCCAAGAAGGCAAGGGATTTTTTAAAATCATAATTCTGCTCCAAGTACCTGGCACAAGAGCTGTTGAAAGGATGAATAAATAAAACCTTTTGTATGCTCAAGCTCACTAAATCATCCCCACCTACTTGCAGCTGATAAATCTTGTATTCTGCTTTACAGGGAAACCAGTTATCATCTCTTCCTACTCCATCTCATCTTGACCTTCCTCTTCTTACAGATTCCTTCCCTTCATGCCCCAAACATTCAGATTTCCTCTCTCACAAGACCACTCTCAACCCTTCTCTTCATGGCAAAACTTCTCAATGCAGTCTATACTTGCTAATTCCACTTCTTCACTTCCCAAATATACTCCTCAACCACTGCAATATGCTGCCTACTCTCACACTACTCTAATGAAACTGCTCTAATTTTCAGATCCAATGACCCTGCTGTTTTTTTATCCTCAACCAGTATCATTAATCTCTATCATCTGATTATTCCTTCCTGAAACTACCTCTAATTTAAGCTTCAGACAGACACAGAATTCTCCATTTTCCTGTAGTTCTGACCACATCTATCAACTCTTCTGCCCATTCCTTTAGCTACAGTATTCATTCATTTTTCTCCTCTTTAATCCTCTGTAGGCAAATTTATTCAAGCTAATGTGTTTACTATCAAACACCTTCAACTCCCAAAGATTTATCTCTAACACAGACTTCTCTACTAAGCTAGAGACACTCATTTTCAGGTACCATTTTCAAGGGTCATCTGCAACAAGATTATTGATACTTTCAACTCAACATATCTTATATGCAATTTATCTTACAGATTAACATCAACGACAAAATGTTTTTATTAAGCTCCTATTTTATTAATCCTCACCCGAGGATATTTTTTTTTCCATAGATTTTTTTAGAGAGAATGGAAGGGAGGGAAAGAGACAGAGAGAGAGAAACACTGATGTGAGAAGAGACACATCGACCAATTGCATCCCGTACACACCCTGACCAAGGCCGGGGAACAAGCCTGCAAATAAGGTATGTGCCCTTAACTGGAATCAAACCCGAGACCCTTTAGTCTGCAGGCTGACTCTCTAACCACTGAGAAAACCCAGCAAGGGCTTTTAAATGGATGTATAAATATTAAAGATGTGGAAATTAAGATTCAATTAAGTTAAGTAACTCAAAAGTGGAGCTGATATATTACCTACTCAGGTCTGTCTAAAACCAAAGCTTTTAACATCTACCCTATATCACAGTACTAAAGTACTAGTATAGTGAGAGTAAAAGCTAGAAAGACAGACTGGAAAATATGATCAGATAGATGGAAAAGTTTAAGATTACAAAAGCAGCCTTGGCTGGTTTGGCTCACTTGCCTGTGGACTGAAAGGTCCCAAGTTTGATTCCAGTCAAGGGCACATGCTCAGGCTGCAGGCTCAATCCCAGGTAGGGGATGTGCAGGAGGCAGACAATAATTCTCTCTCATCGTTGATGTTTCTATCTCTCTCTCCCTCTCCCTTCCTCTCTGAAATCAATAAAAATATTAAAAAAAAAAAAAAAGATTACAAAAGCAGAGCACCAATCCAAGGAGCAGCATGCTCTATGATGTGATCAGGGGTGTGAATGGCTGACATGAAGTAGACATAGATGTTTATATCTATACTAGAGGCCCGATGCATGAAATTTGTGCACGGGGGGTTTGGGGGGGTCCTTCTCAGCCCAGCCTGTACCCTCTCCAATCCGGGACCCCTCGGGGATGTCTGACTGCTGGTTTAGGCCCTATCCCTAAACTGGCAGTCAGACATCCCTTTTGCAATCCAGGACCACTGGCTCCTAACTGCTCGCCCTAACCTGCCTGCCTGCCTGATCGCCCTAACCGCTTCTGCCTGCCTGCCTGATCACCCCTAACTGCCTCTGCCTGCCAGCCTGATCACCCCTAACTGCCTTCCCCTGCCAGCCTGGTTGCCCTTAACTGCCCTCCCCTGCCAGCCTGGTCGCCCCTAACCACCTCTGCCTCGGCCCCCACCACTGTGGCTTTGTGCGGAAGGACATCGGTCTAATTAGCATATTACCCTTTTATTAGTATAGATCATGCAACATAAGCTTTAAGGTAGAATTGCATTAGTAGAAATGAAGAGACATTTCATTAAAAAATGTATATTGGTTTGATATGATCCACTTGTTTACAACAAAAATCAAGTCTTTAAGAATAGGATTGCTTGCCCTAGCTTGTTTGGCTTAGTGGCTAGAGCTTCAGCTTGAGGACTGCAGGGTCCCAGGTTCGATTCTAGTCAAGGGCACATGCCTGAGTTGCAGGCTGGATCCCCAGTAGGGAGCTTTACAGGAGGCAGCTGATCAATGATTCTCTCTCATCATTGATGTTTCTATCTCTCTCCTTCTCCCTTCCTCTCTGAAATCAATAAAAATCTACTTTAAAAAATAAAAGAATAAGATTGCTTTGCTATCAAAGCCAAGTAAGGTGTGTCATTCGTTGTCCCTGATGAAGTCTGAGCAGCTCAGTTGCTAAGCGACTTCGCTGGGTTCTCATCAAATAAAATCCGTGGAAAAGCAACTACGCCCACCATGCATTTAGGCTATAAAGACTGAAAGTTGGCCGAAACCGGTTTGGCTCAGTGGATAGAGCGTCGGTCTGCGGACTGAAGGGTCCCAGGTTCGATTCTGGTCAAGGGCATGTACATTGGTTGCGGGCACATCCCCGGTAGGGGGTGTGCAAGAGGCAGCTGGTCGATGTTTCTCTGTCATCGATGTTTCTAGCTCTCTGTCCCTCTCCTTTCCTCTCTGTAAAAAGTCAATAAAATATATTTAAAAAAAAAAAAAAAAAAAAAAAAAGACTGAAAGTTGGAGAGGACAGAGGGCTTCTGGGGTAGGAAGACAATGAAGGTCAGTGGCTGGGAGGCAGGGAAGATGCAGGAATGCCCAGTGCCTGGAAGCACCGGAGGGTCTGAGATATGCGAATCTGCTGGGGGTGGGGTCAGGCCTGCACTCCAAAAGGTCAGGTCCGGAGAGAGGGCAGGAGTGTGGTTCCAGGGATCCCCTTCCTGCAAGGCTCCTCCTCCTTCCCTTAACCCCCTAACCTGTCCATTTGGATGAAGGGGGTGGGAAGCAGGTACGCAGTGCCTGGGTGGGACACCCTTCAGTCCCAGATCTCTCCCAGGGTGGGCAAGGGGTGTTTGTATTGGTTTATTTGATTCTTCTTACACGTTGAAGAGGGTGGCAGGGGAGTGTCTGCCAGACAAGGTTTCCTTCTGCTTGCTCACCAGAGCTGCCCCATGTGATGCCTTTTCCCTTCCTTCCCCGCTGCCCCGAGCTAACACGCATGAGATCAACAGGGACGAAATTGGGGCCCGGTTGTATTGTGTGGAGATTGCCCTCCACAGGAACCTGCCTGATCCAAGGAGGGTTGGGGTCATTCACTGCAGGAAAGGCTCGATTTAAATGAAGCCGCCGCTTAGATAGGCACTGGCTGAGCCATTTGCGGAGGGTTTATCATCCCTTCTAGCTGTTTCCTTGGAAACCACAAACTCAAGATAGCAGAGCCGAGGGCCGCCCCAGGCCGGGTGGCCACCGGATGGGCAGCGAGGCGGGCCTGCACACGCCTCCACTGGGGGCGCCCTGGGCCAGGCTGCACGGAGGCCCTCCTGGTGATGGCAGTCCCCGCCCACCTGCTCCTGCTGTGCATGCCTCCCGCTGAGCGGTTGTGACGTTACAGCGTCCTGGCTAATTTGCATATTCCTCTATTATTATTATTATTATTATTATTATTATTATTATTATTATTATATAGGAACATTTAGACCCTTCTCCTTGGCAAGCAGATTTCCTTTTCCCTTTTGCAGACAAAAGCTCTACAAATTTGGCTCCTAAATAATAGATAGAAATCATGTAGGTGAGCTAGCCCTTCGATTGAATCATCTTTATCACACTCTGACTCATATAAAAGCAATTATCTTCCCACTGTCCAAATGCCAGTCTCTCCTTAGTTGACAGGCAGATCTTCCTCACTTGCTGCCTTCTGGTCTCTTCCCTCTCAACATCACTCACAGTAAAACATTATAGAAATTAATAAAACAAACAGCTGCAAAAGAAATTACCAGCCCAACACAATCCATAGGCCTATCTGTTCTCACAGTCCTACATAAGTACTTACTTAATGCCAAGAAACAGAAGAAACAGAAGCAGCAATAGGGGCCCATTTCCTAATGATGAAGAATTGCTTTTTTTTATTTATATGATTATTTAGGAGAAAATAGCTTGTATATAAGCTATTTTAAAAATTCTAGCACAAATTCTCTCCTATCATATTTTACCACATATTTTATCACTAGCAAAAAAAAAAAAAAAAACAACAAAGACCTCTTGACTTTTTTTCCTTTGATGCCACAGGCCTCTCACAAGTTCAGTGGATAGTTTAGTGCTATATAAAACTGAGACTCAGCCCTAACCGGTTTGGCTCAGTAGATAGAGCATCGGCCTGCAGACTGAAAGGTCCCAGGTTCGATTCCGGTCAAGGGCATGTACCTTGGTTGCAGGCACACCTGGGCTGATCGATGTTTCTAACTTTCTAACTCTCTATTCCTCTCTGTAAAAAAATCAATAAAATATATTTAAAAAAAAACAACTGAGACTCAGAGACACAGACAGATAACAGTATGGTGGTTATAGAAGGAAGGGAGGGTGCAGGGTAAAGGGATCAAATTTATGGTGACGGAAGATGATTTGACTATGGGTTGAGGGTGCACAATGCAATATACAGATCATGTATCATAGTAATGTATACTTGAAACCTATATGACACTATTAACTAATGTCACCCAAATAAATTTAAAAATAGAAAAAGAATGAAGTTCATTAATTGAAGAAACACTAAAACTATTCTATGGTATTAGAGTCAGATAATGTGACCTTTGGGAAAGTGGGCAGGAGTAATGACTGAGAGGAAGGATAAGCTGGGCTTCTGGGGTTGTTAGTAGTGTTCTATTTCTTGTCCTAGGTGGTAGTCACATGAATGTGTTCACTTTGTGATAACTTGGTGAGGCTTACACTTAAGATTGTACTTTTCTTTATGTATGTAATAAGTGAATAAAAAAAACTTTAATATACAAATAGCAAATCTTCTCTGACCTTTAATAAAAGCCTACCATTGAGTGGAAGCCTTACCAATAACAATAGAAAGTATGTATAAAACACTCCTCACACTTAAAAAATTGTACTTTAAAAATTAGAAAATAATAGCATAGTGTTTTTCCACTCCAACAGAACCTTAACTTATTCTGTTTATCCCATGTCAGACCTAACATTCCTAATGGATTCTGGGTTTATATAAGAAATGAGATGTTTTAAAACCTACTTAGCCCTGGCTGGTGTGGCTCAATTAGTTGAGGGTTGTCCCATGCAGCAAAAAGGTCCGCAGTTTGATTTATGGTCAGACACATGCCCAGGTTGCAAGCTCGATCCCCAGTAGGGGGTATGCAGGAGGCAGCAGATTGATGCTTCTCTCTCATCGGTGTTTCTCTGTCTCTCTCCCTCTCCCTTCCTCTCTCTCTAAAATCAATAAAAACATATTTTAAAAAAATATTTCTATTCCTTGGGCTCTTATCTATTATATAGATATGTATCATAAACAGGTTCAGAGAAGGTCCTCAACAAATATTTACTAATGATACTCAGCCCAAACTTTAAACAAACTCACATAGCAAAGTCTAAAATACATACCACAGGTAAAATAGGAAAAAAACTCAGCCTATTGGCCTAAAGAGTGCAGCTACCAGAAATTCCTCTTTTCAAAACTAAGCAATTACAGAATGGACTTCTTATAAGGAAGAGAATCATTTATGACAACAGTTATCTATGACAAAGGAAATTGGTGTTTTCACCCTTCACTGCTGCCTAGCTCAGACAAGGCACAATCAACTTCCTGATGCCACAGCTAAGCAAAAGGAACCCAGCAGCAACTCAGCTTATAAGGGCAGGGACTATAATGTGATGTAAACCCAGCAGCAAGGAGTTACCTGAGGTAGAAGACAATAATGTTGGGGGGGGAAATGAGAAGTACTTGACTCTAAAATCTAAATTCTAAAATCATTACTATTCCTACTTTCCACAGTGACAGTAAACCAAAATACAGTTGACCCTTGAATGACTCAGGGATTAGGGACACTGGACCCCACTCCCATAATAAAAAAATCCACATTTAACTTTTTACTCTCCCAAACTTAACTACTAATAGCCTACCATTGAGTGGAAGCCTTACCAATTACAAACAAGTCAATTAATAAATATTTTGTATGCTATATGTATTACATATTGTATTCTTACAATAAAATATGCTACAGAGCCCGGCCAGTGCTCAGTGATTGAGTGTTGACCTATGAACCAGGAGGTCATGATTTGATTCCCAGTCTGGGCACATGCCCAATTGCGGGCTCAGTCCCCAGTGGGGGGCATGCAGGAGGCAACCAATCAATGATTCTCTCTCATCATTGATGGATCTATCTCTCTCTCCCTCTCCCTTCCTCTCTGAAATCAATAAAAATATATTTTTTTAAATGTATGCTAGAGAAAATAAAATGTTTTTATTGATTTTAGAGAGAGAGAAGAAGGAAGAGGGGGAGAAAGAGAGGAAGAGAGAGAAACATTGATGTAAGAGAGAAATATCAATCAGTTGTATCCCATATGTACCCTGACCCATGATCAAACCCACAACCTGGGTATGTGCCCTGACCAGGAATTGAACCCAAAACCTTTCGGTGTATGAGACGACGCTCTAACCAACTGAGCCACCTGACTAGGACTAAAAAGAATGATTTAGACTCACATTAGCTTATAGGAACATATATCATTAAGTTTTTGTGGGTTTTTTTTTATATATATATATTTTTATTGATTTCAGGGAGGGAGAGAGAATCATTGATTGGCTGCCTCCTGCACAATCCACACTGGGGATTGAGCCCACATCCCGGGCATGTGCCCTGACCAGAAATCGAACAGTGACTTCCTGGTTCATAGGTAGACACTCAAGCACTGAGCCAAGCGGCCAGGCTATTTTTTGTTTTTGATTTTTTTAACAAGTCAAGTGTAATCACTTCTGGTTCAAATTAGAGGAGGGAAAGCCATGGCTCAATTATAAACCCTGTGGCAATTACAAAGAAATATGGAAAGACTCAATTCTCAAAATGCTTATAATTTGTTTGTAGAAACTAGTCATGAACACCATGACAACGAAAGTTAAAGAAAATTCTTGATTTAGTTTTCTGGAGTTGCTAATGTTGTACTGGCACCCATGGAAGCAAAAATACATCAGTATTCTGAGAAAAACTGTGCTAACTATTTGCAGAAAGATTAAGTAAGTTCTATAAAAGGTTAGTTTCTTAAAATTCTTCAAGTCTAGCCTCCCACTCAACATAGATATCTCTTTTAGAACACTGTTACCATTCATTCAATTTCTGTTTAAAGCATCCTATGTCAAAAGATCCTCATAAGTAGTCCATTCCATTTGTTAAGAACAACCCTAATTGTTAAAGTTCTTCCTTACATTAAGCTAATATCTAATTTCCTACAATTTTCAATCATTATTTGACTTGTCCCAGTTCTGTCCTCTGGAACAACAGTTTTTTTAAATGATTTTCATCTACTATAATGAGTCTTTCCCTCTTAGATCTTTTCAAAACTAAACCTCTCAATTTCTAAAATGGCTTCTACACCCTTCATTATTCTAATTATTCTTCTCTGAAGAAATTCTAGTTTTTCAAAGTGCCTCTTGGAATCAAATACCCCCCTGAACACAAAAATTCCAGATCTCATCTGACCAGTGCTATTATCCCCTTTGTCTGGGTCACCATGATTATAACAAGACTAGATGCCAGGCTGTTTACAATCCATTGCCAAATTAGTGACACTGTTCAGATCATAAGTAATTTGTTTTAAGAGTTTAAAGAGTGTAAAAAAGAAAGATGACTGAGGAGTTGTGGAAATTTTCAATAAACACTGTAGACTATAAGCTGGGAAAGGAAGCATACATAAGATAAGCAGAAAATACAGAAAGAAAACAATTTTGGGGGTACAAATACAGAACAGGGCAGAGACAGGGATGAACCAAGTCAGTACTAGAGCTAAGTACCTACATAAGGATATGCAATAACGTAGAGCCAAAAAGCAGAGCTGGAGTCATAGTACTTGTATTGTGAGCCCTTAACCTGCATAACTAAAGGGTTAGATCAAGAAATTGAGCCCTAGCTGGTTTGGCTCAGTCGGTAAAGCGTTGGCCTGCGGACAAAGGGTCCCAGGTTCGATTCCAGTCAAGGGCACGTACCTTAGTTGCAGGCTCCTCCCAGGCTAGGGCTGCGTGCAGGAGGCAACCAATCAATGTACCTCTCACATTGATGTTTCTCTCTCTCTGTCTCTTCCCACTATCTCTAAAAATTGATGGGAAAATATCCTCAGGTGAGGATTAACAAAAAAAGAAAATGAAAATGAACTGTTAGTTGAGATGGTCGGGGTGATTAAAATCAGTATCAGTTTGCCAATTTCTACATCAAATCAATGACTGAAATTTTACTTCAATGAAAAAATTTCTAATTCATTTCTACTCTAAGATGAACAGAAATTGAGTTGTTCTACAATATCATTACAGTCTTCTTTCAGAACATGAACAACATTCTTAACTGCCAAAGTGTCATTTTAGAAAGATTTCTTTTCATCCATTTGTGTAGATTTCCCCAGAATGAATAATTTTCCATTTAACATGAATACTTCTAGTCAAAGTAGCTGCTTGTTTCAGTAATTAATAATCTTCAGGATCTCCATTCAAAATCCTCCAGGTCAAAAAATTGAAATTTGACTAATGAGCATTAAAAGGTTAAGATGTTATACAGCAGAATTTCTAGGCATGAATGCTGTCCAATATTACAACAAATAAAAATAACAGCTGCTCCATCTCTGAAGTGATTTAAATTCAATTAAATAGGAATTTTTGGTTTACTATTCCTCCTGCCTAAAGACTCTTTCATAAAGACTAGCTCTGTAATATGATGTGGCAGCAGAGATTTAAACTGTCCAAGAGACAGTGCAAAACCCTACCTCCCCCAAATCCTGCTACTCAACAGCAGGGATCTAAAGGAATAGATTCCCAGCTGCTGAGAGAAATGTCTTACTAAAAGCAAAGCAAAATTCTCATTAATGAAAAATCAACCATGAAAGAAGAAAATTCTGTGTGTCTCATAATCCCCGGAAATAGCCAAATCCATTTTGGGTTAATGCAGGTTTAACAAAACAGTGCAAGTGAAAAGAGAAGAGCAGTTCCGTTTGCCAGCAGCTGAGAGAAAACACTTATCAGAGAGCTCACAAACAATGCTCCCAATCCACAGCGCCAAAAGAAACCCGAACTCGAACTCTCCAATAAAAGATTCAGCCAGGAAAAGGCTCTTACGGATAAATTCTATCTCACACTCACAAGCCACCTTACCCTACCTTGTTCAGCACAGGTATAACAGGCTGTAACTTAAATTTCCCAAGATCAAATTCAACAGGTAATCCCACCCTGCTTTTTCTGATCAGATAATCTCTAAAAAAAAATCATAGTCCTTACATCCATTCAAAACCAGCTTAGACCTTGTCTGTCAGGCACAGAAAATACAAAAACCCGTAAGAAAAAGTCTCTACCCTCCTGGAGCTTAGTCCATGCAACTTGCTTCATCTGAACCCCAAAACTCTTGGCCTTGAAATGCCTTCTTAAGGATGGAGCAAGTGTCCTCAGTTAAAAAAAAGCAATAAAGGCCCTTCATCTTTAGTTACTGTTGACAGGAGCAAAGTAAGTCAATTCAATGAATCAATCGCTTCCTATGCTCTGCTCGGGAAGGAGAACCCAGCACGCCTTTGCAAGTCGAATACGAGAATAACCTCATCCTAGATTACAGGGAAGGAGCAGGGAGGGGACAAGACAAGCAAGAGAGGAGTGCGAGCCAAGAAATACGACGGAAGAAGGGATGTGGCAGCTGTCCCATCACGTATTCAAGGATTTTCTAAAAAGGAAAGAACTGTAGCTGAGCAGTGCAGGGAGGAGAAAGGAAAGAAGAATGGGAAAACTGCCCACTATCGACAGACCCCAGCTCTTTCCCGGTCTCCTTCCTTCCTCGGTCCACTCTCACTGGGGAGAGTGCCGGTCACTGTTTGTCTAACAGGATCTGGGCCTGTCACATGGCCACTGGAATGGAGAGGTAGCAGCAGTCCCTTCCCGGGAGCGTGAGGAAAGAACTCTCCAAATGCTTGTAAATAAGTTAACAGCATTGTCCCCCGAGGCACGGACGGGAAGTGAAGTTTGGAAAGGATGGTACCCCGACGTCCACTGGGAGCGTGTGGGGGACCTCCCAGCTCCTCGGCCCTACCCTACCCCAACCCCTCCGTGCGTGCGTGCACTCACCGCGCACGCAGAGCAGAGACATGGCCGAGGTGCGGGCGAGCCGCCGCCGCGCCCTCCTTTCCTTTCAGCAGGTGCCGCGGCCGCTCCCGCAATCCGCCCCGCGGGTTCGGCCGCTCTTCATGGTCCCCGTGGCGGGCAGCGCTCTGCCGCTCCCTCGGACCCGCTCCAATTCTCACCGCCTGAGGGGGTTCTCGATAACTGGGAGTCCCGGCCGGCAGGCGGGGTACTGGGCGCGGCAGCACGGCGCCATCGCCGGGAGAAAGGAGCGACCGGGACTCCCTCCCTCCACTCCACCCCACCGGGATCCGAGCGGGCGCCGGACAGCACCACCCGTGGCGCCCCGCCTCCCAGCCAATCAACTCACGCCCAGTCCACCAGCCCCGCCCCCACACCAGCACGTAGGGGGCGGGGCCTCCCGCTGCCTTCCGAGCGTGCCCGAACGGAGGCGGCGCCGCCGCTAAGGAGGCTTAAAGCAGAGAGGGGCGGGCTTCTCACCTGCCTGAGCTTTGGGATTGAAGCCCTGGGCTCTGCCCTCGCGGGCGGGCTTCCAGCCGAGAGCGGATTCTTTTCATTGAAGATTTCCATTGGACTGCCTTAAAGGGTCTGTTAGCTGATGAAGTACTGACCTGTAATGATTTGACGAGATTGTACCACACAGCACGGAAGTTTTTATTTTTTTAAATATATTTTTATTGATTTTTTTACAGAGAGGAAGGGAGAGGGATAGAGAGTTAGAAACTTCAATGAGAGAGAAACATCGATCTGCTGCCTCCTGCACACTCCCCACTGGGGAAGTGCCTGCAACCAAGGTACATGCCCTTGACCGGAATCGAACCTGGGACCCTTGAGTCCGCAGGCCGAAGCTCTATCCACTGAGCCAAACCGGTTAGGGCAGCACGGAAGTTTTTAAATTAGCAACCACGGCGGCCAGGAGAAGGGGAGAACATGAGTGAGCACAGAGTAAGATATCTGGAGCCCTCAGTTATCTATATCTTTTTTCATGCTCCCCATTTTTGTCTCCAGTGTCTGCATTGTGCCAAGTATAGAGTAATTAGTCCATAAATGCCTACTAATGGAAGGGTGGAGGGAAGATAGGCTTTTTAAGCTGAGGACTTCTGGCAAGAAGATGGATGAATGCACATGCGATTGGAAGTGAAAAAGGCCAGAGCAGAAAGCAGAAGACACATGGTAATGGTGTACAAGTACAACACCCCGCCACCCCCAAAATTCTGATTTAATTGGTTTGGGGTAGAACAGTGGCATCCTATTTTTTTAAAAGCTCCAAAGATGATATACATAGCCGACAGACAACAGAGTGGTGAAGGCCAGGGGAGGGGTGGTGGGAGATGGGTAGGGGTGGGAAAAAGTGGGGGAAATGGGAGACATCTGTAAGGGTGTCAACAATAAAAAATAAAAATAAATAAGCAAACATTTGATAGTAAGTTATCCATGGTCACACACACAAAAAGCTCCCCAGATGATTCTAATATGATGCCAGGTTTTACTACCATTAGACTAGGTGCTTTCTAAGGCCTCATTAGCCCAGCTCAGGTTTCAGTGTTTGCAAGCTCTCAGCCCCATAGGATTCTTCCTTGCCAGACCCAGGCAGGGTCTGTCAATCTACCAGGGCCGTGGTCGGCAAACGGCGGCTCGCCAGCCACGTGCGGCTCTTTGGCCCCCTGAGTGTGGCTCTTCCACAAAATACCACAGCCTGGGCGAGTCTATTTTGAAGAAGTGGCGTTAGAAGAAGTTTAAGTTTAAAAAATTTGGTTCTCAAAAGAAATTTCAATCGTTGTACCGTTGATATTTGGCTCTGTTGACTAATGAGTTTGCCGACCAACCGTACCAGGGTATTTGCCTTCCAAAAGCAAACCTAGCTACCATATGATTCCTCTCACTGGAATAAGTGCTTTGAGAGACTGACACTAGAAGCCTCAAGAAGGAAAGGAGAAGACTTGATCTTTCCACTGTGTATTCAGATTTGGAGCAATACACAGAAACATTTTAAACAGGGCAACTCAGGCAGCCTCAACAGAAACACCTGACCCTAAGACGATGGGCATTCTCTGTGCTGTTGGAGGTTGGAATATCTAGCTATTTAGCCCAGCTTTTGTAAACCACAAGAGCATGAAACTAAAAAAAAAAAAAAAAAAAGTGTTAAACTTCTGGACTCTGGAACCAGAGATTCTCCTAGGGCAGTGGTCGGCAAACTGCGGCTTGCGAGCCACATGCGGCTCTCGAGCCTCAGTTTGCCGCTCTATTGACTAATGAGTTTGCCGACCACTGTCCTAGGGGGTGCACAAGCCACCCAACAAAGAATGGAAAGTCACTCTGCACTTGGAAACAGTGTAGAATAGTGGGAAACCCAATAAAATTGTAAAGAGCATGAACTTTGGAACCAATCAGATTCACCTGGTGTATTATCTATTATCATGAAACAAATTGCCCCAAATTTTAGTGGCTTAAAACAACATTTATTATCGAAGTTTCTGTGGGTCAGCAATCTGGGTACGGCTTAACTGGATCCTCTGGTTCAAGGTTTCCTACACACTGCAATCAAAGTACCAGCCTGACTACAAAAGGATCCACTGTCAAGCTCACTCGTGTTATTGTTGGCAAGACTCAATTCCTCCTGGGCTGTTGGACTGAGAGCTTCAGTTTCTTATTGGCTATTGGCTGGTCTCAGTTCTTTGTCATGTGGGCCTTCCCAATGGCAGCTTGCTTCATCGAAGTATGCAAGCTAAGAAGCCAATAGTGTCTGCTAGTGAGATGGAAGTCTTAGTCTATTGTAACCTAATCACAGAAGTGACATCCCCTCATTTTTGCTGTATTCTATTTATCAGAAGCAAGTCACACTCAAGGGAAGGGGATTACATAAGAACGTGAATACCACCAGGAGTCAGGATCTTTGGGGCGGCCATCTTAGAAATCTGCCTATCACACCTGAATTTGAGTTCTAGCTCTGATACTTGTGACCATCAGCAATTTTCCAGGAAATAATAATAATATCTACTTCATAGGATGGTTTTGAGATTTAAATGAGGAAATGCATTTAAATTACCTGGTACATACTAAATGCCCAATACATGTTTGTTATTACTTAGGTTGTGGACACAGGGAAGGGAATGTGGCTGGGAGGTGAAGATTGGCTAAGCAGAGCAGGAGTCAATGTCTAAAGGTGTGGTGTAGGCTCTGAGGCATCCCAGTTTACCAGATAAAATTTTTTAAAATATATTTTTATTGATTTCAGAGAGGGAGATGGAGAGAAATATCAATGATGAGGGAGAATCATTGATTGGCTGCCTCCTGCACACTCCCTACTGGGAATTGAGCCTGCATCCCAGGCATGTGCCCTTGACCGGAATGGAACCAGGGACCCTTCAGTCCAGAGGCGGAGGCTCTACCCACTGAGCAAAACTGGCTAGGGCTCCTAGTTACAATTTAAGAGGAAGGACCCTGGCCAGTGTGGCTTAGTTGGTTGGGTGTTGTCCAGTGAACCCTTCCTCTCTCTCTAAAATTAATGAAAACATTTTAAAAATTAGAAAGTCTTAACTGTCACAGCCAAGAGGAACTTGAGACATGACAACTAAATGTAATATGCTATCCTAGATGGGATCCTGGAACAGAAAAAGAAGATAAGGTAAAAACTAAGGAAATCTGAAGAAAGTATAGGCTTTAATTCATGTATCAATATTGATTCATAAATTGTAACAAATGAACCATACTAAGGTAAGACGATAATAAAAGGGAAATTGGGCATGAGGTATATGGAAACTATGCTATCTTCACAATATTTTTATAAATCTAAAATTGTTCTGCCCTAGCTGGTTTGGTTCAGTGGATAGAGCATTGGCCTATGGACTGAAGGGTCCAGGTTCGATTCCGGTCAAGGGTACATGCCCAGGTTGTGGGCTCGGTCCCCCGTGTGGGGTGTGCAGGAGGCAGCTGATCAATGATTCTCTCTCATCATTGATGTTTCTATCTCTCTCTCCCTCTCCCTTCCCCTCTGAAATCAATAAAAATAAAAATAATTTTTTTCTAAAATTAAAAGTTTATTTCTTAAAAAGTCAAGTAGCCCAGCCGGCGTGGCTCATTGGTTGAGTGATGACCTATGAATCAGAAGATCCAGGTTCGATTTCTGGTCAGGGTACATGCCCAGGTTGTGGCTCCATCCCCAGTATGGGGCGTGCAGGAGGCAGCCGATCAATGATTCTCTCATCATTGATGTTTCTATCTCTCTCTCCCTCTCCTTTCCTCTCTGAAATCAATAAAAATATATTTAAAAATAAATAAAAGTCAATTAATTTACCCAATCCATACATTTAGTAAATACCCAAAGTTCAAGACCAACCCAAATGATTTCAATGTGCTTTTTCCACTACACAATACCCTTCAAACTTTATTCTCTTTAGGATTAAATAGGTATTTGTATGACTATCTAAAACAAGTCCCTTAAAGGCAGAGAAAAAACATTTCCCCCTAGTACACCATTAGTGTTCAGTAAACCAGTTTAAGTTAACTACTAAAAAAAAAAGTCATGGAGACGTAAAGAAACTGAGATTTGATCAGATCTGACCTACCACACAGTCAACTGTACAGCCTGCTCCATAGTGAGGCCCCTTAGGCTCTGGATTGAGGGCCACTCAGTTCAGCAATTGTCCTGTGCTGCCATCTACCGGTAGCTGGTAAGCATCGCCTTCCCTTGCTGTATTTCGGGAACTAGTGGGGAGTGGGGAAGTTGGAGAGAAGACTCAAAAGCTAATTAAATTACAGAACCTATGTTAAGTGTTACAAAGTTCACTCAACACTTGTTCAAGGCAAAGGCCCTACTTTTCTTGAAATATTTCAGGCTCTCCTATCTCCGTATTAAATCTTAGGCTTCTAAAATCCAGACTTCCTCTCTAACCCACCTCCACGGGTACAGATCTGACTGTTATCGCCCATCTCCCAGAACTCAGACTCTCCCACCCATGGTAGGCTGCAGAAACCCTTAACCTCACAACCTTGAGACCCTCATCGTCCAATTTCCCCATTTTCACACACACCCTCCCCCGAGACCCCTTGCACACTACCTTGCAAACACCACAGACCTCTCCCATTAGGGCAAAATTGCGCGAGCTAACCCACACCTCCCCACCAAAGAGGCTCAAGTTCCGCATGCAGCTGACACCAACGCGAAAACCTGGGGAGAGCCCGGGTCAGGCTCGGAGCTCTCAGGCTCGCGCTCTGGCTCCGGGTCCCGACCCCATCCCCGCCGGGATCCGGTCAGCCCTGGGCCCACAGCCTGCGGGCTGAGACCCCGCCCTTCTAGACCTGTCATCACAGAAGCCGCACGTGGCCGGGGTGGGACCTCAGGCGACCTGAAGCAATCACTTTGTCTCCCTTGCCATCCGTTGGGGGCGCTGCCGCCAATCAGAACCGGCGGATCCGGGCTGGAGCTCCAGTGCCGGGGTGAGGCGAGCGCGAGGAGGGATGGGGGAGGAGAGGCTCTGAGACGGGAGGGGGCTAGGGTTGGAAGGGGGCCTGGCACGGGTTCTGCCAGGCTGGAATTCTAGGGGGCGGGTCCTAGTAAAAGGCGGAGACACCAAAAGGGGGCAGGGATCGGGGTGGGGCCAGGGACCGGCTGAGGATCCTGGGGAGACAACCAGAAGGCGAGAAGAGGCGGAGCCCGAGAGGGGCGTGGTCTAGGTTACAGGGGAGGACCCCGAGGAATTCAAGAAACTAGGAAAGGGGACGAACCCGGGGAAGGTGGGAGGTGGGACAAGGGAGAGGGTGGGTTTGGGCGTTGCGGGGGCGGGGCTCCGACCTAAGGGGCGAGGTTTGCAGGCCCAGGCTGCAGCTGGGGCCGCTCGTTACTGCACCAGTCCACTACCTCCCCAGGTGCAACGGAATTCACGGAACTACAGGTGTGGGGCGGGGGGCGGGTGGAAGAAGGGGAAACCACCGGGGTGCGCTTGCGCAGACATGAGGAGGTGGGGGGACACGTCAGGGAAGAAGAGGATCTATGTAGGTTGTTGGGGGTAGAAAGACAAGAGTTTGGGAGGAGTTGGGGCTCAATGTGGGGGCCAGGTGCACTCTTCAGGGGCTCTTGTGGGGGAGGGGCGGGACTGCTTTGTGGGGGTGGAAGGTGCTATGTGAAGAGGTGAGGTTCTTGTCTGATGTGGAGGTTTGGAGACGATACTTGAGCCGGGGGTGGGGGGGGGGGTTCGAAAGCACTTTGGGGGAACAGGGTACTGTGTGATGAAGAGCTGGTGGTCCAGAGTGTGGGAGCGACGGAGGGACTGTGGAGGAAGAAAGCTCGGGGCTGTGAGCACTGTACGAGGGGAAGGGGTCGTAGGCCCCAACTGATAAGACAGAACCCCTAGTGTTTTGAGAAAGTGATAGTCTGGGGGCATTGCAGAGACTCCAGGAAGATGTTTGTGTGCTGTGTTTTAGGAGTGAGGGTGATGGAATTAGTGGGGTGAAGAGGCTAGTCTGTAGTGCTCCTGGCTCCTCAGCACCTAACTCCACCTTCTGGCCTGAGCACAGGGGCTTGTGTAACTGTCTCCTCTGTCTGCTTTGAATCTATCTGGCTGAGACTGGGGTTTCTTCCCCTAGCTGGTGTCCCTGGGGACCCTTCCCCCATTCGGTTCCTGTTAACCCCCCCCTCCAGTTCCTGTTCCTTCCAGAAGCCTGCCTTGGTCCCTATCTTCCCCCTCCCCCCACTTTGCTCTGCCCTTATGCTCTGGGTGTGCTCATTTCCCACTTCCTTCCTCGCCCTGGGGCCTGGCCTGGTCCTTGCCCGTCTAGGAGCTGTGCCCTGCCCCAGACTTTGTACTCAGTGACCAGAGACCCTAGTAACCAGCAGCAAGACCCAGACTCCACCCACCACTACTCTGAAGGTCTCCCTTAACAGCCCCCATATTTTTACCACTTGCCACAGACTGATTTTCCCCCACCTTTTTCATTCTCCTGGGTGAGGATCCCCAGGGCCCTCAAAAATTCTGGACTTCTGTGAGAGGAAGGACATAGTGAGGAGTATTGAAGGTATTTGACCTATGTGTTGAGAATTGGACCACGATTGTAGGCTGAACTAGGGATGTGAGCTTCAATTGGGTAAGGAAAGGGAATGGCTTCCCACACTCCTGGTTTGGAAGCTGACTGTCAGAACTGAGACTAGAGCCTCGTCCTCTTGGGGGCTCCTCTGGTTCCCTGAGGGGACTTGATGTAGTGCCAGAGTTCTTTTTGCCTCTGAGTTGACTAGGAGAGGGTGGGAAAGGCCTGTCTTCCACACAGTGGCTGAATGAATGTGACAGTGTTGCTGAAAGGGGCCCCAAGCCAGCCTCTGCTAGCTGAGAGACTGGCTGGGGAAGGAGGGGGTGCTAAGGCCAGACAAAGCCTTGGGGTAGGGTGGGGTAAAGGAGGGCAGGCTGATGCCTTTCAAGGAGGAGCTGATTGCTATGGCAACCCAGCTTCCCTGACTGTCTGTCAGAGAGGCGGGCCTAGGGCAGACTCACTCCAGCTTCCTCAGGATTGGGGCATTTGTGTGAGTGGGTGGGGCATGAAGAGAAAGGGCATTAGTTTACTGTGCTGAGGCTGTTGTATGTAGCCTTTCTGCTTCCATACAAGCTGCAAGGCATTCAGACGCTTGGACCCATCTTTTGAAAATGGATATGAGTGAACAATAGCCATTAGAATTGTAGTGGTATAAGGCCAGAGTCGTAGAGGTCCTCAGTGGTCATCATTTATGCAAACCCCTCATTTTACAGATTTGGAAACTTACCACCAAAGAGACTGATTTTCTCCAGGTTTCACAGTAAAAGTGTAGGAATTAGGACCCAGGTCTCCTGATTGCTCTTTGGCCAGGGCTCATTGTCTCTTTCAGCCAATGTTTAGTGAACATCTATTGTGTGCCAGGCACTGATGTTGATTCTGGGAATACCTGCATGAACAAAACCAAGTTGCTGCTTTCAATGGAGCTTCTATTGTAATAGGGGAGAAAGAAGTGTGTGTGTATGTGTGTGTGTGTGTGTGTGTGAGAGAGAGAGAGAGAGAGAGAGAGAGAGAGAGAGAAGAGAAGGGAAGGGAAGGGTCAGCTGTTGATAATGGCTATAAAAAAAATAAAGCAGGTTAAGAGTTAGGGCAGCTAGGTAAGGCCTCTTGATTGTACTATACTGCTTTTCCAGGGCACAGTGAGGCTTAGAACATCTTTGATCTTTCCCTCTGATATCCTGACCTTTGCAGGTTACCAAGGCCTGGGCCTATATTAATGGCACTAAGAGAACAAGGTAGGGTCTGTCACCAAGGGATTATTCCTTTCCTACAGTGTTCTTTGTCTACCAGAAAGCTTTTACTAAGGCAAGTAGACTCTGGCATTGGTACGCTGCAATTTTGTCCAGGGTCTTGAAAATTCCTTTACTCCTGTTTCATACCATTGGGGAACCAGCGAGGAAGTCAGTGTATGGCAACTGGGTTCTTTTTCAGGGCTGTTCCTTGGTCTGAGGTGAGGAGAAGGTAGAGGAACTAACTTACTTGCTTGCCCTTCCTAAGTCTAGGGCACAAGGAGAAAGTAGGGGGAGGGGAACCTCTTTTTACTGTCCAGTGACAACCTCAGGGCCCTTGAGGCCCATAACATAGGTATGATGGAAACAAGGACCTTGGGCCTTCTGTGGCCTCCGAACTACAGAAGTACAGACTCCCCATGTTCTGGGGGTCCAACCAGGGAGCTGCCCTGGCTGTTGTCAGTTCTCCAGGGCCTCAGTTTGAGTCGTCCATCTTTTGGTTCTGGTGTTTGCCTCCTGCTTCTGTGGAAGACTAGTTGAAAAGCCTCCTAAGTTCCAAACTATTTGACTTGCTGACAAGTGCAGGTAGAAAGATAGGCAGTGCCATCTATTTGCTTAGCTTTCCCCTAGAGCAGCCCCTCTGAAAAGTTTCTTTTTAACTTACAGAGGTTTCCATCCTGGTCATTTAAAGAATAGGAAGACAAGAATTAGGAATGCTGGTTCTGCTGCGACTTAATTTGGCTGGGCCTGGGGCCCAGTGACTCAGGGGGAGGGTGGGGAGTTTCGAGGGAGCTGTGACTCATAGGGGTGAGCTCCATCACAAGAGTTGGGCATATTTCCCCCACTCTGGGCAGAAGCCTTCCATCCCACTTCCCATGGGTGTTCTGCCTCCTTGAACAGGGGCCTATGAATAGAAATTACTGGCAGAAGGGATGGAGCAGACTGGGAATTCAGAGACACAAAGAATGATGTTCAGGTCTCTGAATTAAAATGTACCCCTATCTCGAGAGCTCTTGGGGTCCCTCCAATAAAGGCAAAAGAATATCAATATAGAGTAAGAGAAGAAAGAATACCATTTCTCAGCCTTAGCCGGGTTGGCTCAGTGGATAGAACCTCGGCCTGCGGACCAAAGGTCCTGGGTTCCATTCCGGTCAAGGGCACGTACTCAGTTGCAGGCTCCTCCACCAGCCAGGGCCTGGGCCCTAGTCCGGCTCTGGTCCAGGCGCATGCGGAAGGCAACCAATCGATGTGTTTCTCTCACATCTATATTTCTCTCTGTCTTTCTCTCTCTCTTTCACTCCCTCTAAAAATCAATGGAGAAATATCCTCGGGTGAGAATTAGAAAAAAAAAAAAAAAGAAAGAATACCATTTCTCAATGGAAAGAGATATATCCCACTTCAGGACTTTTTTCATCTGCTCTGGCATGAAGGAATCTTCCTAGGCTCCAACAATTCTCTGGTCTCTGGAGCTCTGGTTTGCAAAACATGGAACGATGAATGGGAGTGGGGTTATTTGGGGTCTGGTGTGGGAAGAGCAGGTGGATTTTGGAGGTTGTCCAGCTGTGTCTATGAAAGCTCTAGGACGTCTTATTTATTCACTAGCCTCCGTAGAGGAAGGGGTGGGGGTAGGAGAAGTAAGAGGCCTTTGCCTTTGAAAGGGTTACACGGCTGGGCCGAGAGATGCTTTGAACTTCGGCAGATGAGGAGTTAAGGAGGTGGGCGGGGCGACTCCGGATAGGCCTGCCCCCATATGGACCAATGGGTGTGCATCTCTTGGAGGGGGCGTGCCTCCCTCTTGAGGTCGTGGGAGGCTGGCCTCCTATGGGCCAATGAGCATGGTCGCTGCCGTGGAGGGCGTGGTCTGAGGGGGCGTGGCGGTCGCGGCCGCCGCGGGGGTGGGGGGGTTGGGACGCTGGGCGGGGCGGGCAGCCCCATCAGCTGGTAGGAAATGGCCTGTGAGTCAGAGGGGCAGCAGAGTCGGCTGCGCGGAGCCGGGGCGGCCACGGGGAGGAACAGTCGCGGGGAGGGGCGCAGCAGTGGCTGGGAGGCTGCCGACGCCAGGGCCCGCTAGTGTTGCACACGAAGCTGAACAGAGAAGAGCCTAGCAGAGCAGGACTCAGCCTGAGCCACCCTTTGTTTGGGTTGGGGGCCCGTGTCGGGGAGGACTGGGGATTCGAAGGGAGGGACGGGACGGAGGGGCCTGGAGCTGCGACCGCCGTGGCGGAGCCAATTTGGGAGCGGGGTGAGTGTGTACTGTGGGAAGGAGCAAATCTACGAAGCTTCAGGATGGGATGGGGCCTGTCCCAGGCGGTGGGGAGGAGAGGGGTGAGAAAGGACCTGGGAGGCAAAGTAGGGAGTGGGGATGGGGGATGGTCCAAAAGAAGGAGTCCAGGAACCCCGGGTGAGCATGCCAGGTTCAGCTTGGAGCTGGTGCTGAGATCTGCTCCCTCTCCACTGAGGGTGGAGGGCTCTAGGCCAGTAGCCAAGAGGGTGGTGAGAGAACAGTGGCTGACCTTCCTACCCACAGTGGTGATCGATGGAAACAAGCCCCCTAGTTTGCACATGTGTAGGGACAAAATTTAAAGCAGCTAGCAGCAGTTCTCTCTGAACAGGATGAGGGTGGTAAGCACATGGAGAGGAATTTCTCTTCCTGCCACCTTCCTTGATCAGAGTAGAAATGGATATCTTTAATACTGAAGGGAAGGGGAGAGTGAGCCTGCTAACACCCACCTCCCCCACCTCCCAGGCTAAGCAGGTGTCTGAGGGTACAGACCCCATGGTATTCTGGTACTTGTTGTTTTTGCTGGCCATGCTCCCTTGGCATGTTGGGAGCTGTAGTCTTCTTGGCCAGCCAAAGCCTGGCACAGCTGTTTGAAGCCAGCTGCTGCCCACCCCCTGCACTGAGAGGAGGTTTGGCCTACCCTTCCCCCAAAGTCCTGCCCCATGAGTCAGCTTGAAGCCATGGTCTAGAGCCAGACTGGCTGGGTGGCAGGGAAGTGAGTCTTAGAGCTTCTCATTGACAGGACGGGAACTGAGGGCTCTGGGATAATGAGCAGGTGCCACGCATGCTGGGGTCAAGTAGGGCATCGTGTCATCACCTGGCTTCCCCAGGGCAAGGCCTCAAGAGGCCAATTGGGATGACTTGGAGGTGGAAGTACAAAGGAAAAGGCGCTTCCTGAATCCATATGGCTTGGGTAGAGGAAAGGAGGGGTAGAGAGAGTACAGATTGTACTCTGACAACACTGCCATTGGCATTCTGTCCTTTCCCGCCACCCCACCCACCACAGGAAACCAGAATTTTCTTAGAGATCCCAGGTCTAATGAGAACTTGGTGAACTAGGATAGTGTGGGATGCAATGATGAGAATTTAGTGTCAGAGAGCTTTTCAGTCCCTGGGTGCAAATCTCCCCTTTTACCCTGCCCCCACTCCCACCTCTGTTGCTGATTCTCATTCTCCCTATACTCTCTGCTTCTCTCATTCTGGAAGTTTTCCTCTGCATTGTCGGGACTGCTGCCCGAATCTCTGGGGCTTGCATTCCACTTTTTTGAGCCCTGCTGTGTGCCTACACCTGTGCTTGGAACTGGACAGAATAGTGGGGTGTAGACCTATCCTCAAGAACCCTATGGTCAGTCTAGGAGATGTCTTACCCACAGAGTGAACAGAACTGTCACAGGAGATAGTGATACTGCCATAGGTGAGGTCTCAGAGGAGAATGATATCTGTGGTCTGAAGTGGCCAGAATGGGCTCTCTGGAGGGGGTGACATTTGACCTAGCCAAGGAGAAAGGTTAGGTCTTGGGGTAGACAAACAGAAGGCATTTCTTGAAGTGGAAAGGGCATTGTGGATGTCAGACAGCAAAGGCTATTGCCCAAAAGAGAAGTATTTCCTTCCATGAAGGAAAATGGTCTTCAATTTGGCATTCCCCTCCCCCGGTATGGGCTCCTGAGGGTGGACTAATTCGTGAAGACCATCTTGTGTTCTGGCAGAAAAGCAGTGGTTTGGGTTTTGGGGTATTGGAAATGTGTTGGAGAGGAGCAGAAAGGTACCCTTAGTTGCTTCTAGCTGTCTGACTGCAGCTGCCTTATCTCTAGTTTGCAGGGCCTAGGGGGAGGAGTAGTGCCTTCTGGCAGTGCCCCCCCTCCCCTGCCCCCCACACATACTTGTTTATGCTTAGATTTGTTGCCTCCTGTTAAAGGGACAAACTGCTGGGGGCAATTGGTAGTTTTAAGGCTGAAGGGTCCACTTTGAGCTGACCTGAGGTTTGTACTACTGAGGAATGCTGATGGGGGGGTGGGGGCCGGTGAGTTTCTGCAAGATCTCTGCCCTTAGGGCTCCCGGGTAGCACTTGTCTCTTTAGAGACAGACAAATGGGAAGGAGTTGTGCAGCTTGGTGGCGTTGACGAGAAGGGCTGAATTCTTGTATGGCCACCTCTCATCTGGTGTGGTCTTTTGAATCTTGGGGTATCTCATCCCCCTTCCCATTCAGAGCACGAGTCCCCAGAGTGTTGGCCCGAACAAGTGGTAATCCTGCCTCAACTTATCAGATCCTTATTACATTGAGCCAAAACCTGCCTCTCTGTAACTCCTTAGGTAGCCCAGCTCTGCTCTCTGGGACCTGGATCCCAGGACTGCCCCTTCTGTCTCTGAAGAGCTCCTCATAAGGGCAGCGGATGTCCTGCGGTGTACTCCATTAGCCCACAGTTGGAGAGGAGTCTTACCACTGACTACAGGGATCCTGGTTTACATCTGTTCTTCTCTCCTCAGGGTCCAGCTGAGCCCGGGAGCTGCACGGAATGGTGGCAGTCACCTTGCCAGTGCAGCAGGCATGGACCAGACTACAAGCTAGGAGAGCAGGACATCAGTCAGAAAGAGGGAACACTCAGCTAGGCTTAAGGCCTCTTCATCGGGGTGAGTGCCAGAAAGAGGGAGGTGGAGCAGGCCCAGTAGGAAACCTGAGCTAAACATGTCACCCTCTCAGAAGCTCTGGAGTGACCTCTATATTCCATTAATCCATCAGGGATCTGAACACCTTTATCCCCGCTAACCTTCAAGGTCACCTCTTCAGGCCAGGGAAGGACCTGAAACTCAGCTGGGAGGGAGAAAACTCATGGATTCCTCTGACCACCTTTTTTTTCTCTTCTTTTGTACAGATGTCCCCAGACCCCCCAGCCCAGGCCCAGCATAAAGGCTGTGAGGGGGGGCCCCCCTGACACAAGGGGGGACCTCATGCGCCACGTGCAGGCGGAGCCATCTCCATCCTCAGAGCCAGAGGCTGGCCCTTCGCAGCCTGCAGTCAGGCAGGGGGCCCTCCAGGGTGGCCTGCTCATGGGCTACAGCCCAGCAGGAGGGGCGACATCCCCCAGGGTCTACCAGGTATCCATCTTTTCCTCTCCAGCTGGTGCCTCTGAGCCTCATAGGGCCCTGAAACGGTCATCCCCGCTTACTGAGGGTCCCCGGGAGCTGAAGAGAGGCCCTGGGCTGGGGGTCAGAGAGGGACAACCCCCTGAAGAACCACCTCCTGTGGGGCTATTGGGCCCAGAGGGGCTGGGGCTGGGGCTGGGTGTGGCCAGCCAGCATTTCTGCCATCATGGCCTGTGTGTTGTAGAACAGGGAGGTAGCTCCACCTCACCTTGGACTTCAGGGGCCCAGAGTCTCCCCTGGCCCCCATCAAATGCTTCCTGCAATACTTTGCACACCAGAGACTGGGCTTCCCCAGATCCAGGGGGACAGGGGTCCCTGGGGGAGTCTCCAGGGCGAGCCCCTCCAGGCCAGCTGCACACACTTGACACTGATTTGCACAGTCTTGCACAAATAGGGTGTAAGAGCCCAGTGGCTGGGGTGGGCAATGGGGGCAGCCCCTGGCCTAGGGAATGCCCTGGCACTGCCAATGGGCACAGTCCCGAGCACACACCCCCTGGCCCTGGACCTCCAGGCCCCTGCCCCACCAAGCGAAGGCTGCTTCCTGCTGGAGAAGCTCTGGATGTCAGCTTTGAGGATGAGGGGCCAGCCCCTCAGAAGCGCCGGGGAACCCTGGGTCACCCTCCTGCTGCCAACAGTTCTGATGCCAAAGTCACACCCTTCTGGAGCCACCTGCTGCCTGGGCCCAAGGAGCCTGTGCTGGTAAGCCAGGAGAGGAGGTGGTCTACTATTTTTTAAAATTCATTCTAAATTATAATTGACACAGTATTATATTAGCTTCAGGTATACAACATAGTGATGCAACATTTATATACCTTACAAAGTTGCCCTGGCCGGTTTGGCTCAGTGGATAGAGCGTCAGCCTGCGGACTGAAGGGTCCCAGGTTCGATTCCGGTCAAGGGCATGTACCTTGGTTGTGGGCACATCCCCAGTAGGGGGTGTGCAGGAGGCAGCTGATGGATGTTTCTCTCTATTGATATTTCTAACTCTCTATCCCTCTCCCTTCCTCTCTGTAAAAAAATCAATAAAATATATATATTTTTTAAATCAATAAAATATATTTTAAACAAAAACAAAGTGATCACCACAATAAGTCTAGTAACAATCTGTCACTGTACATAGTTATTACATTATGACTCTATTCCCTATGCTGAACGTTATGTCCCTGCGACTTATTTTATAACTGGAAATTTGTACTTCTAAGTCCCCTTCCCCTTTTCTGTCTAACCCCCCTATCCTCCTCCCCTTTGGAAGAAGGTGAAGGCCTGGGGGAATGTTCCTATGAGAGCTCGTCATGAGCCCCTGCTCCTCCAAACATATCTGGCCTCCACCCAATCTTTTTCTTCAATCTTTGTTCTCCATAGGATCCAACAGACTGCAGTCCTATGGGACGGAGGCTGAAAGGTGCCCGTCGCCTGAAGCTGTAAGTGACCAGCTTCCCTCTTTGTCCTGTCCCTGGAAAATGGGGACAGAAGTCTATAATCCTCTTTCTCACTCTAGGGTAGGGGACCCCAGGGCAGAAGCCCTGGGTAATGGTAAAGGGCGGGGTCTAAGAACATGAGCAGACATCCCAGAATACCTCAAGCCAACCCACTGTGTATCCCCTGCCCTACCAGGAGCTCCCCTCGAAGCCTCCAGAAGGGCCCAGACCTGCTGAGCCCCCCCAGTGCCTCCCCTGTTCCTACCCCCGCAATCAGCCGTACCCTGTTGGGCAACTTTGAGGTAGTTACCCCTGGATTCCATGATTGGGGGGGGGGGGGGCTTGAGGGAAGCGGGATGGTGGAATGTGTCTTGGATGGATAAGGAAAACAGCTGGCATCTCTTTCATAGCGTGTTTTCCCAACCTAGGAATCATTGATTCGAGGACGCTTTGCACCATCTGGCCACATTGAGGGCTTCACCGCAGAGATTGGAGCTAGTGGATCCTACTGCCCCCAGCATGTCACGCTGCCTGTCACTGTCACCTTCTTTGATGTTTCTGAGCAAAATGCCCCGGCCCCCTTCCTGGTATGACCCGATTTCAACCCATAAACAGCTCTTAAGGATGAGGGATTGGGGGCATGAGGTATTCTTTAGGTGTTCCTCACCTAGGAAAGAGTCAGGGCAGTAGGGACAACTCTAGTGGGGGACAGGGCCAGGTCCCAGAGTGAGATTGTGGAGATGAATGAGTATTCAGGGCTCTCCCAATGCCCAACTTGGCTGATGGCTCTGTGGCCTTCCCAGGGCGTCGTGGACCTGAACCCCCTGGGGAGGAAGGGTTACAGCGTGCCCAAAGTGGGCACCATCCAAGTGGTGAGTTTTCCCTGAGGGGGAGTGTGTGTGGGAGTGGGGAGAGGAAAACAGCCCTTTGACCCTACCAACCTTGCTTGTCCTGCCCCCAGACCTTATTTAACCCCAACCAGACTGTGGTGAAGATGTTCCTTGTGACCTTTGACTTCTCGGACATGCCTGCTGCCCACATGACCTTCTTGCGCCATCGCCTCTTTTTGGTGCCTGTGGGTGAGGAGGGAAATGCTAGCCCCACCCACCGTCTCCTCTGCTACTTGCTGCACCTCAGGTGAGGATAGGGCCCAGGGACAGCTGGGGAGACCCAGGTATCCTTTCACCAACACATGTATCCCTTCCCTGAATAGGATCTCTCCTTGCTTCTCTTTGTGATCACCCTTTCCTCCCCCAGGTTTCGGAGCTCCCGCTCAGGCCGCTTAAGCCTGCATGGAGACATCCGCCTGCTTTTTTCCCGCCGGAGCCTGGAACTGGACACAGGGCTCCCGTATGAACTGCAGGCTGTGACTGAGGCCCCTCACAATCCACGTTATTCACCTTTGCCCTGATTACCAGTGCCCTGAACCATGTGGGCCAAGGACTAGCCCATCCTGCTCCATCCTGGACAAAGCCAACATGTGGAGAGGTGGCAAGAGACCCTTCAGGCTTGAATTAAAGCCCTCACCATGCTTATGCCCAAATTGATTATTTGGGTATTTAAAGCTTCTGATCCTTACCACAATCTGCCCTACTCTGGGTTCTCCATGTGCCTGCCCGCTCCCTTGGAATTTCCAGACCAGCTAGGGAGTGAGAGGAGGAGCTGGAGGTACCCTGAGGTTGTCCCAAGTTCCCAGGCAAATCATGCCAACATTGCCTCCCTGCCCTAGGCAGGGGCCACTTATTATTTTATTTATTTTTAACTAATAATTTATTCGGATTGGATTGCCTTGGTAACCTCCCAAACCTGATATTTGGCATTGCTCCACCTTCTTTCCCACTCAGATATTGCTCCAATTTCAGGAATTGAAGAGGCTGATGTTGGGGCTGAAGGAGAACTGCTCTCCCTCAGCTGAGGGCAGAGAGGTTATCCCAGAAGGACTGAGTCACTAGCCAAACACTCAACTTCTCCTGTCCTTCCCTATATTTTTCACTTCCTCTATCCTCTGACCCCTATCTGAAAGCAACTTATCTGTGTGTGTGTGTGTGTGTGTGTGTGTGTGTGTACGTGTACACAAGCTTGTGTGTATGGTATGTGTGTAAGAAAGAGAACATGCATGCATGTGCACACACCTGGGGTTAACTACCCCTCATCTAGGGCTCCAGACTCCAGTTGTCCCTCTCCTGCTTGTGTCTCCTTGCTTTGGGGTCCTGACTGAGGAAGGTCTTCTGGGGGCAGAGTCAGGGCCAAGGACCAGGATGCTTCCTCTCACCTGGCCAGACTCTGACCCACCTACCTCAGCTGGGGTGAAGGGCACCCTTCAAACTCAATCATGTGGTTCCCAACTACCCCATGTCCCACTCCAGACTCTGACAGCCTTAGCCCTGACTCTTGGGGCTGGGCTGAGGGGAACAAGCATTTGTTGAAACTTGAAAAACAAAACACCGGAAAAATTGTACCTGGTACTTTTTTTTTTTTTTTTTTTTAGAGAAAAAAAAAAAGACAGAAAGAAAATAAATTCTTGTTTGGAAACTTGAGCTAAGCTGTACTTTTTCTGTTGAGAGCATGGGAATGGGGATGGAGGGCCAAATTGAAGTTGGGATTCTGCCCTTTCTTTCAGAAAGAGGGCCTGAGGCCATGAGGTGTTAGGTGAAGTCCTGCAGAGCCTCAGGGTCTGGTCTTGCTTATTTCAGTTAATGGGGTTAGGAGGTGGGGAAGATTTAGTCATAAAAGTTGAACTCTCTGTGTACATGAATTTTTGTACTAGTTCTGTTAATGATTTTAGCCCCTCTGAGCTTTATTGCCCTGATATATAAAATGAGGGTCAATATGCAAGTCTCTTAAAGGATGTGCCAGGGCATCAGGGATGTGTGCAGGGTGACATGTTCCAGGCTAGGCTGAACTTTGGGGCTCTGTGCTGGACTCCATGTAAGGGTATCAGACCTGATAGACCCTGACTGGGGAAGGGGTAGGAAAAGCTATGGTGCCTTGGGAAAAGAGGGAAGGGGGAAACCTCAGTCCAATTACCGGACAATGTTAGGACCAGTCACCATGGCAACAGGAATGGGGTCAGTCCCCAGTGGGAGGGCTGGGTATATCACAGCAGGACTGCCAGAGAATGTCACTATGGCAACCGGCAACCGTGACTACGAGTCAGCTCCAATACCCTGGTCGTTATGGTGACAGATGGGCGCGGTTATAAGCTCAGAAGGGTAAACTGTCTCTCTCTTGGGTGGGTAAGAACTCGGTGGGAGGTGTTTCTGGGCCATCAGCACACGGCAAATAGCCTTCATTTTGGTCACCGCGTCCGGGATCTTCAGCTGGATCAGGGAGAACCAGAACAAGCTCCACCCTTGGGCCCTCTCTAGGTCTGCGTTTCCCAGGAAACACCTGGAAGCACGCTTCTGCCAAGAAGTAAACGCTGATTGGCCGAGTATGAAATGCGTGAGGGAGCGAAGAGACGACCGGAAGTACATCCGGAGGAGTGGAGATACAGGAGGAAAAAAGGCTTAGGTCCGCCTTCTAGTCTAGAGCGACCGCTCTGCTCCGCATCTCGTTGGTTCCGGAGGTCTCCACGGCCGTGGGAAATGCTGGCGCGCGCGGCGCGGGGCACTGGGGCCCTTTTGCTGAGGGTAGGAACAAGGCAGCCTCCTCCCAAGGGTTGGGCTAGAGATCACTCGGGTCCTTATCAAGGAAGGGGAGGGATTCAAAGTTTAGTTAGAGAGCTGGGGTCAGAGGTCATGGTCCCCACGTGAGCCCTTCTCCGGTGGTGTAGGAAGATGCCTCCCGAACCAGCGCCCAGCCGGCTGGGATCTCCGCTAACCCTCGTCTTCCCTTCAGGGTTCCCTGCAGGCTTCTGGCCGCGCTCCGCGCCGTGCCTCCTCAGGATTGCCCCGAAACACCGTGGTACTCTTTGTGCCGCAGCAGGAGGCCTGGGTGGTGGAGCGAATGGGCCGATTTCACCGCATCCTGGAGCCTGTGAGAACCGCTTCTGCTCACCCTGGGCCAGCCTGATTCCCAATTCCCTCACGACATGGCGGGGGTGGTGATGAGAGTACCTCCTTGGGGCCTGCCCTCACCTTTGGCTTGCAACTCCCTAGGCCAGACCGGGCAGAGCCCAGGCTGCTGACCGTCATAACCCTGTTCCCACCTCTTCCTGGTGCCCTAGCATCCTCCATTCGCGGGAGTCTCTCCTACCCACTCTCAGCTCCACCCGTCTGCAAGGAGAAAGATGCACTGCTGGCTCCCACTCCCTTGATTCTCCCATCCTTTCAGAGGACAGACTTCACGTTCCTGTTCTCTTGGGCTTCCCTACCATTGACACCCCCAGCCTTCTGCTTTTCTGGGCATGTCCATATGTTGATTCCCTACCCATTCCAGGCCTAGCTTGGATACCAACCCTACATCCTTCTGAAGACCCATGACTCTTCTTCCCAGGGCCTGAACATTCTCATCCCTGTGTTAGACCGGATCCGATATGTGCAGAGTCTCAAGGAAATTGTCATCAACGTGCCTGAGCAGTCAGCTGTGACTCTCGGTGAGGGGTGCAGGGTGACTTGGGGGCTGTGAGGCCATTAGGATGTGGTTGCTGGAGACCCAGTGCTTAGGAGAAAGAGCTGATTGGGACCTGGAAGTCTGACCTTCCTCCTTTTCTCTCCTGCTCCTGCATTGCAGACAATGTAACTCTGCAAATCGATGGAGTCCTTTACCTGCGCATCATGGATCCTTACAAGGTATCTGTCTTCTGCTTTATTCAGCTCCTGATTTGCTCTCCTCACTAAAACCCTGCACCCAAGCTTCTTACACTACCCATATTCCTCTCAGGCAAGCTACGGTGTGGAGGATCCTGAATATGCTGTCACCCAGCTCGCTCAGACAACCATGAGATCAGAGCTTGGCAAACTCTCTCTGGACAAAGTCTTCCGGGTAAGGGGATCTGAGCCAGAGTTAGGGTTTGAAGACATAGGCTTGGCACTCTTCAGTCCTTTCTGGGGGTCAAGATCAATCCTAGATCCTTCTCAGCTTAGACCCCTGATGCGTGGGTTGAGGCTTATACCTCTTTTACACCTCTCTTCCTCCAGGAGCGGGAGTCCCTGAACGCTAACATTGTGGATGCCATCAACCAGGCTGCCGACTGCTGGGGCATCCGCTGCCTCCGTTATGAGATCAAGGATATCCATGTGCCGCCCCGGGTGAAAGAGTCCATGCAGATGCAGGTAGGGGCCAGGGAGGACTTCCCATGCTCTACTTGTATGGGAACCTGGATTCCCTTCCCTGTTGCGATGGGTACAGTTGCAGATCTGTATAAGAGTTTTACTCTGATTGGTGTTGCTGGGGGATTCCAGGTGGAAGCAGAGCGGCGGAAACGAGCCACAGTTTTAGAGTCTGAGGGGACCCGAGAGTCGGCCATCAATGTGGCAGAAGGAAAGAAGCAGGCACAGATCCTGGCCTCTGAGGCAGAAAAGGCTGAACAAATAAATCAGGCAGCAGGTCAGCAGAGGGTAGAGCCTGAGGGAAGAGCAGGGCATGGGTCTTTGAGGGTTGGTTCTGGGACAGGAGCTTGGGGGCGCAGGGAGGGGCACCCTGACCTCATGGGTCTAGTTCTGTCTCTTTTCTTCCAGGGGAAGCCAGTGCAGTTCTGGCCAAGGCCAAAGCCAAAGCTGAAGCTATTCGCATCCTGGCTGCAGCTCTGACACAACACGTGAGAGGCCCCCGGGTGGGAGTGGGAGACAGAGATTGACAGTGGAAAAGGTTCTCTTACCTACCCTTGGGAGAAGTTCCTGCCTTTGTGGGTTTCGTTGAGCCAGATTATATGATCTCCTGTGATATGCCTGTCCTCTTTCCAGGAGCCTGACTTTTCCTCTCCACTCTCCCGCCCCACCCTACACCCTTCTCTCAGTCTGTGATCTCTGATTTTATCCCTCCTGTGGCCACAGAATGGAGATGCAGCAGCCTCACTGACTGTGGCTGAGCAGTATGTCAGCGCGTTCTCCAAACTGGCCAAGGACTCCAACACTATCCTGCTGCCCTCCAACCCCAGTGATGTCACCAGCATGGTGGCTCAGGTTAGCATGCCCTGAGGATCTGGCACAAAGCACCCATGCCAGAGATTGAGACCCTACCGCCACCATTTATATACCGTACGCAAGCATGTCAAACTCTCGGCCTGCTGGCTACGAGTTTGACATGCTTGCGGGGCTTTCAGAGTGCCCTGAGACCTAGACTTCCCTTCATTTCCTGTAGATGATGAATCTCTAAGGATGAGATACCGGCCTCATCCCTTGAGATAGGGAAGCTCTTAAGACTTTTTTTTCCCCCCTAGATATTTGTATAGTATTCTGAGGGTGGCCCTGCTCTGGTAGTTTGTAAAATTCCTAGAACTTGACTCCAGAGCTTATAAGACTGACTATTGAGAGAGGGAAAAAGGAAAACCAAGCTGACTAACCACAGCCCCACCTTCTGCCTTCTGCCATATGTCCTAATGGCTCTCTCTTCCTCTTCTCAGGCCATGGGTGTGTATGGGGCTCTCACCAAAGCCCCAGTACCAGGATCCCAGGACTCAGGCTCCCGTGGGAACAGCAGAGATGTCCAGGACACAGATGCAAGTCTTGATGAGGAACTTGATCGAGTCAAGCTGAGTTAATGGAGCTGGGCTTGGCCAAAGAGGCTTGGACAGAGAAGCAGCACTCCCTAACTCTGGCTCTAGCCTCTTTGCTAAGAATTTGGTTATTATTTTTTTATTTGAACTTTAATCATGTAATAAACTGGCCAGTGGTAAACCAGAAACTGTCCTCTCTGATTGGGAAATGAAGTTGAGAAAATCATTATTGTTTTCCTTGGATGTTCACTCCCACCCTCTAGTCCTTTCAGGTCTTGCAAGCCAATCCTCTGTGAGCAAGAATGAATCTGATATAATAGAAAATCACCCTTTTGTTTTCAGCAGAGGCTGTGGGATAGGGTGGAAGGATTAAGCCACATGTTAACTGAACTGCCAGCTGGGAGTATAGTTCCTTCCTGCTAAGTATTGGGCTGTGATTTTGAGCAGGTGTTTGGGGGGATTTTTAATGGCAAAGAGCATTGCTCTGGCAGGGTAGTACTGCTGAATGCTTAAAGGGTCTTCAGGGAGACTGACACTCATGTATTCAAAACATTTAATGCTGTCTACAGTGTGCCAAGCTCAGTGCTAGACATGGTTTACAAAAACAACCGAGACTCAGCAGCCCCTGGTTTCACAGAATACCAGGTCAGGGAGAGGAGACAAACGAGGAAGCAGACAGAGGTACAAAGTGTAAGGGCTGTCGTGGAGGAAAATTCTGGCTGAGAGATACTGGAAAGAAAAGCATGTCAGCATGTGGGTAGCAAAGTTGCCAACTCTGCAATTGAGTTCAGGCTGGAAAGATTAATGCATTCACCAAGCTAGGGTTTGGGGCTAGAATACGCTAAGGCCCACAGCTCCAGAGAAATTGGAACATTCAGAGTAATTTGCTGTGGCTCAAAGATGGGCTGTTAGAGGGATGTGACTAAATGGCAAGGTCCAAATCACAGAGTCCTGAAGAGTTTGGACTTGACCTTTAAGGTAGGGGGGAGGAGAGCCCAGGAAGGGTTTTTCCCTCTTCCCATGAAGGATTTTAAGAAGATTTAGGTAACTACCTTAGTGTTTTAGATAATAGCTGTTTTCCTGCCATCTGGACAGGGGATTTGAAGGAGAAATGGGAAGCTGGAAAGACTAAGAGGGCTGCTTCCGTGATCCCTGAGAGGGTGATGAGGCCTGAACATCAGTGGAGGTGGAGGGATAATTTGACGTATTTCTGAATTAGAATTTATTCATTTATCCATTTGGTAACTATTGAACCCCAACTATATGCCAGACACCAAGGATATAGTAATGAAGAAAAAATTCTCTGATCTCAATGAGCTTACATTCTCTTTGGAAGGATCAAACCATTAATAAGATGTATCGTATTTCAGATGCTGGTGAGTTGTGCTAAGGAAGGGAAGGAAGATGGGGAGTTTGGGGGTGGGGGGGGGGTTCTGTAATTTTAAGTAGAGGGTTCCAGGAAGCCTCACTGATGTTCTATTTGAATTTAGATAAGGAGATGAGAGGAACCTGGGAGTAAATTTGGGCCTCCGGTAATAAAGCTGACGAGATTGATTGCAAAGGCCCTGAGGCAGAGCATCTCTGTCTTATAACTGGAAGAGCAAAGGAGCTGTACTGGATGGAACAGAATTAAGGAAGCAGAAGCAACGCCTAGATGAATCAGGGAAGTGGGGAGCTGGTGTGTAGACATGGAGGGCCACCACAAGAACTTAGGCTCTACTCTGGTATGAAAAACCAGAGAGAGATTTTTGGCTTTTAACAGTAGTTTTACTGCAATGTAATTCACATGCAATACAATTCACCCACTGAAAGTGTAAGTTCAGTAATTTGTAGTATATTCAGAGTTTTACAGCCACCACAATTTTAAAACATCTTCATCACTGCTCCCTCATCTCCACCCTGCCACAAAAACCCTGTACCCATTAGCAGTCACTCTCCTCTCCCCCAGCCCTAGGCAACTACTAGTCACTTTCTATCTCTCTCGATTTAGGTATTCATATAAATGGAGTAATGTAATATGTGTTTTGTGATTGGCTTCTTTCAGAATAATGTTTTTAAGGTTCATCCACGTAGTAGCATTCCTTTTTATGGCTAAACAATATTACATTGTATAGATATACCATATTTTGTTTATCCATTCATTAGTGAAGGCTATATGGGTAGATTTCACCTTTGGACTATTACGGATAATGCTACTGTGAACATGAATGTGCAAGTTTTTGTTTGGATATATGTTTTCATTTCTCTTAGGTGTATATCTAGGAGTGGAATTGCTGGATCATAGACAACTGTATGTTTAACTTTTTGAAGAATTGCTAGACTATTTTCCATCCCAACAGCAGTATATGAGGGTTCAAATTTCTCCACATCCACGCCAATATTTGTTATTTGTCTTTTTTATTATAACCATCCTAGTGGATTTGAAATGGTACCTCTAGTATTTCCCTGATGGCTAATGTTGAACAGCTTTTCATGTGTTTATTGGTCATTTATATATCTTTGGAGAAATATGTATTCAGATCCTTAGCTCATTTTTAGATGGTATTATTTGCCTTTTATTGAGTTGTAAGATTCAGTGAGAGACTTGGAGAGGGGGAATAATAAAATCTATCAGCTGGAGTCAGTTAAGGGGAAAGCAAATACCATATATCCCTATTTTACAGATGAGGTAACACCCAATAATGACAAGGAGTGAAGGATCTAGGGTCTAAGCGGTTTGACTCAGAGACCTAGCTCTTAGTCTTACCCAAGAATGGACAGTGGTTCCCTGAACTTGCCTAACTTTGTTTCTTGTACCCAGTTCTCCTAAATAATCTCACATTAAACTCCACCTCTGGCCATCCCTGCGCTCCTTGCCGTACTTGCTCGTAGGCGCCGGCAGATGGCGATGTGGCCCCGCGGGCCGCTCTGTTCGGCGCGCGCACGTCTGTGGTATCAAGACCCAGGCGCCTCCGATGCACTTCCGGGCGCCGTTCAAGGTGAGCTAGGGTCCCCGGGACCCCCTCATCAACTCCCTCTCCGCGAAGGAAGGGGACGTTCCCGCCAGCTCGCAGCCTGGGTGCCCAGGACTGGGGTTAGGGTGCCCAGGCGGGGGCCGAGTAACCACCAGAGGAGGCAGAGCCGTTGGGACGACTGGATTCCCGGCGAGGCCCCGCCGGCTGCAGACCCCACCGGCTCTCACCCGCTGCACCGAGGAGGTCGCGCCCCGGTCTGGCGATCCTGGGTTTCCGGAAGCGGAGTGTGACTACCCCCCTTTCGTCCCTTCGGTCCCGCCAGGCGGCGCCGTCAGCCTGTCCCGCAGGGTTCCCCTGAGGCTGCGAGCCCTGGCCACCCCAGGGGTGTGGAGGTTGGCCAGGTGAGGTGGAGAGCCGGGCTGTCAGAGAGCAGGCTACCACTTGGAGTAAGTTTTCCCTCGTGGACTGTTTCTCATCCTTAGTATCTCCTGGAGTACGTGTGCGGAAATCCTATGCCCCACTCCCAAAGATCCCGATTTAGTAGATCTGGGGTGGGGGCCAGGAAATAAACATTTTTTAATAGCCGTTCCAGGTTGATGCCCACAGTCTACAGCTCTCGCCTTCAGAAACACTGGTATCACTGGTGGAGAGGAACAGTGCACTGGGTTGGCTGTGGAACTGCTTGATCTTCAGGAAGGCTTCCGAGAGGAAGTGATTCTAGCTGGGCTTTGTATGGAGGCACCAGAATACCCCGTGGTTCTTTGCCCCAGAGTGATGCATTCTCTGCCCTGCCGCCACCACTAGGATGCAGAAGATCTCAGTGCTGCTCTTCCTGGTCTGGGTCTGCTTCCTCTTCTACGCTGGCATTGCCCTCTTCACCAGTGGTTTCCTGCTCACCCGTTTGGAGCTCACCAACCAGAGTAGCTGTCAAGAGCCCCCAGGCCCTGGGCCTCTGCCATGGAGGAGCCAAGGGGAGCCGGGGGCCTGCTGGATGGCCTCCCGGTTCTCCCGGGTTGTGTTGGTGCTGATAGATGCTCTGAGATTTGACTTCGCCCAGCCACAGCGCTCACACGTTCCCGGGGAGCCTTCTGTCTCCCTGCCCTTCCTGGGAAAATTGGGCTTCTTGCAGAGGATCCTGGAGATTCAGCCTCACCATGCCAGGCTCTACCAATCGAAGGCTGATCCTCCCACTACCACCATGCAGCGCCTTAAGGCCATCACCACCGGCTCACTGCCTACCTTTATTGATGCTGGCAGTAACTTTGCCAGCTACGCCATAGTGGAAGACAATCTCATTAAGCAGCTCACCAGTGCAGGTCAGTCTAGGCCTCTGGAGGCTAGAAGTACTTTGACAAGTTTCTTCTTTAGAAGAACTTGGGGTGTCTAGCTGCATGCTGGACAATGCTGGGGGGAGAAGAGGGGGAGGAGAGGAGAAAGAGACTAGGTTCCTGAATGCAGGGAGCTTTGCCCTTCTGAAGTTTCTAATGTGCATGGGGTATGGTTTTACTTTTGGAGCACTCTCGGTAAAGGAGCAGGAGAGAGACGAAGAGGAGAAGATGTGGATCTGGACAATGTACAAGTGTGGAGGAAAGAGTAGAGGGGCAGGCCTTGTCCATTCATTGACTTGGAAAAAGCAAGACACGCCAGGAAAAACAGCAGCAGAGATAGCCAGAAACAGAACTAGCAGAACTTTTTGTAGGAACAAGGAGTGAGAGGTCTGGGTGGAGAGTATGGCTATCAGGAAAAGCTTTCTGGGAGAAAATTTTAGACTTTGAAGGATAAAGACTTGCTGGATGGAATTTCTTTGCCTTAAAGTACGTGGTTGGGATTTCTGATGGGTTTTTAAAGGGCCTCCTCTCCTCTTTTCCCCCGCCCTGTTCAGGCTGTGACCCACTCTCATGCCCCTGCAGGAAGGCGTGTGGTCTTCATGGGAGATGATACCTGGAAAGATCTTTTTCCTGGAGCTTTCTCCCAAGCTTTCTTCTTCTCCTCCTTCAATGTCAGAGACCTACACACAGTGGACAATGGCATCATGGAACATCTCTACCCAACATGTGAGCATAGGGCCAGAGGCAGGCCTGAGTTTGGGGGCTGGGAGGGCTGCCTCAGTCCTCAAATTCTGAGCCTCCAATGGGTGCAATGGCCTGGGCTTGGTGCTTCTGGACTTAGAGCATCAGAATCTGGCTGGGTTTGGGGAGTGGGCCTTAGTCCCTGTGCTCAGTCTTCTTCCCTTCACAGTGGACAGTGGTGAATGGGATGTGCTGATTGCTCACTTCCTGGGTGTGGATCACTGTGGTCACAAGCATGGACCTCACCACCCTGAAATGGCCAACAAACTTAGTCAAATGGACCAGGTGATCCAGTGAGTGTGGGATTTTGGGTTGGGAGATTGGGTTTGTTTCTGAGAATCTCAGGATATATGGTCCCTGGAGAAAAAGTCCTTACATTGGAGCCTCTTTCCTGGTTGGATCTGTCTTCTCTAGGCCATTTTCTGAAGCTAGGGGGTCTCATCCATCTTGAGTAGTTCAGTGTGTGGCCTTGGGCAGTAGGGTTATTACTGAAGAGGTATCTCTCTAGGCCCTAATAATGGAAATTATGGCTGGGGGTGAATGGGCCCCAGAGAAAAATCTTTATCCATCCTTACCCCCTGACACATACCTGGCCCCCAGGGGAATTGTCGAACGTCTGGAGAATGACACACTGCTGGTGGTGATTGGGGACCATGGGATGACCAAGAGTGGGGACCACGGAGGGGACAGTGAGCTGGAGATCTCGGCCGCACTCTTCCTGTACAGTCCCACAGCTCTCTTCCTGCGACCCCCACCAGAGGTGAGGCCTGAGTTGTGCTTTGGTTTCCAGGTATTCAACCCTTGTCATGATAACAGCCTCTATTTTAGGCCTCGAATTGATGACCTCTTGGCATCCCCCGTTCTCATTTCCTACCTACACCCTATGTCTGCCATCCCAAATGCTGACTTCAGCTCTGTGGTGAACCTATTGACCCCCGTCCTTCTCTTCTAGGAGCCAGAGGTAATTCCTCAAATCAGCCTTGTGCCTACGCTGGCCCTGCTGCTGGGTCTGCCCATCCCGTTTGGGAACATCGGGGAGGTGATGGCTGAGCTGTTCTCAGTGGTTGAAGACTCCCAGCCTCATTCCTCTGCTCTGACCCAAGCTACAGCTCTCTATCTCAATGCCCAGCAGGTAGGTAATGGGTTGGGCTTCCAGGTTATAGAACTAGGACAGACATGGGAGAAGCATAATGACCCACTCTTGTCCTTTGTTTAATCTTAATTTCACCTCCCATAGCCATGTCCTTCTTCCATTATCCTTCCCTTCCCCCCTGTCCTGGATAGAGTTTGGGTCCCTGATTTCTAGGTACCCTCTTTGGTAATACCTGTCTTTGCCTCTGTCCTAATATCTGATCTGTGCCCCTTGGCCTCTGATCTTTTCTGCTAGGTATTTCGATTTCTTCACACCTACTCAGCTGCTGCACAGGACCTCCAAGTTAAGGAGTTTCATCGGCTGAATAACCTCTTCTCCAAGGCCTCTGCTGACTACCTACGGCTTCTGCAGAGCCCCCAGGGGGCCGAGGCAGCACTACAGACTGTGATTACTGAGCTGCAGGAGTTCCTGCGGGGAGTTCGGGCCTTGTGCATTGAGTCTTGGGCTCGGTTTTCTCTGGTCCGCATGGCAGGGGGTGCTGCTCTTTTGGCTGCTGCCTGCTTTCTGTGCCTGCTGATAGCCCAGTGGGCAACATCCCCTGACTTTCACCTCCCCCCTCTCCTAATACCTGTGACCTGGGGCCTGGCTGGGGTTGTAGTGTGTGCTGGCCTTCTGGCAACTACTGAGCTGAAGCTGGATCCAGTGGTTCTAGGGGCTGTGGCTGCAATGGGTTCAGTTCTGCATATTCTGTGGAAAGCCTGGGCTGGCTGGGGGTCCAAGAGGCCTCTTGCAGCCTTGCTTCCCATCCCCAGGCCTGTTCTATTACTTCTGCTCCTTCGCTTTGCTGCTTTCTTCTCTGACAGCTTTGTTGTAGCCGAGGCCAGGGCCATCCGCTTCCTTTTGGGCTCACTTATCTTGCTCCTGGTTGCCCAGCTTCACTGGGAGGGCAAGCTGCTGCCACCTAAGCTACTCACAATACCCCGCATTGGCTTTCCGGCCCCAGCAGGCCCCTCCGGGCACAAGGGAACGCATGCCCTGGGGCTTGGAGTTGGGTTGCTTTTGTGTATAAGGCTAGCTGGGCTTTTTCATCGCTGCCCTGAAGAGACACCTGCTTGCCACTCCTCTCCCTGGCTGAGTCCCCTGGCGTCCATGGTGGGTGGTCGAGCCAAGAATTTGTGGTACGGAGCTTGTGTGGGGGCACTGGTGGCCCTGTCAGCTGCTGTGCGCCTGTGGCTTCGCCGCTACGGTAATCTCAAGAGCCCTGAGCCCCCTGTGCTCTTTGTGCGCTGGGGGCTGCCCCTCATGGTACTGGGCACTGCTGCCTACTGGGCATTGGCGTCGGGAGCAGATGAAGCACCCCCACGTCTCCGAGCCCTGGTTGCTGGTGCATCCGTTGTGCTGCCTAGGGCTGTTGCCGGGTTGGCTGCTTCAGGGCTCTTGCTGTTGCTCTGGAGGCCTGTGACGGCGCTGGCAAAGGCTACGATGGGTGCTCCAAGGACCAGGACTGTCCTCACGCCCTTCTCAGGCCCCCCCACTTCTCAGGCTGACCTGAATTATGTGGTTCCTCAACTCTACCGACATATGCAGGAGGAGATCCGGGGCCGGCTGGAGAGAACCAAATCCCAGGGTCCCCTGACTGTGGCTGCCTACCAGTTGGGGAGTGTCTACTCAGCTGCTATGGTCACGGCCCTCACCCTCTTGGCCTTCCCACTTCTGCTGTTGCATGCAGAGCGCATTAGCCTTGTGTTCCTGCTTCTGTTTCTGCAGAGCTTCCTTCTCCTGCATCTGCTTGCTGCTGGGATACCCATCACTACCCCTGGTAAATACATATCTCAGCCCTGGCTCATCCAAGGACAGTAGGGATATGAGTTTGTTTTCAGGCTGGTGTTAAATCCTCAGGTTCTTCACCTTGACCCAGGCTCTCATACCTCACACAGTTGGGAGGGTCTTTGTGATCTCTCTCTTACCTGCTGTAGCCAAGCTAATTGATTCCTACCATTGGCTCAGGGCCAGCAGGGTTCATGAAGGACAGAGATAAGGAGTACTCTAAGGCTCATTCTTAAGGAAATGCTGCATCCTCATGAGTGCATTTTCTGATTTCCCAGTCATGGGAGTGGTGAATTATCCATATATAATATCATAGTGAGCTATGTGTATATGAGAGAGAGAAGAAATTGACCACAGAGGGGTTCAGATTAGAGTAATGGGGCTTTGTGTCTTAGAATAACAGGATATTGACGATAGGAGGTTGGGGTAATGGGCATATGTGTGTATGAGAATTAGCATTGAAGTAGTAGTAGTAGTAGTAGTAGTAGTAGTAGTAGTGGTAGTAGTAGTAGTAGTATATGATCCTGGGGCAGTAGGCTATGGATTAGGAAATGGGATATGACTATAAAGAGGCATGTTTCTTTCCCCAGGTCCTTTTATTGTGCCATGGCAGGCAGTCTCTGCTTGGGCCTTCATGGCCACACAGACCTTCTATTCCACGGGTCACCAGCCTGTCTTTCCAACCATCCATTGGCACGCAGCCTTCGTGGGATTCCCAGAGGGTCATGGCTCCTCTACCTGGCTGCCGGCTTTGCTGGTGGGAGCCAACACCTTTGCCTCCCACCTCCTCTTTGCAGGTACCTTCTCACTCCTCCTTTGCTTCCACTGTTTACTCTGGCTTTGTAGAAGGAAATGAACCCCCTGGGTTTGAGTGGGGACATGTAATTTTGTTGGATCTCTGGCACCCTTTGGCCTATGTTAATTGGAGGCTGAGTGAACGAGGCTGATTGAGGGCCAGGCTGCCTAGACCCTGGGTCCTCCATTGATTCTGCCCTGCCTTCCTCTGAGACAGTAGGTTGCCCATTGCTCCTGCTCTGGCCCTTCCTGTGTGAGAGCCAAGGGTCCCAGAAGAGGCGGCAGCCCCACGGGAATGAAGCTGAGGCCAGAGTTGGGCCTGAGGAGGAGGAGGTGGAGCCACTGATGGAGATGCGGCTCCGGGATGCACCTCACCACTTCAATGTAGCACTGCTGCAGCTGGGCCTCAAGTACCTCTTTGTCCTTGGTATTCAGGTGGGTTCAGGGGAGAGATCATGGAATTCATGACCTTTTCTCATTGTGTGCACATCACATTCTCTTTCATACTTTGCCAAAACCCTGGGAGAGAGCCTTGACTGAGGTACAGATAAATGAAGTGGTTGCCCAAGGTTAGTGACCTCAAATGGCAGTATTAAAATTTGAACCTATACAGTATATCTTTAATCCTAGACTTAAGATTGTTTCCTGTCTACAAGCTAGATTTAGACCCTGTTGTTGCATTTGGGATTACTCTATTGGTGTTCTGACTGGAAAAACTGAAGTGATGGCCAGGATTCTTTCCCAAGCTGTGATCATGGATCCTCCTTTCCTTCAGAGGCAGGGGTGTGATTGTGACATCTTCCTCCATCCTGGGAGGCAGAGCTTGAGTGTTAGCAGCACAAATGGATAGTGCTTGCCCAAGATCACCCAGCGAGTCATGGTGGGGCCAGGCAAAGAATCAGATCTTCTAAGTGTTTGCCCAAGCCCAGTTTTTTTCCCCACTGGCACACACTACTTTCCTACTCCTCTCATTCTTCACAGGGGCCTACAACAACTCTCTCTTTGACCTGCTTCTTCCTCCTCTTCCCAAGTAACTTGACTCCTCTCCTCCCTCAGATTCTGGCCTGTGCTTTGGCAGCCTCCATCCTCCGCAGGCATCTCATGGTCTGGAAGGTGTTCGCCCCCAAGTGAGTGGATTTTTCTTGGGGAGTAGAGGTATTGGGGAGGGCGAAACTGGGAACAAAGAATGAACATCCAGAGTGGACAAGGTTTTGCCTCAGCAGGGAAAAAGCTCTAGACCTACTCTCAGTGTCCCCTGATATTCTCCACCTTTCTTTACAGGTTCATTTTTGAGGCCATGGGCTTCATTGTGAGCAGCGTGGGACTTTTCCTGGGCCTAGCTTTGGTGATGCGAGTGGATGGTGCTGTGAGCTCCTGGTTCCAACAGCTAGTTCTGGCCCAGCAGAGGTAGCTTAGGCTGTGGATGTTGACTCCTGGCTATGGGGAGAACTGGAGAACAATCTAGTCTGGCCTGTAAGGGTGCTGGATCATCTGCAAGAGAGACTCAGCCACACCTCTTACCACCATGCAGCCAGGAGCTACTGGCATATGGGACTTTATTATTTTATAATTAAAAAGCATAGTGGGGCTTGATCTTTAACTCCTGTTTTAGATGCATCTTTGGGACTGGGGGTGGTCTCCAAAGTGGAATAAAAATAATATACATGAGTGTGTCTGAGATGTAGGGAAGCCCCCACTGTCCTATATGGGCTAGCGGGAGTGTAAGTCACCCTTCCCACCTGGCACGGATGGGATCAGTTCTGCAGACCTGCTGTACCTAAGAACCTTTGGGAAATAGTTGCAGTTGTATGAATTCACTTCCCCCAGCTCTTCCCAAATCATGCTTTGATTGTGAAAAAATGGCTGAAAAGACAAGCCCAGGCATCTTGGAGCACAGACTTTCACTGTGCGAAGCCTGAGTAGTGCTGTCTCTCTCCTGTGTGCTTCATCCCAGAACACACTGCCCTTCACTTCTGTGGAGTCCTTCCTACTTTCCCAGCCAGTGTTGCCTTTTATTAGACCTACTTGCCCAGCTGAAAGCATTCTACTTTGTCCCGTTGATTATTCCTAACTTGATGCCAAAACTGTTTGAATCTAATGCTCCTCATACTTATCTCTTGTGTCCTCCATCCACCTCACTACTCCTGTAACATGTGGAAATGCTGACATGAAATCCTTGTGGAAATGTCCATCAAAAGAGTGAGGAACAGCCTCTGAGGAGAAGGGTCAGGACTGGGGTTTGAGGTTTGAGAGTACTCAGGACAGGATGAGATAAGACCACTGAAAGAAGACTGGATGTTAAAATTGTGGGATAACATCTACCTTTACCTCACAAGGTAAGAAGAGAAACTGAGTAGCAGTGTTTGTGCAGTAAAGGCATTCACTGCTGTGGTAGCTAAAGGAAGAGTCCTAATGATTAATGGCCAACAGTCCTTGGTGCTATAAAGGTCAAATAGGAAGATGATGAAAAGTGTGTACTGTTTTACGTAATTAGAGGATAGGACATTAGATCCTGGCAGGGATAGATTTAATAACGCCAGGGGAGAAGGTAGGCCCCAACTAGCCTATAAAATGAATTAGAAAAAGTCCCCTCAATCTGGTGGACACAACTCCCAGGCATCATTTAGTGAGCAGACCAATGCCTTTGTGAAAAGAAACAAAGACCTTTTCTCCATCTCAAGACCCAGGGGAAGGATTTTAGGTACATCCCCGCCTCCTGCTTTTTCTTTGTAGGGAGCCCCCTTCCCTGGAGCCTAAAGATAATCTGGTCTGCCAACCACTGTTTCCATTTCTCCCGAAATATCTACAAGATTCTTTTAGAGAAAGACCTGTTAGCACATCGATTTATACTATTAAAAATTTGTATCCCTGCCTTTTACTTGACATCAAAGAGCCCATTCCACACTAATTCATTGTTTATTTTAAAAAAGAGCTTTACAGAGGTACAATTTACCATAACATTTACCCATTTAAAGTGTACAATTTAATGATTTTTAGTATATTCACAGAGTTATATAGCCATCACTATAGTCAGTCTTAGAACACTTCACCAACCCACAAAGAAACTAGATACTTTTTCCTATTACCCTCCATGCCTCCCCACTGTACCACCAGCCCTAGGCGACCACTATTATGGACATTTCATAAAAATGTATGGCCTTTTGTGACTAGCTTCTTCCATTCAGCATAATGTTTTCAAGATGCATCCATATAGTACCAATTTTCTCTCTTAAAATTCAGGTAAAATTCACATAACAAAATTAACCATTTAAAAGTACACAGGCTGGCCCTAGTCGGTTTGGCTCAGTGGATAGAGCGTCAGCCTGCGGACTGAAGGGTCCTGGGTTTGATTCAGTCAAGGACATAGGCCCGGTTTGGGGGCTCCATCCCCAGTAGGGAACATGCAGGAAGCAGCCAATCAATGATTCTCATCATTTATGTTTCTATCCCTCTTCCTTCCTCTCTGAAATCAATAAAAATATATTGAAAAAAATAAAAGTGTACAATTCAGATCTTCCCTTAGGGAAAGGCAGGGGGTCTTATTGTAGTATGCAGTTAATGAGCAGAACAAGGACAATGAGCCAGGTACAGAAAGTCACCTAGATGGAAAGCCCCAGGTGCCTAACAGGACCTCCCCTAAAATCATCCTTAAAACCCTGAGGATGGAGGACCCAGTGCACTCTCTCCCCCCTACCCCCGCCCCAGGCAGGTTACCTGCTTCCACTCTCCCCAGCTCCAAGGGCCCTTCCTTTACCTCCATAACTCATTTCCTCAGCCCATTTCTTCTAGGAATTACTTTTTCTACCTCTAATTTACCCAATAAATGTTCCCTTGAAAACAAAAGTGTACAATTCATTGGCCCTTAGTGCATTTACAATGTCTTACCATCCCTACTATTTCTAGAACATTTCCATCACCCCCAAAAGAAATCACTTATTCATTAGTAATCACTTGTAATCCTCTTTGCCCCCAGCCTCTGAGAACCACTAATGTGTTTTCTGTTTCTGTGGATTTGCCTATTCTGGATATTTCATATAAATTGATTCATATGTGGTCTTTACCATCTGGTTTCTTTCACTCAAGGTTCATCTATGTTGCAGCATGAATCAGTACTTTGTTTTTTTATGGTCAATTCTATTGTATGGATATAGCACATTTTGTTTATTCATCTACTGATGGACATTTGGGTTGTTTGCACCTTTTATTATTTACATTATCTATGTGTGTATATACATACATACATATATTACTGATTTCAGAGAAGAGAGAGAGAAAAACATCAATGATGAGAGAGAATTATTGATCACTGCCTCCCACATGCCCCACACTGGGGACTGAGCCCACCACCTGGGCATGTACCCTGACGGGGAATTGACCTCCTGGTTCAGAGGTGAGCCACGCAGGCCGAGCAGATCCTTTGTTTTTTAATTGGCTTTTCTTTTTATCATTGAGTTATAAGCATTGCTTATATATTCTAGATATAAGTCCTTTATCACATATATGATTTGAAAATATTCTATCCATTCTGTGGGTCATCTTTTCATTTTCTTTTTTTTAAAATATATTTTATTGGTTTTTTACAGAGAGGAAGGGAGAGGGAGGGATAGTTAGAAACATCAATCAGCTGCCTCCTGCACACCCCCTACTGGGGATGTGCCTACAACCAAGGTACATGCCCTTGACTGGAATTGAACCTGGGACCCTTCAGTTCACAGGCCGATGCTCTATCTACTGAGCCAAACTGGTCAGGGCTCTTTTCAGTTTTTTGACAGTGTCCTTTGAAGCACAAAATTTTTAAGTTTTGTTTGTTCATTTGTCTGAAAGAGACTGGCAGCCTTACTATTTAGTTATACTGCTAATTAACCTATTTATATAGCACATAAAATAAAATTTTAAATTTTTGATGAAGTTCATTTCATTCTATTTTTTCTTTTGCCACGTTGTTCTCTTCATATCATATGTAAGAAACTTATCAAGTGCTACAATTAAGTTTTAGAAAATTTTCATCACTTCCACAAATTCCCTGCCTTTGTTTACAATCAATCCCCAATCCCACCCTTTTTGTCTTTATAATTTATCTTTTCTGGACATTTCATATTAATGGAATGCAATCAATGTGTGGTCTTTTGGTTTGGCTTCTTTGACTTAGAATAAGGTTGTGAGATTCATCCCTGTTGGTGCATTATCACTTTTTGCCCCTAGTTATTGCTGAGTCATATATTCCATTGCATAGCTATGATCTGATGGACATTTGGATTATTTCCAGTTTTTAAAAGCTATTGTGAATATGTTTTTAAAAACTGCTGTGAGCGCCCTGGCTGAGGACTGAAGGGTCGGGTCGCAGCATGTACCTTGGTTGAAGGTTCCATCCTGTGCGGGAGGCAACAATCATGTCTCTCTCACATCGATGTTTCTCTCTGTGTCTCTCTTCCTCCCTTCCACTCTCTAAAAATCAATGGGAAAAAAATATATCCTCAGTGAGTATTAAGAACAACAAAATAAACTGCTGTGAGCATTTGCATACAAGTCTGTTTTCATTTCTCTTAGGAGGATTTTGTTAATGTAAAAACATTCAAACCTGTAAAGAATTTTTGTGAGTTTATTTGAGCCAAACTGTCAACAATTGCCAGGAAGCAGAATCTCAATGGATTGGGATAATGCTCTGGAGAATGGTGGTTTTTCACCTTGTTTTACACTGAGTAGCCAGATTATTATGATCTCTGAACACATAATAATCTGACCACTCAGTGTATATCCTATATAATAAAAGGCTAATATGCACATTGTCCCCTCAACCAGGAGTTTGACCAACAGACAGGCTGACCAACCGCCCATGTCCCCTCCCCCTGGCCAGGCTGGCCTGACCCCACCCATGCACCAATTCATGCACCGGGCCTCTAATATATATAAATATACACAGAGTGGCCAGATTATTATGATCTCTGGACGCATAATAATAATAATCTGGCCACTCAGTGTATATTTTGATTGATTTCAGAGAGGGAGGGAGGGAGGAGAGAGAGAGAGAAAGAGATCAATGATGTGAGAGAATCATTGATCAGTTGCCTCCTGCACGCCCCACACTGGGGATGGAGCCCACAACCCAGGCATGTGTCCTTGACCAGAATCAGACCATGACCGATCGTAGCTCAACCACTGAGCCACGCTGGCCAGGCTGTGGTTGAATCTTCTTGATTGTGTCTTTGTAACATAAGAGTTTTTAATTTTAATGAAGTCCAACCTCCCATTTATGTGTGGTAATGGTCACAGTTGGTTTTTGTTTGTTGCATACAGATATCCAAGTCTCCTGGCTCCATTTGCTGAAAGGATTTGGGCAAGTACTATACCTGTGAGCAGCAGTGCAGGCTGTGCAAACACAGGGCCAGGGCGCGCTGCCAGCAGTCAGACTGCAGGCGGTTGAGCCGACTGTGATGAGAGTGTTGATGCTCCATGGTGAACAGAAAAAGGATGGCCCGATTACCCAGGGCCTTGGTCTCCCGCCGGTTCCTTTTGGAGACACTTTCTTCCGGGCCCAACTTTTCTAGCTTCTCTCGGCGGTACTACAATTCCCAGAATGCACCGCACGGCCTGCCCTCCGCAGAGGGCGGGGAAACCAGCAGACCTGGAAGTGTGGCTGCGAGGGAAGCGCTCCCGCGTGCTGTTTTCAATATCGATTTCTTAAGGCCTCGGCGCGAGAGTCCAGCTGGTGGAACGGCGAGCGGTAGAACTCCTCTCTGAGACACGCCTCCGGCCTCCGGCCCGCCTCTGCCTTCCTCACTGGCCTGTCCGGAATCGTTTCTTTTTCGAGTTTCCCGCGGGGGAGTATGCCTCGGAGACGACCAACCGCAGCTGAGAGTCTTGCCGGCGCGGCCAACTAGAGGCGAGGGTGAGAGCCCGGCGGGGCCGCGAGGAGAGCGCGCACGGCCCCTCCCCCTAGGGTGGCGGCTGCGGTGGGGACAGGCTTACCCTTTCGCAGCCCTCTCCAGGTCTCCGGGCCCAGCCATGTCCCATCAGACCCCTCTGGGCTCCTCAGTGCCACAAGCCAACTGCCTGGACCTGTGGAGGGAAAAGAACGACCAGCTAGTTCGACAGGCCAAGGTAACGTGGTTGCTTGGATCTCGCTTTGCAGCCCCAAAATACCAGAAAGAGGGTTTGCTGTGGACTTAACCCAGGCACTAGGGAGGGGGCTGAGCTTGACTTCCTCCTAAAGCCAGAAATGACTGGAGAATGACATCCCTTGCCACTGCTGCAGGGGTAGAGGAAATGGCTTATTCTTAGTGACTCTACACCCCATGTTTGGCAGGTGGCTCAGGACTTGGGTCTGTCACCCAGGAGACAGCGGTTGGCTCAAGATGCGCTGGAAGGGCTCAGAGGACTCCTCCACAGTCTGCAGGGTAAGCGGGGTCCTCTCCAGGATGGTCAGTTCAAACACCGCCCCCACCCCCACCCCCCAACACACACACACACACTCCTGCCCCTCCACAGCCAAAACCTCTTCACCATTTCTGAGATTGAGAGGATTATTCAGGATGGGGGGGGGGGGGGCTGTTTATGGCACACACAGGGAGTGCATCTTCTTTGTACAAGTGAATCTACTGGCTACACACACACACACACACACACACACACACACACACAGAACAGCATTTGAAGATGTGGTTCCCAGAATGGTCTAATCTGGAGAACTTTTTGCCCTTTCCAAACTCTGTCCGAAGAGTTTTTTCTTTTTTAAAGGGTGCGTTCTTTATTGAGGCCATTTGGTTGAGGTGGGGTGTTTAGGGACTCTTTTATGGGGGAACAGCCTGTGAGACCAGCATTTGTTGCTCTAGGACTCCCTGCAGCTGTTCTTGTTCTCCCCTTGGAATTGACGGTGATCTGCAACTTCATTACCCTGAGGGCAAGCCTGGCCCAGGGTTTCACTGAGGACCAGGCACAGGATATCCAAAGGGGCCTAGAGAGAGGTGAGGGCCTCAGAATGTCTCCCATGCCCCTGCCAGCCTCAGTCTGGGTTTAAGTCCTTGCAAGGGGGATGGGAGGAGCAACATAATCTGCCACCTCCATGAAGAGAGATGCGCTTCTCTGATCCTCCATGTGCTCCTCAGACCAGATACACCTTTGTGGTCTTTGGGCTACTGTAAAAAAGAAAAGCCAGAGATGAGGTCCTATCTCAGCTGTGTGTGTGTGTGTGTACTCTATAGTGCTGGAGACCCAGAAACAGGTGGGGCCCAGGCTAGAATCTGGGCTCGGGCTCAGGGGCCTGTGGAACTCCGTCCTCCATGCTTCCTCCCTTCTGCCGGAGCTGCTCCCTGCCCTGCACCACCTGGCTGGCCTGCAGGCTGCCCTTTGGCTGAGCACTGACCATCTTGGGGACCTGACCTTGCTGCTGCAGACCCTGAATGGCAGCCAGGTAATTTGGGAAGTGACCTGGATCTAAGGGACTTTTCCCTCCTCCCAGCTGTAGTAGGATCATTTTGTGCTGGAAAGGCTGCTGGGTTCTCTCAAGGAATCTTAGGTGACCTTGCTCTGGTTGGTCGCTCATTGGAGGGGTTCTCTAGGGAGCATTTTAAAAGTAGCTTATGTCCTGCAAGTTAGCTCAGTTGGTTGGAGCAGCATCCTGATGCACCAAGGTTGTGGGTTTATTCCTCGGTCAGGGCACATGCAAGAGTCAGCCAATAAATGCATAAATGGGCGGGAAAACAAATCGATGCTTCTCTCTCTTTCCCTTCCTCTCTTTCTAAAAAAGTCAATTAAAAACACACTTAATCTTGGGTGGTGGTAGGGTTCTCTTGTCCTTGCAGAAGTCACTTCCCAGTCTGTCTTTTCAGCAATAACTCAAACATGGTCCTTGCCCTATGTCCTCACGGGCTTATCCTGAGTGAGGAGGTTCACTAGAATAGATGATCATTGGTTTTTCTTCCTCCCTTTATCCTTTCCCCACAGCTATCTCTTAGAATTAGGGGAACAGGACTCAGAAGGACCCTTGAATTCAAGGTCCAGCCAGGGTAGACTGAAACAGAAAAAGAAATAGTTACAGACTTGGATCCTCTTTGTCCTTCTCTCCCAGAATGGGTCCTCTGAGGACCTGCTGCTCCATCTAAAAACTTGGAGCCCCCCAGCTAAGGAATCAGATGACCCACTGACCCTGCAGGATGCCCAAGGCTTGAGGGATGTCCTTCTGACAGCATTTGCCTATCGCCAAGGTCAGCAGTCTGACTCATTCCTTCCTCCCCATTCCCCATCTTAAGGGGTCTCTAGCCTCATGACTTTCCTATCATGTTCTGTGTATAAATCTGTTTAACTCATGTCTTATGGGCCTCTCTAAGCTCACACCCTGATTGCTCTCAGGCCTCCAGGAGCTGATCGTAGGAAACCTGCCCAGGGCACTGAGCAGCCTGCATGAAGCAGCCTCAGGTCTATGCCCACGGCCTGTGTTGGTCCAGGTGTACACAGCGCTGGGGACTTGTCTCCGAAAGATGGTAAAGAAAGTGCTAGGGTGGGTTGGGGAAACCATGGGTGTTATGGACAGCTTTTTTCTTTGTGAGGGTGGCTGAGGCTTGAGTCTTCTCACCCCTCTAGGGCAATCCACAGAGAGCTCTGCTATACTTGGTTGCAGCCGTGAAAGGGGGATTAATCTGTGGTCCCCCGCTTCTGGAGGCCTCTAGGCTGTATCAGCAACTGGGGAACACAGCAGCAGAGCTGGAGAGTCTGGAGCTTCTGGTTGAGGTAAGGTACTATTCCAGTTGAGGATATGGGGCTTGCTGAGGTGCTTGTGTGAGGCATTTAGTAAAGTGGAAGGAAGCATGGCTCTAAAAGATTATAGATATACTTTCTTATTTTGTCTCTCTTAGGCCTTGAGTGTCACTCCTAGCTCTGAAGTCCCCCATTTTCTTATTGAGGTAGAGCTGCTACTCCCAGAACCTGACCCAGCCTCACCCCTTCACTGTGGCACACTGAGCCAGGTCAAACACCTGCTAGCCCGCCGATGCCTACAGACGGGAAGGTGAGGTCCTGCCTTGCTCACACGAGCTCCTCTCTCTACTTCTGATACCTCTGTTTCTGTTCTTGTGAGTGAGAGGGATGGATGAATCAGTGGCAGGACCTAGGTCCCCACTCCTCAACATCATGCCTTGCCACTGGACCTGAACTCTTCTCCCAGACACTAATCTGTATATTATTATTTTATTTTTTAAAATTTGTACAGGTTTATCTTTTTAAAATTCTTTATTGTTGAAAGTTTTACATATGTCTCCTTTTTCCCCCATTGACCTCTCCCTGCCCATTCCTGTCCCCCAGTATATGCCCCCACCCCTCTATTGTCTGTGTACTAACCTATATCTTTAAAACTCTGAAGTCTCCTCCCAAATCCATTCTGTAAGTAGGGTATATCCATACTTAGCCAAGGTTGGAGCCACAAGACCACCCACTCCCCAGGACCCTTGAGCATCCTTCCCTTAGCTAGGAGTCCTTGGAGGTCCCTGCAAGGATCTAATGTAAGGCTCATGGGCTATGACTCCTCAGGACAGAGGATGCTGTAGAGCATTACTTGGACCTACTGGCCCTGTTGTTGGATGGCTGGGAGCCAAAGGTGGGTATATCTTCAAGGTTCTCTACAGTTGGGGTGGGGAAAGAGTTGGAGTCTCCTTTAGAATAGAGCAGGATCGCTGTTTTCTGTTTTTTCCTCTGCTATTCTGTCTGACCAGTCTAGGGAGTAGAGGGAGCAGATCAGTAAGGCTTCCCAGAACAGGGGGTCCAGGGCAGCAAGCAATGGGTGGTTTCCATGTGCTACCAGAGGTTGGGGGTGGTGGTGGCTCACTGCATCTTTCTCTCCACCCCAGTTTTCTCCACTCCCCTGCCCTCGAGGGCTGTGTATGCCTGAGATATTCTTGGAGGCAGCAGCAGCACTGATCCAGGCAGGCCAAGCTCAGGATGCTTTAACCATATGTGAGGAGCTGCTGAGCCGTACATCATCTCTGCTTCCAAAAATGCCCTGGCTGTGGAAAAATGCCAGAACAGGAACCAAGGAGTCACCACACTGCCCACCCTGGGTCTCTGCCACCTACTTGCTTCAGGGACAAGCCTGGGTGCAACTAGGAGACCCAAAACAAGCAATTAGTGAATTTAGCCGGTGAGCCCAGGAAGCCAACCAGGGGGCCCTTGAGGAAGTGTGGAGGGATAATTTTCTCATTGGGACCTGAATTGGTGAGCTCCATTTTTACCTGTTCACCCCAGAGTTTCTGAGCTTGACTCCTCTTTACCCCTGTTCTTTGTCCCGCTTCAGGTGCCTTGAGCTGCTCTTCCGGTGCATACCTAAGGATAAAGAACAAGGTGATCTAGACTCAATTTTCCTCCTCCCTCCTGGAAGTGGTGGTAGTGGATATCAGTTCCCTCTACTCGTGTCCCAGCCCAACAGGAGATTTAAGAGACAGAGACTCTGGACACAAGAAGATATAGAGGGGGCTTGGGGTTTAGTTAGTAACTTTGTGGCTGGTAACACACTTCTTGACTTGGGGATCCCCAGGACCCGCTACCAACTGTGAACAAGGGTGTATGTCAGATGTGGCACTACAACAGCTTCGGGCAGCTGCCCTGATTAGTCGTGGACTAGAATGGGTGGCCAGTGGCCAGGATACCAAAGCACTACAGGACTTCCTCCTCAGTGTGCAGGTGTGTCCAGGTATGTATATTTGCATGACATCAGCTATGCATAGATGCACAAGGATGTAAAGGCTCATGAGGGAGGTACTGAGTGATGTTCCTAGATAGGAGGGGTGAATGGGATTGTGCTGTATATAACTAGGGATATACACAGACGTACACAAGACATACAAGTGTGTATGAAGGCCTCTAAGAGTTCCCCACTCTTCCCAATGTCCTCTGACACAAAGACAGTGATGGTGTTGGGAGTGTGTTGGGCAGGAGCAGAATTAGTTGAGCCCTTTATCCTGGGCAGGCAGTGCTTAGGGGTAGGAATGATTGGGAATAATCTCCTGGTTTGGTATGTGACTGTAGGCAGGATAGTTCCCTGCTTTATGCCTCAGTTTTGCCTTTTATAAAATGATGCCTAAGACTGGGTCAAGTTCTAAGATTCTGTGTTCTGGGGTGGGACCACAGGTAATGGAGATGCTTCATTTCACCTGCTTCAGACTCTAAGGAGACTGGATCGGAGGGATGAGGCCACTGCTCTTTGGCGGAAGCTGGAGGCCCAAACTAAGTTGCCACAGGAGAACGCTACATGGTGAGGTTGAGGCCCGCTGGCTTGGGTCTGGGAGCAGTTGGTGTCCTGGAATCCTTGGGCCTATTGGGGTGTGTGGTGGTGAATGAAAGGGAGGGAGTGGCTGCCCAACCTTCTGCCTACCCTTTACTCTTAGACCTCACCCTTCTTGCTCTCCAGGTCTCTCCCCCTGTACCTTGAAACCTGTTTGAGCTGGATTCGTCCTCCTGGCCATGAAACCCTTCTTGAAGATTTTCGGACATCTCTGCTGGAGCCTTGTAACTAGTAACTGCCAAGTTTAGAAGAATCTGAGCTGGGGCCCTAGAGGGCCATTTTTCTGTGGGGAGGGCTTTCTTCTTTACCCTCCTTGGGGAATGTGTTTGGAGCTGACCATTCCCATATATGTCCAGCTTTTGAAAGGTTGGTGATATTCCTGAAAAAATTTTTGGCCTAGTTATTGCCATCTGGTTCCAGAGATACCCCTCCCCCCAACAAGGCATTGACTTTGCTCAAAGCACCTTTTTCCCTGTTTCTCCTTTTCTTGTGTTGAGTAAAACCTCATATCTATTTCTTGTCTGCCTATTACATATACTACATACACAGCTGTCTGATTCATTTGAGTGCTGGTTGTTTAAGGTGCCATCTCCCAACATCATCTACCTTATGACTTGAGGTCTGGGGTAGAAGAAAGGGCTAGAGGAATCCTTACTCAGAAAGCAGACTTTAGCCCTTTCTATTGCCTAAAACAGTGATGGCGAACCTATGACACGTGTGTCAGCACTGACACGCGTAGCCATTTCTGATGACACGCGGCCGCTGAGGCAGCCGCATGCCGAGGATGAAACATTTGCTGCTCCTGAGGATGAAACATTTGCGAAATAATGTTTTTTCTCAAAGTGACACACTACCCAAGTTATGCTCAGTTTTTTGGCGAAGTTTGACACACCAAGCTCAAAAGGTTGCCCATCACTGGCCTAAAAGTAAAGGTCCAAGCCCCAAGATCCTGTGTGAGTTGACAGAATGAGTGGAGGTGGGTCTGCAAGGTGGTCTAGGCCAGTGGTCGGCAAACTGCGGCTCTCGAGCCACATGTGGTTTGCCGATCTGTTGACTAATGAGTTGGCCGACCACTGCGTAAAGCATTACCCTTACTCAGAACTTTTGACATCAGGTTAAAGACATTAGTACATTATTAAAATGTTTTTTAAGTGTTTTTCCCTAAGGCAGTGGTCAGCAAACTCATTAGTCAACAGAGCGGCAAACGGCGCCTTGCAAGCCGCATGTGGCTCGAGAGCCGCAGTTTGCTGACCAGTGGTCTAGGCAGGCCTTCCATGACAAGGGCAGGTATTTGATTCTTAGAGGGGAGAGACAAGCAAACCTGAGTCTCTCAGATTGACTTCCCATCCCTTCCTTAATCCCAAATTCTAGGAATTTGAGAGTTGACTGCCTCAGTCAAATGTGTCTGAAGGATGAATCAAGTTAACGAGCTACCAAAGCTGCTTGTTGAATATAGTCAGGGCTAGCTGGCATTTTGGGCCCAAAGACTTCAATTCAGCATGCAATTTTCTTGTGGCTTTGGGCTCTCTTGAATCTGGTGTGTTCTTTGGTAGCCTTTTGACCTCTCTCTGGACTTGGATGCCCTCCATCCTCAAATCATTAATATTCATACCCAGTGGTAAGAGGAAGAATGTACCTCCTCCAAGCACCTAAGAACTGTAAAGCCTCATGGGACCAGCGTTAACCAGAGGGTGCAATGACTAAAATAGAGTGGACTGAGAGCTGCAGTGCTAGTTCTAAAGGGTCCAGAGTAGGGGTGGCCTGAGCTAGCATTTTGAAGGAGCAAGGAGAGGGGTTAGTGTGAATCCTCATTTTGGAAAAAGATAGATATGTAGGTTAATACTACAATAATACAATAATACAAGGGTTCAATCCATTGTGCCAGGTTTTTCCAGCAGGATAAACTCAGGAGCCAATGAGCTGGAGCCAAGTGGGAGAGACCGCCTCTAAGAGATTGAACCCTCCTCCCGCCAGTCGATCTGGTCCCATTCCTTTCGTTGATTGGTTGAGAATACCAATCCGTCGAGGAAGCGTAGTGTTGCGGCCAATTGACGTGGAGATGCACACTTGAGGCGGGAGCCAGGCCAAAGCGAATTTTCTGATTGGCTCTGGTCCGTGGGTTGCTGGGGAGAGGCGCCGAGAGGCGGGCGGGAGTCCCTAGGGCAGGCGCTGATTGGCTGAGGTGAGAGTACCTCTTCTTCCGATGATTCGGCTCTTCTCGGCTCAGTCTCAGTGAAGCGTCTGTAGCCGTCGTTTGAGTCGTCGCTGCTGCTGCCTCGCGGATCAGGAGCCAACGTCTCCTGCCCGCTCACCGCACGGGTGCCGCTGGGAGGAAGCGACAGGGAGGCTGCCTGCGGGTTTGTCGCCGCTGTTCGCCACCCCGCCCGGGAGAGCCGAGCCCGGGTCCAGACGGTCTACTGCCACCCCTCGTAGCCGTTACCCTTGGGCTGCCACAGCCGCCGGCCGGGAGAGGCACGCGCCATGGCCTCCGGAGCTGAGTGAGTGTGTGTGCGCGCGCCCGCCCGCCCGCCCGCTCGCCGCGGGTGCGCGCACAGGGGGGCCCTTCAGCGCTGGGTAGGCCCGGGTGGACCTGGCCGTGGGCGCGTCTAAGAGGTGGAGACCGGGAAAGAGGGAGACATGGAAGGAAGGAGACGAGAGGACGGGAGCGAAGGAGGGGCCGGCTGGGCCAGGCTACGCACCCGTGCGCCCCCTAGGCGGGGTTTGCGTTGGGCCCGGGTCGGGGCCTGGGCCAGATCGTGCTGTGTCATGCAGGCCCGGCCGACCTGATTGTCTCCCTTGGAACGGCCATGCGGGCCTAGTGAGGTCTGCTGGCCCACACCGCCGGCGCGGAGCCCTGGGGCCTTGAGCCCCCGCGCCCCCCCGCGCCTCGGCCTACCACCCGCTGGAGGCCTTTGGTTCCGGGAGAGAGCAGGCCCCAACGCCCTAACTGGGCCCGGTGGGCGTGGACTTTGGGCCCGGTGAAGGCCTTCGGAGCCGGAGACAGGCGGGGGCCGTAGCGGGGGAGGCCCGGCGAGCTCAGGGAAGGTCTCGGCGCTTTTGGAGCCGAGTCCGCCGGGGCCGCGGTGAGCATCCTGTGCCACCTGAGTGTGAGGGAGAGAGTGGGCCCTGCCTTTCGCTCTGGCCTTGTTCACAGGAGAAAGCTTTAGTCAGTTTTCCTTGATGTCATGAAATAGGCGTAGGGAGAAAGGGACTTTTTCTTTCTTTACTATTTTAGGTTCTTGCTATATCGTTCGAATATGAGTTCGTATTTTCTAGGCCTTCCTAGATTTCAGCCTTCGTGGTGTGTAGGTTAGAGTTGCTCTAACTCTCCCAAAACACACGGTTTCCGTCCCCCCCCCCCTCCCCAAATCTGCTATGTTGAGAAATCCTGGCCCTCCACCCTGAGGAAAGCATCCGATAAAATCTGGCCCCTCTGTCCACTGAATTTAGAATCAAGAGCTTTACATACTGGGGGGAAGGGAGGAGACACCGCCATCCTATGGAAACTCCTCTATGCAAATCACCTTCCTGACTCAAAGAGATTTTTTGTTTTTGGTGTGTTCCTTTATTTTCAAGTTTCTGAATCTAGATGAAGTATTACTCAGTCATCTATTTAAAAGGTCCACTTACTAATACTTAAAACTTACGTTATCCAGTCAGTCTTTCGTTTTCAAAACGAAAACTAAAAATTCAAAATTAGTGGAACCTGGCAGCATAGATGGTTTCTAATCTCTAGGTCATCATCTTGATGACTCTTACCTGAACTCTCCCTCCAAGTCCCCTGTGGTCCTTTGGGATTCTGGAAAGGACCTGACTCATGCAGAAGACAATAGGAGGTGTCTCCAAAGAGCCTCCAGACTGCTGTTGGGTGATGTTCTGGCTGAATTCTCTCTTTTAGACCTTCCTACCTTTTATCAGTAGATAGATGTGGGATTAAAGATCTTTATCTTAAGACGGGTGGGGAACCTTTTTTCTGTCAACAGCTATTTGGATGTTTATAATATTTCTGGGTCATACAAAATTACCAACTGAAAGATTAGTCAAACATTTAATTAACACTCCTAATGCCTTGGCTGTGCCAGACCAAATGATTTCTTTTTCTTTTATTTTTTTAATTTATTGATTTTTTACAGAGGGGAAGGGAGAGGAATAGAGAGCTAGAAACATCATGAGAGAGAAACATCGACCATCTGCCTCCTGCACACCCCCCACCGGGGATGTGCCCGCAACCAATGTACATGCCCCTGACCGGAATCGAACCTGGGACCCTTCAGTCTGAAGACTGACGCTCTATCCACTGAGCCAAACCGATTTCGGCCCAAATGATTTCTTGGGCCTTACGGCCCTCAGGCCGGATGTTCCCCACCCGTTAAGGGAAGAGTATACCACTCATCTCCATGCCAGGGTCCAGAATGGTAGGCAGATTGGAGCTATTTTTAGAATGTAGCCTTGGGGTTAAAACACAAACTGATGATTAGAGGCAACTTATTTTTTTTTCAGTACCGGTTCTATAGGTTAGGCAGGAAGATGGGCAGCCCTTGGAGGGTATTTTGAAGTCTGAGGGAGAGGGAGAATTGATGGGTTTAAATTGCCCTCAGATGTCACATTGACCATGGTTGCCCTCCAGGGTATTGATAAGCATTGGGAAAACTTGTCTACTCTGCAGCTTATGCCCAAAGTGCCACACTTTTGGGTTTGGGGAGGCAAGTTTAAGCCTAGGAAACTCCACTCTTGGAAACTAGTTTAAAGGTGATGATTAAAGATGAAACCTGTGTAAGAGGATCAGCAGAAAACTTTTAATTTTATTAGAGAACGGGATTTGTATTTCTTTGGGTATATCAGGACCAAAATATGTAAAAACCCCGTAACTCCACAGGCGTATTCTGGAGCATAGGCCTCTCTTTTCTTGCAAGTTGTGAAGACGTTTCTAATAGGAATACTATTTTGTTTTGTTTTGTTGACTGGTAAGTCCCTGGATCCCAGAACAGTGCCTGGCATATAATACATATACTCGTTAATTTGTTGAATGGAGAAATAATCATGGAAGACATTCTTCTTTACGTATTTCTTCACTTCCTCCATTATCTGGCCTCCCTATTAGTAAGGCAGATGTTTTCTTGAGCCTTACTAAGAGGAGGTAGTTCTTCGAAGGAGGAGAGCCCACCAAATTGAGTTAGTGAAGGCTGGAGATAAGCTAGGTAAAAAATTGGTGTCCAGGAAATAATTGAAACTGGACAGTTTATTATTTTTTGTTTGTCCTCACCCAAGGGTATTTTTCCATTGATTTTTTTTTTTTTTTTTTTTTTTTAAGAGGAGGGAAGTGGAGAGAGAGAGAGAGAAACTGAAACATCGATGTGAAAGTGAAACACATCACATCGATTGTTTGCTTCCTGCATGTGCCCAAACTGGGGCGGGAATTGAACCTGCAACCCAGGTATGTGCCCTTGACTGGCAATGGAATCTACCTTTTGGTGCACAGGTCCACCACACTCTAACCACTGAGCAACACCAATCAGCACGAAACTGGACAGTTTAAAGTGGTTTAGACTCAAGCAACCTTGATTTGGGTGAAAGGGATTTGGATTTGCTCCTTGTCTCAGCATTTCTTGGTTTTTACTTTTTTTTTAATCCTCACCTGAGGACATGCTTAGTGAGAAGGACGGAGAAACATCAGTGTGAGAGAAGCATCAATCAGTTGCCTCCCATAGATGCCCCAACCAGGGATAGAACCAGCAACCCAGGTATGTGCCCTGTCTGGGAATCGGAACAGGCAATCTTTTGGTGCAAAGGATGACATTCAACCAACTGAGCCACTCTAGCTGGGTGGTTTTGACTTTTGAACCAACTCCATGGAGTTGTGTATCTTACAGAGATTACCGTTTGAGCTTAATCCTCTTTCTGAAGGTTCTAGATCTGTTCCTGTTGTTGTTTTTAATATGGTGGTATTTAAGTTTGACATTTCTGTGGTATATAGAAAGCTCTGGCACTCAGCAGATTTAAAGGAGGGTAGTGCTAATTTTACTTCATTGTCCCTAGCTTTGCTTGGTGGTACTTGCGGCCTCACTGAATCCTAAGAGAAGTTGTCTAGCTCACTTCATTCTTTGCCTTTCCCTTTCCCTTCTCCTCTCTCCCTTTGCCTTCAGAAGCAATACCATTAGCTTCCTCACTCCCAAGGCTCCAAGGGCCCTTCTTTTATAAATTATTTCCTAAACCCATTTCTTACAGAAATTACTTTTTCTGCCTCTGTGATTTTATAAGTAAGTGTTCTCTTACGAAAAAAAAAGGGTTAGCAAAGAAAGGGCTTGTGCTTTGTTTTGCAGTGCTAATTAATTGTAGTGACCATTAATATTATGTGCCAGGCATTGTGTTGAACATTTTGCATTCATTATCTCACTTAGGACAATAATCCTGAGGTAGATACTACTATATCCCCATTTCACAGATTAGGAAATCAACTTCCAAAGAGGTTAAATAACTTGGCCAAGATCAAAGTTAAGTAATGGCAGGGTTGGAATTCAGGCCCAGCAGGTCTGACTGCAGAGCCTCTCCTCTTAACCACTATTCTATCCTAAGACTGTTTTCATTTCTGTAATTGTATTTAATCTCCACTTGTATTTCACCTTTTTAGGTCATAGTTGGTTTTTTGTTTGTTTGTTTTTAATTCTTTATTGTTTAAAGTATTGCATATAGTATTACATATGACTCTTTTTTCTCCCCATTGACCTCTCCCCGGCCACCTCCACCCCCCAGCACATGCCCTCACCGCCCTAGTGTTTGTGTCCATTGGTTATGCTTATATACATGCATACATGTCCTTTGTTGATCTCTTACCCCCCACCCCCCAGGCCATAGTTTTTTGACCCTTGGGCTTTATAGCTGGCATACTAGCATCCAAGAGCTACTGGAATGGGAATTGTAATATGTGCTAGGTATTACTCATGACCTTGGCTGAACTTCCACTTCATCTACTCACTATTTCTTTTCAAGTGTAAGTTTTAGAAATTGGTGGGGTCCCTGGGGCTGGAGTATGTATTGGGACTGACTTCAGTTTCTCTTTCTAGTTCAAAAGGTGATGACTTATCAACAGCCATTCTTAAACAAAAGAATCGTCCCAATCGGTTAATTGTCGATGAAGCCATCAATGAGGACAACAGTGTGGTGTCCTTGTCCCAGGTAAGTTAGGTCCACAGTCCGGTCTTTCCTTATTTCACTTAACCTGAGGGTTTTTCCCAGGATTCTTTTCTCATTTTTCTTGCAGTGACCACAAATAGAGTGGGGTTTACTGGGAATCCCAACCTCCAGGGCTGCTGCTTACCCCCTGGCCCAGTGACCCAAAGGCCTTAACCTTGTTTCCTCAGCCCAAGATGGATGAGCTGCAGTTGTTCCGAGGTGATACAGTGTTGCTGAAAGGAAAGAAGAGGCGGGAAGCTGTGTGCATTGTGCTTTCTGATGACACATGTTCTGATGAGAAGATTCGAATGAATAGAGTTGTTCGGAATAACCTTCGCGTACGCCTAGGGGATGTTATCAGGTGTGTGTGGGGTTCTTGGCCCCTCAGGGATGGGAGGCCAGAGATAGCCTGCCTTATAGGCAGGACCCCTATGAAGGCCTTGGCAGCTGCAGGTATCAGAAGCCTCCTAACCATGGAAAGATTTATGTGTCAGAGTTGGTTTTAGGCTTTGGTTTTGCCTTCCTGGGACTTTAAAATCTGCTTCTGCTTGACTGTTGGGACAAATTGGCATTTCTATGACTTCCTTAATGCCTTTTTTTCTTTATTATTTTCTATAAGAGGTATAACTTATCACACCTTAGACCCTGGTTTAGGATGCCATTTGAGGGTGTGTATCTGCCAAATAACCTTACTACTGTGTTAGATTAATGATTTGTGTTAGGGCTCAGATAAGGTGGGAGAATGGGTGTGGAAGTTGAACTCCTAGCAGGTCTTTTTAAGGATCCAAATTAATCTAGGAGAGAAGCATAGTTTGAGCTAAACCCAGGATAGCTGCCGTCTGACTGATTTTGGACTTAACTTTAGGCAAGAGGCTTTTCTCATTTTGGAGTCATATTTAGCTACTGCTACCCAGCCACCTGTTAACTGGCCATGAATATCAGACTTTTGATTCTTTTTTAAGATTTCTAGGTTTCGTGTAGATTTCCTGGAGGGTCTTAGTCACTTTTCTCAAGGTGCTCTGACCACCTGACTTGAGATTATTTTTTCATTTCTGTTTCTCTGACCCTGACACTTAACAGGCTAAGTCCTCCCTTTTCAATATTGGGTCACCAATATCCAGAATGGGTCATCCTTGGATCTCTCTCACTGAAGACTATCTCTCCCGTCGTCTTTGTAGGGGTTCCAGATGTGTGGGTCTTCCTTTTAGTTCACTGATTGGGAGCGGGCAGCCCCACTATAGGCTTCTACCCTTCCCTGAGTGTAACCTTTCTTAGTTCTGCTTGGCTGTTCCTTTGTCCTCATTCCCACTCTATCCTGCCTCTCTTCACCTAAAGCCATCCCTGCCTTTTCTCTTTCGCTTGCCATCAGCTCTCTGTGCCAGGCCCTTTCGGACACCCAGTGCTTGGGGCTGCAGTGTGGTTGGTAATGTGGAGTCTGCTTGTCATCCTCAGCATCCAGCCATGCCCTGATGTGAAGTATGGCAAACGCATCCATGTGCTACCCATCGATGACACGGTGGAAGGTATCACTGGCAATCTCTTTGAGGTATACCTTAAGCCATACTTCCTGGAAGCTTATCGACCTATCCGGAAAGGTGAGAGACAATTTTAGAGACTGAGCTTAAGATGGCTGTTTGTGGGGATACTAGTCAACCTTAGAACATCTGTCTCAGTCTCATGTCCTCCTAATAAAAGGGTAATATGCAAATTAACTGTCACTCCATTACAACAATGGTGGTGCCCAGTCCTCTCGGCCCCACCGGAGTCCCCCAGTCCCAGGGGCGTAGCTGCTGAGAGCGGGCAGCGTGAGCGGCCTGGCGGAATGCTTGCTTTGTTGCTGCCCGGCCGCAGATGGGCCTCTGGCCAGGCCAGGGTGCAGATGGGCCTCTGGGCCAAGGAGAGCCTCTGGGCAGCGGGCGCGGAGTGGCCAGGCCCCGCAGAGAGCTACTGGTGCACGGATTTGTGCGCAGGGCTACTAATGTGTGTATACATGTGTACTTTCTCCTTCCCCCTGCCCTCCCTCCCACTCCCTGCTCCAGGAGAGTAAACAGTCTTTCCTTAAATCTCTGGGCCATTTTGGTTGTGTCACAGTCAAGAGTATTTAATGTTTAGCACAGCTCTACCATTGGTGGGTGTTGTAAAACTTGGGTGCCTAAACCCCAGAAGTCAAAACCTTATGGGCCTCTGGTACATCACATTGTTCACTGTCCCTCTTGAGAGTCAGAAGGACACTTCACAGGCTAGCTTATCTCCTCTTGCCTCATGTTTAACAGAATCATGGGGGTGGGGAGACAATATCTAGTGAATTTGGCATTCTAGACTTCAGATTCTGATGAATAATTCTTCCTTAGTCTTATAGTTGACACCTCTAACTGCCCTCATGCTGATTGTTCTCATAGGAGACATTTTCCTTGTCCGGGGTGGAATGCGTGCTGTGGAGTTCAAAGTAGTGGAGACAGATCCCAGCCCTTACTGCATTGTTGCTCCAGACACAGTGATCCACTGTGAAGGGGAGCCTATCAAACGAGAGGTGAGTCCTCTTCTGATCCCAATACTGGACTACATGATACTCAGTGGGACAGTCATGTGGTGGTTATCAAGCATGGTGCTCTTTGGAATTAAGCTTCTTGCAGAGGTGGGAAACCTCCCAGTTATTCATTTCTGGGCTTAGGTGTTTCTTAGAAGTATCTGGTACCAGTAACTTAAAAAAATCTAGTTTGAACCAAAAGCATCTAAGTAGTCAGACTATATTTTGAAGAAGTGATGCTGATGATGGAGCTGGAATTTCTGTTTTCCAGAATTTCTAGCTTCACGTCTTGGGGGAGCCCTTCCCAGTAGACTGAGGGCAGTGTGAGAGGGAAAAGCTGTGCTAGAAATCTTTGCCTTGGGATTTTGAGTTGTTCTTACAGCAGATTTTCCCACACCAGATTGTGGAAGGATTTGAAGAGACTCTGCTTTTGCTGATGATAATATCCCTGCCTTCTCCTTTGTCTCCTCCATATTCAGGATGAAGAAGAGTCCTTGAATGAAGTAGGCTATGATGACATTGGTGGCTGCAGGAAACAGCTAGCTCAGATAAAAGAGATGGTGGAGCTGCCCTTAAGACATCCTGCCCTATTTAAGGCAATTGGTGTGAAGGTGAGCATCTGGGGCTCTGAGGGATATAGTCTAGGGTGGTGATTAATATATATAAAATAACTTTAAAGATGTAAAAGCTATTCTTATGAACCCTATAAAAACAAATCTCACCATAGTTTGCTAACCGGTCTAGAAGAGTGCTGCCCAATAGAAGTAGAAGTTAAGGAAATTTGCAGTGTTAAGGGTCCTGACTCTAAAACATTTGAGAACTGCTGGTCTAGAATGGAACTTCTCAACCATTTCCATGTCATGGGATATACTGAAGATGAAATTATTATCCCTTCCCTTAGTATGCACCATATAAATAACTTTATCTTTTGTGTGGGCACTTACCATGTGTTGCCTGTGGATGAGGCTACAGAAAAGACAGCTTCAAAGAGGAAAACTTGGGATTGGCGGTAAGGAAAAGCATTCTAACATAATAAATCCTGAAGGGTTGATTACTGAAGTGATTGAGTCTCTGGCAACACTTTTTCTTGAAAATGTATTTTTATTGATTTCAGAGAGGAATGGAGAAAGAGAAACATTAATAATGAGAGAGAATTGTTGATTGGCTGCCTCCTGCACACCCCACACTGGGGATCGAGCCATAACCCGGGCATATGCCTGACCAGGAATCGAACTGTGACCTTCTAGTTCCGTGGTCGGCAAACTGCGGCTCGCGAGCCACATGCGGCTCTTTGGCCCCTTGAGTGTGACTCTTTCACAAAATACCACGGCCTGGGCGAGTCTATTTTGAAGAAGTGGCGTTAGAAGAAGTTTAAGTTTAAAAAATTTGGCTCTCAAAAGAAATTTCAATCGTACTGTTGATATTCGGCTCTGTTGACTAATGAGTTTGCCAACCACTCTCCTAGTTCATAGGTCCACACTCAATCACTGAGCCATGCTGGCCTGGCTCTGGCAACACTCTTTTTGAGTAAGCTACCAGTAATTTAAAAAATCTTGGTCTATCTAAAGTCAAGTTCTTGGCCTAATGGCCTCTTGCTTTTGTCTAATGCCAGGATCTTTAGACTCAATTGCACTGGTTTCTTGGTTTTCTCTGCCCTTTATTTCCTATCTATGCTAATAAAAGGTTAATATGCTAATTAGACTGGATTGACCAGACATCTTCCAGACAAAGCCACGGTGGTGGGGGGCCGAGGCAGAGGTGGTTAGGGGTGATCAGGCCAGCAGGGGAGCAAGCAGTTAGGGGGCGATCAGGTCAGCAGGCAGAGGCGGTTAGGAGCCAGTGGTCCCAGATTGTGAGAGGGATGTCTCACTGCCCCCAAGGGGTCGCAGTTTGGAGAGTGTGCAGGCTGGGCTAAGGGGAAACCGCCCCCCCCCCCATGCACAAATTTTGTGCACCAGGCCTCTAGTGCACGTTATAATCATAGATGTTAGCCTTCTATCAGTATTTTCCCTGCTGATAAGGGGAGTGAGTGTGACCTGAAGGAAGCTGTCTTTCCAGCAGCTATGGCTAAGGACTCAATTTTACTGGTGTCAGGGTTGAGCTGTGATCCTCACCCTCAGTAAAACCCTAGTTAAGCCATGTTAGGCTGGATGGGGTTGGGAGAAAGTGGGAGTCAGAACCTAATTATATTCTCTGTACTGGTCCTCAGCCTCCTCGGGGAATCCTGCTCTATGGACCTCCTGGGACCGGGAAGACTCTGATTGCTCGAGCTGTGGCAAATGAGACGGGGGCCTTCTTCTTTTTGATCAATGGTAGGAAACTTGGTTCACCTTGAGTTTGGCTGGATGTAATTCTGAGCTTAGCATGACCCAGTCTCCTGAGCTGGATAAACCATGGACACATTCATTTGCACACATGCTCTTGTGTACACTTTTGCATGTTTTTTTCTGCTGGGATCCATTATAGACAAATAAGCAACAAGAGAAGATATTTTCCTCTTGTGCCCCAATCTATCCCTCTTTGAGAAAGATTATAGACAGGCTGAAAACATTTAGGGGGAGCAAGTTAGGATGGGAAATCAAAAAGTCTATGCTTATTTATTTTAGAGGGTTTTGGGGGAAGGTCAGCTGGATCTAAAGAATGCTATTTAGCTGTTAGAGGTCCAACTGGTGTGCTGCTTCTCCTGCTCTGGGCAGAGGTCCTAGAGCATCTTCTGTCATCTTCACACTTTCATCTCAACTATGAGATAAGTGTACTAGTTCCCTTGGTTTCTCTCAGTCTGGCCTGTTGGTTATCCTGGGATAGTGGCTCATAGAGTCTGTGAAAAAGTAGGCAGAGGTTATCTACCATCTTGTCACCCAGGACCTGTATCTGGTCGTCTTAGCAAACAACATATCTGCTTTCATTTGGGAATGAGGAAGGATATAGTTTGTCATTGACTTTATTCTGAATCCTTTCAGGTCCTGAAATCATGAGCAAGTTGGCTGGTGAGTCTGAGAGCAACCTTCGTAAAGCCTTTGAGGAGGCTGAAAAGAATGCTCCTGCTATTATCTTCATTGATGAGCTGGATGCTATTGCTCCCAAAAGAGAAAAAGTAGGGCTTTAACCCAGGGGATTAGTGGGGGGTTGAAAGGTCTTGATTTCACTTCTGACCAGATATCCTGTCCTGACAGACCCATGGGGAGGTGGAACGGCGCATTGTATCACAATTGTTGACCCTTATGGATGGCCTTAAGCAGAGAGCACATGTGATCGTCATGGCAGCAACTAACAGACCTAACAGCATTGACCCAGCCCTACGGCGATTTGGTAAGGACCCCAAATTTCTTTAAACTCTGTCTTTGCTCATAGGGAGATCATAACTCTACTTGGCTAAATTTTTTTTCCTTTTTAAAAAATATATATTTTTTATTTTTTATTGCTATCAGAGAGGAAGGGAGAGAGAAGCATCAATGATAAGAGAGAATCATTGATCAACTCCCTTCTGCAGGCCACCTACTGTGAATCGAGCTCAAAACTCAGGCATGTGCCCTGACTAGGAATTGAACTTATGACCTCCTAGTTCATAGGTCAGTGCTCAACCACTGAGCTGGGCTTTGTTTAATCTTTTTAATCCCGCATCTGTCATTTATCTAAATCAGTGATGGCGAACCTATGACACGCGGCCGCTGAGGCGGCCTCATGCCGAGGATGAAACATTTGCGAAATAATGTTTTTTCCTCAAAGTGACACACTACCCGAGTTATGCTCAGTTTTTTGGCGAAATTTGACACACCAAGCTCAAAAGGTTGCCCATCACTGGTCTAAATCATCTAATCCTGCTCATTTCTTGAAGGTTTTTGTAGTGAAAGGGACTGGCTGTCCTTTCCCTTACTTCATTCCCTGTCTAGGGTGCGCCGTCCTGGTATGCCTGAAACTGAAGGGTTTCCCAGGACGTGGGACACATGGGCGTTTTGAATGCTAACATCAGAACAATCCTGGGTGTAAACTAGGTTGGTTGGTCATGTTAGGCCTATCCCTTCTTCCCTTTGGACCAGAAATAAGCCCTGTGTATATTCACGCGTTGTCCCACAGGTCGCTTTGACAGGGAGGTAGATATTGGAATCCCTGATGCTACAGGACGCTTGGAAATTCTTCAGATCCATACCAAGAACATGAAGCTGGCGGATGATGTGGACCTGGAACAGGTGGAGTAGTGATGAGAGCTGACCAGGAGTTTTAGGATATCTATTTCCAAGCAGTTGAAGGGAACTGTCTAGGAATATAAACTTAAGATGTGTGAGGAGACTGATATTGATTTTGGGGCAGAGAAAAGGAAGTGATTTGATATTGAATCCAGGAAACTAGAGTTGGCATATTTCTTGGTTGACGTTGTATTAGAGCAAACCAGAATTTTGGGGGCAGCTTTATTTCCAGGCCCCAAGTTCAGGTTTGAATACTTAAATCTGTCCTGTGAAAGGACTGCTAGTATGTGTTCTAGTAATTGGGAGGACCCAGAAATAGGAATCAGGGGAAGGGACTAGGATTCTGTTATCTTTGACCCTTTAAAGCAACCAGGTCTTAGAGACAGTATAGTAAGTAGAATTTCTCTCTGCAGGTAGCCAATGAGACTCATGGGCATGTGGGTGCTGACCTAGCAGCCTTGTGCTCCGAGGCCGCTCTGCAAGCCATCCGCAAGAAGATGGACCTTATTGACCTAGAGGATGAAACCATTGACGCTGAGGTCATGAACTCCCTGGCAGTTACTATGGATGACTTCCGGGTAAGGACTGCACTGCCATCTTAGGTCCACACATGTGCACTTTCATGCCTTCCCATGCAAATTTCATTTCCAATTTACTTCTTTTTTTAGTGGGCCCTGAGCCAGAGCAACCCATCAGCATTGCGGGAAACTGTGGTAGAAGTGCCACAGGTAACCTGGGAGGACATTGGGGGCCTGGAGGATGTGAAACGTGAGCTTCAGGAACTGGTCCAGGTAGGGTATCTTGGTTCAGGGTGAGTCATTGCTTCAATACTTTGTAATTGAACTGGCTAGTCTTGGGGTGTTGGCACATTCATTGCAGGAATTGTGAGAGAATAATTCAGGAATCTGCTATTCTCGGGTCTGAAGCACTAAAGGAGCCTGCTAGGGAAACTGGTTCTTTAACCAGGCGATGGTAGGGGTAGGCTTCTGTTTGGTTAGGTTTCTTTCAAACTGTAGAGGTATCCCTGAACCCTCTTTCTTTTTCCTTTTAGTATCCTGTGGAGCACCCAGACAAATTCCTCAAGTTTGGCATGACACCCTCCAAGGGAGTACTGTTCTATGGACCTCCTGGCTGTGGGAAAACCTTACTGGCCAAAGCCATTGCTAATGAATGCCAGGCTAATTTCATCTCCATCAAGGGTCCTGAGCTGCTCACCATGTGGTTTGGGGAGTCTGAGGCCAATGTCAGAGAAATCTTTGACAAGGTGAGCTACAAGCAGTTGGGCTATTTGATTCACTTGCTTGAAGGCAAGATAGAAATAGAGGCTGTTTTCTTTGGGAGAGTTAAAAACATCTCATTCTGGCAGCTCAGTTGGAACAGTGAAGGTCTCTTTATTTTCCTTCTCAGATCTGAGAGACCAGTGTACTAATGCTTGAGTCCATCTGTCCCTCCCATAGGCCCGCCAAGCTGCCCCCTGTGTACTGTTCTTTGATGAGCTGGATTCAATTGCCAAGGCCCGTGGTGGTAACATTGGAGATGGTGGTGGAGCTGCCGACCGAGTTATTAACCAGATCCTGACAGAAATGGATGGCATGTCCACAAAAAAGAATGTTTTTATCATTGGTGCGACCAATCGGCCTGACATCATTGATCCTGCCATCCTGCGACCTGGCCGCCTTGATCAACTCATCTATATCCCACTACCTGATGAGAAATCCCGTGTTGCCATCCTGAAGGCCAACCTGCGCAAGTCTCCAGTTGCCAAGGCAGGTGCAATATCATGGGCCATGGAGATGTCTATGAGTCCTCAGGCTACTGTGGGGTGCTGTTTGGTTTCCAGACAAGATTTCATTCGGATTTCTGGGATTAGGGTTGTATAAGGGAAGATGGAAGATTTGAGGGTATTAGGAGAATCTAGAATTGGGAATAAAACAGTGGTGAAAGATGGGATAGATTGGAATTGGGAGTGCTGGAGTGGCTCAGAGATCGTGTTTGTGTATCATGGGAGGAGAGACTAAATGCTAAGATACTCTACTTTTAGGATGTGGATTTGGAGTTCCTGGCTAAGATGACTAATGGCTTCTCTGGAGCCGACCTGACAGAGATATGTCAACGTGCCTGCAAGCTGGCCATTCGTGAATCCATCGAGAGTGAGATTAGGCGAGACCGTGAGAGGCAGACCAACCCATCAGCCATGGTGAGTTTGCATCCTTTCCCCAGATGTGCCAGGCATAGGGTGCTGGGGGATAATCCTCACCATGCCCTAGAACAGCGGTTGCCAACCTCTTGGACCTCATAGACCACAAGTGGCCCGCAGACCACCAGTTGGCGACCGCTGCTCCAAAGGTTGTAAGGTTTTGAAAAGATCATCCGATTTAGGCATTTAGTAGGTCATCAAAGAGAAAGAGTAGCTGATGGTTAACTTCAATCTAGGATTATAAATGGATGGATAGATGGATGCTTTCTCTACCTTTTGGAGGGGGTCTGTGACATCCCTCTTGTCTCCCATAAAAACTTAAAAACTGATAAACTAATGCCAGGGAGCAGTCTTTTTAAAAAATATATATTTTTTTATTGATTTCAGAGAGGAAGGGAGAGGCAGAAATAGAAACATCAATGATGAGAGAGAATCATTGATTGGCTGCTCCCTGCATGCCCCGTACTGGGATTGAGCCTGCAATCTGAGCATACGCCCTTGACCAGAATCAAACCCAGGACCTTTTCGTCCTCAGGCCGACACTCTTATTTACTGAGTCAAACCAGTTAGGGCAGGGAGCAGTCTTATAACTCACAGCAATTGGAGTGGCTTCTCAGTGGAAAAGATAGGATTTGAGCTGGGTTTTTGAAGGGAGAGTACAATTTGAATAAAGAAAATAAGCCCAGATAATCTGCTAAGTAGGATTACAAAAATTAGGGAAACCTGGGTAAATTTAAGAGGGTATATGTTACTGAAAGTGAGGCCACTAGGTAAGGTGTAATTCAGATGTGGTAAAAACTGAGAGGCGTTGATACTTTTCTTATTTATATTTTGTTAATCCTCACCCAAGAATATTTTTTCCATTGATTTTTAGAGAGAGAGTGGAAAGGAGGGGGAGAGACAAAGAGAAACATTGATGTGAGAGAGACACATCGATTGGTTGCCTCCCACACCCGCCCTGACTAGGGCCCAGAATCCAGTCTGCAACTGAGGTATGAGCCCTTGACTGGAATCGAACCTGTGACCCTTTATTCTGCTGGCTGACACTTTAACCACTGACCCAAACTAGCTATATTTTCTTTCTAAAACTTGGATTTACTGAGGCATAATCCACGTATAGTAAAAATCCACTGTTTACATACTTTTTTGACAAATGTGTATAAGTTCTGTAACTATTACTACAGTAGAGATAGAAATTTCTGTCATCCCAAAAAGTTCCCTTGGACCATTTTAGTCAGTTACTCTTTTTAAAATTATTTATTCTGGGGGGGTGTAATTAATCCTCACTTGAGGATATTTTTTCCATTTATTTTTAGGGAGGGAGGGAGGGAGAGGGAAGGAAGACACACACATGTATTGGGATTGAGCCTGCAAAACCGGTACCTGTCTTTTACTGGATAGCAAACCTGTGACCCTTTGGTCTGCGGGCCAACGCTCTCACCACTGACCCACACCAGCCAGGGCAACCAGTTTTTTTTTTAATACCCTAGGTCCCTGGCAGCCACTGATGTGATTTCTGTCCCTACAGTTTTGCCTTTTTCAGAATGTACTGACAGGTTTTTGAGCAGGGCAGTGATTCGGTTTTATTAAGATTGTCCTGGTGACTTGCTTAGGTTGTATTGGAGAGGCAGGAAGACCAATAGGTTACTATGGTAATGAGGGGCAAGAAGGCCAGGGAAGGGATCCAGGCTGAGTCTTAACTATCCCTGGTGGTCTGTGTTTACCAACCCTACAGGAGGTAGAAGAAGATGATCCAGTGCCTGAGATACGCCGAGATCACTTTGAGGAGGCCATGCGCTTTGCCCGCCGTTCTGTCAGTGACAACGATATTCGAAAATACGAGATGTTTGCTCAGACCCTTCAGCAGAGTCGGGGCTTTGGCAGTTTCAGGTAGGCGACAGTGGGCAATGCTTAAATTGCCTTGTGGAACTACACAACCAAGTTCATGGGAGTCCTAAGGAGGCTAGAGGGGTAGTTGTGAAAATCCTATACAGGCCCTGTCCTAACCCCTATCTTTAAAAAAAAACAATTTTTTTTTTTGTTTGTTTTGCTTTTGTGCACAGATTCCCTTCAGGAAACCAGGGTGGAGCTGGCCCCAGCCAGGGCAGTGGAGGCGGCACAGGTGGCAGTGTATACACAGAAGACAATGATGATGACCTCTATGGCTAAGTGACGGTGGCCAGTGTGCTTCGAGCTGGCCCGCTGGACCTTGTTCCCTGAGGGTGGGGGCGCTTGCCCAGGAGGGACCAGGGGTGCGCCTGCGGCCTGTTCCATTCCTCAGTCTGAACAGTTTAGCTACAGTCAGACTCTGGGCAGGGGTTTCTGTTGAAAAAAAAAACAAACCACAAAACAAAAGCGATAAAATAAAAGCGATTTTCATTTGGGAGGCAGAGTGTGAATTACCAACAGAGAATTGGGCCTTGGGCCTACATCATTTCTCTTGTAGTTTGGGGCAGTGCAGGGATCCTGTGTGGGTGTGAACCAAGGCACTACTCCCCACAGTAAAGCAACTGCACTTCACTCAGTGCTTCTTGAGCCCTCCCTTCTTCCCCCTCCCCAACCTGGGCAGGAGGATGAAGGGCCACAGTTGCTGGGTGTTTATATAGAAGGTAGGTTGATTTTATTTTACATGCTTTTGAGTTAATGTTGGAAAACTAATCACAAGCAGTTTCTAAACCAAAAATGACATGTTGTAAAAGGATAATAAACGTTGGATCAAAATGGAGCCTGAGTCCTGGCCCCTGTGCCTGTTTCTTTTTCTGGGAAGGGCCTTGGGCTACCCCTCACTGCCAAGGCATTCTTCCAATGTAAAATCCTATAAAATTCTGCTCTCTTCCCCTCCTGATTAACATGGGTATGATACTGCTGCCTAGCCCCAGTGTCTTCAGTATCACTGGATAGGACCATGGTAGATGGAGGATAGCCTGATGGAGTTCCAGATATGGACAATGTGGCATCCTTTACCTACATTTGAGGTGGATGGTAAGGCTAGGTCTGCAGAGAGTCCCCTTTCCTGACCAAAGACGATTGGGGTTCCCTCCAAAAACCTTAAGGTTGCAAAAAGATAGAATCTCTGTCTCGAGGTGGATGTTCTTTTGGTGCATCAAAAAATCCCAAACATTTATTCTCCGGTTGAGGATCACTTACAATTGTGTCCACCTTTATTTTATGTAACTTGTATTATAAAAAAAAAAAAAGCTTTTTCTAAGACAAAACAATAGTATTGGATGTGTTTTTTCCTAAATTAAACATCCTCCCCTGCTCTGTTTTTCAGATGATTGCTTGAATAGTTTTATCCAGGTATAGAGTGTACTCTTCTTCAGCAGCTACCGTCATAAATCATTTAGTGCTTCTGATTTCAGTACCATAATGCCTTACCCAAAAAAGATTATGGTGCAGAGAAAATTATTCACAGTCAAATTTGTGTTGCTTGTCCTAGTACTTATACCAGGCTCTCATCTGGTCTAAACAGATAGAAAATCTTCACCAACGTAAGAACATTCTGTCTTATTCCTAAGTGACAGCCTATCCTTAGGGCTAAAGACAGGGAAAGATATTTAGTACCTCTGCATTAAGCTATGGGAGCATAACAGAAGGCAAGTGATATTTTCCCATGAAATATGTAGAAATAAGTAATAGAAATTTGTTTTGAAACGATTGCTTTGTTTTCACTTGTCACACAGTGTGTCTATATGGAATATGGTTGGAACTCTAGCAATTCTTATTTTGAAATGTTTTTATTGATTTCAGAGAGGAAGGGAGAGAGAGAAGCATCAATGATGAGAGTGAATCATTGATTATCTGCCTCCTACATGCCCCATACTGGGGATCGAGCCCTCAACCCGGGCCTGACCAGAATTGAATCGTGATCTAGTTCATTAACTGATGCTCAGCCACTGAGCTACACCAGCTGGGCTCTAGATTCTTCAAGAAAAATCAAGATCAGACTTGTAGTGAGAGGCCTGTTTCTAAGGCTGGCACTTGAGCTTATAGCAGTGTAGCTTTCTGATACAATGATTGACAGTGCTTTGTAAACAGTAGGAAGCAGTGAGGGACTATTCGTCACCTTTCATCTGCAGAAGCCTGCATACTTAAACCAAGAGGTAAGTTGTATCAGCAGTCTTTTTCCCTACAGTGTTCCCAGAAAGAAATTGGAATATAGTCTTAACTAATCGCTTCTTCCCATAGGGTAAGTGCTATGATTAAAAGATGGGTTTTTGACTAACATTATGGCATCAAATAGATCACAGAGGACCAACAGTATGCCACAGATGAAACTATAAGTCTTAACATATTTGAGATATATTTGGATCCAAGATATTGATCCTACAAGTTGCTGTGAGAGTCTAGTGGTTACACAATACCCATGAGGAACACTCACCTGCCGGTCATTAATTTGGTCTGCCAATTATTAATTCTTGTGAACTATGGCAAATATTAAGTGTTTTGTTATTCTTGCCCAACCTACCGAGTCCTTAAAAGGACAAGAATATAGGACTTGAATTTTTCATAAAGCTATCTAGAGATGGATAGAGTCATTAAATATTCCTGTGTTAAGTAGAAATTCAGAATTGCATTGTCTTTGTGACTCTTGAGTGTGGTGGTAGTTGGGGGCAATAGGTGGGGAGAAAGAAAGGACTTTCAGTTCCACCCTTAGCCAGCAGGTGGTGAGTTTTGGACTCGGGCCCTCAGGTTTGGCTTATAAATAAAGCTTTGGAATAGAATAATGAAATTAGGAGACAGAGGAATAATATGTACCTTCTGACTGGCTGTTTTTCTGAACCAAATATACCGAGTAGAGGGAATATTGTAGAATGGAAAGAATACAGGATTGGGAATGTGGACTTGACCATAGAATCTCTCTTTGAATGGCTTCATTGCCATGCTATCAGGAAACAAGTGCTGTCAACAAGGTACACTTTGTTATGTGGCTGCAAGAAGGGTAAACCAAACCAAGATAGGAAAGGTAGTCTGAACTGGGCATTAAAGGAAGGTGGGAGACTTGACATGGAGAAGTGCAGGAGAGCAATTAGCAAAAGGCACAGAGGGTAGAGAATACAGAAGAATCATCAGGTTGGCTAGCAAGGGAGTTCTGGAGTGAATTTGAAGGTCAGAAATCACATGAAGACTTTCATATGCCAGGAATGAACTTTAGTCCAAAGATATCTGGGGGGTTTAGACAGGGAAGTGAGTCAGATTTCAATGCTAAGAGGATTTGTGTGTGTGTGTCAAAAAGCCAAAATTTACCATATAATTACCAAGTGTACAGCATAGGCAATTCACTTTCAGAATAACCTATTTTTATAGAAGCAGTAATGTGCATTGTAGAAATTTAGAAAAATATAAGCATATTTTTTAAAATGAATATTCCCAATAATCAGAAACCACCATCTTTAGTTGCTATTTTCAGTCTTTTTCTGTGAATGTGTGTAAATGTGTATGTCTATAAGTGGTGTTTTAAAATCAAGATGAGATCATCTTGCTTTATACCTTTTTTTAACATTAATCGCCACCTTTTCCTTTTATAAGTTTTTTATTTTTTTTATTATTTTTAAAATATATTTTATTGATTTTTCACGGAGAGGAAGGGAGAGGGATAGAGAGCCAGAAACATCGATGAGAGAGAGACATCGACCAGCTGCCTCCTGCACACCCCCCACCGAGGGATGTGCCCGCAACCAAGGTACATGCCCTTGACCGGAATCGAACCTGGGACCCTTGAGTCCACAGGCCGACGCTCTATCCACTGAGCCAAACCAGTTTTGGCAAGTTTTTTTTTTTTAATGTTATTGATTTTAGAGAGAGAGAGATAGAAACATCAATGATGAGAGAATTGGCTGCCTCCTGCACATCCCACACTGGGGATCGAGCCCGCAACCTGAGCACGTGCCCTGACCTGGAATCAAATCGTGACCTCCTGATTTGATTCATAGGTCGACTCAACCACTGAACCACACCGGCCAGGCAAGGAATTCTATATATTTTTAATTGTACTGGTAACATTGGACATCTATTTTTGTGGGAGGTAGGTGGGGAGAGTTAAATTTTTGCCTACCATACTCAAAACTTAGGTTAACCTAACATCCTATATAATAAAAGCTTAGTGTGCAAATTGTTTGACTGGGAGTTCGACCTCTCTCTATGACATGAGCTGACCACCAGGGGGCAACGTGCAACATGGAGGGTGTTGGCAGCGCGGTGCCAGCGGTGGGCAGCAGTGAAAGTGCTGCTGGCCCCAGTGGGCCCTGACCAGAGCAGGACTGTGGCAGGATGGTAGAGCAGGTGAGGGGGTGGCGCCAGGCCATGGCAGGGTGCCAGGCAGGGCTGTGAAGCAGGGGGCATGAGCTGGGGCTGCGAGCCTGGGGCCGCAAGTTGGGGCCTGGTCCCCACTGGCCACCCCGAGGGACCCCACCTGTGCACGAATTTGTGCACCAGGCCTCTAGTCCTATATAATAAAAGGCTAATATGCAAATTGTCCCCTTGGGAGTTAGACTGCTTGTTATGTGTGATGACCACCAGGGGGCGGTGAGGAATGAAGGCAGCCCACAGCCGGCAGCTGGGGGAAGGAAGGCCCTGATCTGCCCTGATCACCGGCCAGGCCTAGGGACCCTACCTGTACACAAATTTCATGTACTGGTCCTCTAGTCTATACTATATACTAATAAAGGGGTAACATGCAAATGGTTGGGATGCCCTCATGTGCAATGACCAATCAGCTGGAGGCTGTGTTTGCAGCAGGCATGGGTGGGCGGGGACTTGGTGGGCAGGGACTTGCAGCAACGGGGGCAGGGCCGCGGCTGGGGCCTCCGCGCACCGCACCTGCGCTGGGGGTCCTGAGGCACTTGGAAGTCCACAGGCCTCTGCCTCGGCCCAGCCTACCTCTTTGGGGCAATCTATTGAGGAGCCCCGAATCAGTGGGCGGGGCCTACCTCTTTGGGGCGATGGATCACGGGGCTCCCTCACTGACAGGGCACAGGCTAGGCTGGGACATACACACACACACACACACACACACACACACACACACACACCCCTCCCTGAGTGCACGAATTTTCGTGCACTGGGCCACTAGTTGATATATAAAAGTACCAGGAAAAAAAATATTTTAGAAGCCACTGAAGGGAAATGTTGGTAAATTTGATTATATAAAAATTTTGAACTTTGGTAGAGTAAAAATCACCTTAAACAAAATTAGAAAAGCCACAGGTTGGGAGAAAATAACTGATATACATATTAGGTTATGGTAAGCAGGATCCCTGCAACCTGTGATTATGCTATTTTACATGGAAAAGCTAATTAAGGCTGTAAATGGAATTAAGGTTGCTAACCAACTGCCTAAATTGGGAATAGTATCTTGGATTATCCAGGTGGGACCAAGTATTTATATATGTCCTTACAAGTGGAAGAGGGAAGCAATAGAGAGCAGATTGACATGATATGAGAACTTGGCCTTTGGTAGCTTTGAAGATGGAGAAAGAGGCCTAGTAGCCCAGACTCCCTCTAGAACCCAGGAACGATAAGGAATGAATCCTGCTCTGTGCCTACAGAAAAGAATGCAACCCTGTCAGCCCCTTGATTTTACTTTTCTGACAAAGTAAATTTGTGTTGTTTTGTGGTAATTTGTTATGGCAGCAGCAGAAAACTAATACAATATCCAACAAATAGTGCAGCAGTGGAAAATGGGTGAAGGATATGAACAGGCAATTCTAGAAGAAATCCAAATGGCCATTAAACATGAAAGGCACTTGTTTTTGTAGCCATGGGAATGAACGGTTATTGAGTTGACCCAGGGAGAATAAAAGTAGAGGGCTGAGAAGAGATGGAAAGATATGTGGAGAACTGTGGGTTGAGTGGGTGAAGTGGGACTATTCCCAGGCATACCCTGGGTCTGCCTAGACCAAGACCAATTGTGCTCATATGAAGAGGTATTTTTCTTCTGTTCACTTGCTGTGAAGTTCTCAAGGGCAGCACTGGACTGTGCTCCCTGGCCTTTCAGCTTCACCCTATAGAGTAGGGGTGTGTGGATCCCAGATTGATCATCTATCTGTGAAGGGCTTGAAAAGAAAGTTAAGCCTGCAGAATCCTGAGCTCTCTATTTTAGGGACCTGATTCTGAGGGAATGTAGTTGATGGAGAAGTTAATAGGGAACTGACATTCCCAATATCCCAGACTCCAAAGAAACGAGTGGGATTTGTCTAATTTAGCTAGTTTATTAGGATTTCCTCTGCTTGTTTCCCCAGCCCTCAGCTGCCAATACTATCAGCTTTTTTCTCATGCTGACTGGATTTGGTGGGCAGGGGTCCATGGGTACCCGGAAGCTTGGCGAATATCCTTTGGAGACCCCTGGTAAGGGGAGGCTTAGGTGTGGGGGGAGAGAGATGTTTCTCCATTTGGGCCCAAGGGCAGCAGTGCTTACAGTGCCGAGGGATCAGGATATCACCAGCTCTCAGCTCTGCTCCTCGCTTATCTTGGGGGCCTGCAGCCTTGGAGCGAAGCTGCTGGGGGAGAGCAGTGTGGAGAGAGCTCTGGTCCCTGTGCTGAGATCTTTGGGAAAGTCTGGCCTGGGCTGGATGGCTCTTCCCTGTAACTGTGAATGACCCCAATCTTGCATCCCCTCCACTGTGGTCTCCAGATTTGGGTTTCCTGGGGTTCTCTCTCTTTTTGGCTGAAGATAGGACTGAAGCCTTGTTCTGTCTGTTGCCTGAGACTGGAACCTCGGGGTTTGAGGGCCCTCTCAAGCCTGGGCAGTTCTCATCAGCCTCCATGTGAACAGATTGTCCCTGAAGTGAGACCTGGGCCACCATCTTTGCCTTCATTCTTTCCTTTCTCTGAAACCTTTGTTCTGCCCTACCTGACCCTTGTGTCTGAGGATGGGAAGAGGAGTGGGAGTGATAACAGTGGGAGACCTGGACAGGCTGAGTCACTGTGCTCTCAGCTTGTGGGGGTTGACAGTTTGAAGACTGGGAGCACAGATTGGGGGGATACGTCTGCTGTGAAGAGCAGGAAGAGAGTCTCCAAGTGCCAGGAGTTGTGGAGCTCAGGGCAGGGGAGCTGCCAAATGATTGACTTGGACCAGGGGATCTGGAAGCAGGGCTCAGCTGTAGTTTCTTCAGCCTGAGTTCTAATTCTTTACTCCAGTGCCAGGCCTGGATCCCAGAATGGGTGGCTATCTCTAGGTCAGCCTCTCTCTGGGAGTGTGGAATCTCTGCCTTAGCTCCTGGGAACAGGTCTTCCTTTGGTAGACCAGGCTGGTTGGGCTCAGTCTTCAGAGCTCCAGCTATGGTGGGAGGCCAGTTTATTGGCTGCAGGGAATCCACTGTTGGAGGGCTAGGGCCTTGGGGGGTCTCTCTTTGTTGCACATTCCCCCACACAAACTCAGGGTCAATGTGTGGACCTGTTAGAGGAGCAGAACCTGTGTTGGGAGATAGGGCTGGTTGCTCAGTGGCCCAGCTGTTCTCTTTCTGTTCCAATGCTTCCCCCTCAGGCTTATAGTTGCCTTGGTCTCTTATAGGCTCACTTAAGTGAGACTTTGACATAGAATTTGGATATGGGCTGGGGTCCCAGAATGGGGACACAGGAGCACAACAGATTTTTTTCTGCTTCATGTCCCCCCATGAAGGGTCTGTAGACTCGGAGGTCTTGAGGTTCTCTACCTGCCTCATAGTCTCCCACAAAGCCTTGGACTTAGATAAGACTCCCTGGGGGCCCATTCCTAGAGACTCCAGCAGACAGGCTGAAGGAAGGCTGGGAGATGAAACTGAGTCTTCAGAAACCCAAAGATGTTCTGTCTTTTGCATGCCTTTCCATAGAGTCTCCGATCCTGATGGGATACCTGCAGGGCTGGTACCATAGAATCCTGGGTTAAGTTCCAAGGCTGGGGGCTTAAAAGCTTGTGGATTTCCTCTGCATTCCCAGTGAGGCTTGTATCCAGATAAATCTCCCAGGGGACTGCCTCTCTGGAATTCTTGCTGGGGGTCTGAGGGAGGACAGGGGGCTGGCATTAGATACCCAGAGGCCTGAGGCTTCTGTGTGTATTCTGTGGTTCCCCAGAAGTCCTTAGATATAGGTGGTCCTTCAGAGCTGACTTTCTGGGGTTCTGACAGAGAATCGGATTGGTAAGGTGCTGGCATTGGGAGCCTAGAGGCTTGAGGACTCTTTTTATGTCCTGTGGTTCTCCACTGAGACTCACATCCAGGGGGAACTTCCAGGGGTCTAGTTCCTTGAGGCTCTGTTATGGGGGCTACAGATTGGAAAGGGGCCAGGATTGGAGGCTTAGAAACCTGAGGATTCTCATTTTGCCTTCTGTTTTTCCAGTGGTCCTCAGATCCATACAGGTCTCCTATAGGGCTGACTCCCTGGAGTTCTGGCAGAGAGGCTGGGGTTGGGCTGGGAACTAGCATTGCTGTCTCAAAGGCTTTGGGATCCTCCTTTTGCACCATGGTCCTCCATGGAGCCTCAAACTTAGTCATGACTCCCAGAAAGTTAGAGGGAGACAGCAGAGAGGCAGAGAGTGGATCTGGGATGTGTTGTGGGAAGCCAGGATCCCATGGCCTCCCCTGCCAGACCTCAGATAAGGGGGAAAACTTGGAGGGTCTGGTTCTTTGGAGTTCAGGCTGTGGGTGCAGGGCTTGATCCTCAGAGACCTGAGGGGCCACTCCCTGCCACAGAAGCCACTCCGTATGTGCCTGAGCACCTGAATGGACTCCTTTGTGGTCTATGGGGAAGCACTTAAGATGGAGGGGTAGTGATGGGACAAAAGGGGAAAGTGGAGAGGGAAGTTGCCGAGGATTAGGGGCCATCTCTTCCAGATCTTTTGTAGTATGGACTTCAGGGGTAGGAAGTTGAGTTGGGGAGCAATACTGGGGAAACAGCAGGTTGGACTTACGTAGGAAAGAAAACTTGTTGAAGCAGACAGAAGGACCAACAGATAACTTCAGGGGAGAGGGGCCACCTGAACTCAGGATGATGGCCTCCAAGGACTCACTGTGCAGAGAAGGGAGCCCCCAGAAGAGCTGGCTTTTTCTCTGCTGTAGACCACTGTCTGCTGTTGTCTTATGCCTCTCAGGTAGGTTGGTCAGGATCTGAAAGGTGGGGAATGATCTAGGAGGGCTTAGGGTCTGTCTGAATACTAGCTCTGTTGTCTCTATGGTCTGGTGGAGGCTCTCAGGATCACAGAATGGTTGGGATGGAGCTGTGGTGGCTTGCTGTCCAATAGGAACTTCTTTGGAAAGAAAATATGGCTTCAATGGATCCAGAGATACCGCCTCTTCTTTCTCCTCTTCCTCCTCTTCCTCCTCCTCTTCCTCCTCTTCCTCCTCCTCTTCCTCCTCTTCTTCTTCCTCTTCTTCCTCCTCTGACTTCTGCTTCCACAGATGACCAAGGAAAGCCACATGGTATAGAAGTGATAGGCCCTGGGAAATGGAGAAAAAATACTGTCAGCCTTTTCAGAGTCAAAAGGTGTATCAAAAGGTGTTCCACATCCAGAATGAACAGTTACTCAACTGGCCCCACATCTGTGATCAACAGTCACTTAACCATCCAGTGTTAATGGCCATTACCCAGCGCACCGGTGGAGATCAGCATTTCTTACACAATCCTACATCTAGGGTAAGTCATCACTGATCTGGCTTCAAATCTAGTGTCAGTGGTCAGTCACCCTGCCTCACATTTAAGGCTTATAGTCACTTATTTGGGCTCACATCCATGTCAATGATTCCTCACCAAAATTCAGATGTGGCACCCACCTTGCCTTGCATCATGTCTCCAGAGTACCAGGGCTGAAGATTTCGCCAGTTCCCAAGTTGCCACCACCTCTGGATCTGCCAAACCATGAATAGGAATAGTATCACTATATTCCCTGTACTCTGGAGGCAACTGCTGCCACAGTATCTGCAGGCGAGGGAATGGGTCAGCTGGCCCCAGAGAAGCCCCTTGTCCCCCTCAGCCCCAAGCAGGCCCTCTAGCAACCAGTCCATTTTTCTCAGCCTAGTGGCAGTTTATCTTGATGTCATCACTGTGTCTCAGAACAAAGAACTCCCAACCCCCACATGCCTAACAGCCTTCTCTCTGAACTTAAGGTAAAAAAAATGTGTCCACGAAACAATTCATTCTTCACACAAACCTGGGCAATCCTCTTTTGTCTTGATTACCATGGTCAGAATTATGCTTCCAGCATTGTGGTTCAGGACATGGATTCCAACATTAAAAATGCCTCATTCAAATCCTAGCTCTGGCCCTGGCTAGTTTTGCTCAGTGGTTAGAATGTCGGACTGAAGGGTCCCGGGTTTGATTCAAGCCAAGGGCACATGCCTGGGTTGTGGGCTCGATCCCCAGTAGGGGGTGTGCAGGAGGTGGCCAATCAATGATTCTCATCATTAATGTTTCTATCAATCTCTCTCCCTCTGAAATCAATAAAAATATTTTTTAATATTTTTTATTGATTTTAGAGAGGAAAGGTGTGGGATAGAGAGACAGAAACATCAATAATGAAAGGGAATCATTGATTGGCTGCCTCCTGCACGCCCCCTACTGGAGATCGATCCCACAACCCAGGCATGTGCCCTTGGCCAGAATCGAACCTGGGACCCTTCAGTCCACAGGCCGATGCTCTATCCAGTGAGCCAAATTGGCTAGGTAATAAAAATATTTTTTAGAAAATTCTAGCTCTGTCACTTCCTACCCATGAAATCTCGGTCAAACTTAATCTTTCAGTGCCTCAGTTTTTTCACCTGTAAAATGGGAATAATATTATTACCACATAGGGTTGTTTTGAGAATTAAATGTACACATTTATATGCTTAGGTTTGTACATGCTATATTAAAAATTTATTTCTTTTAAGGTTTCCCATTACAAGTCTCATTCCATCTTTAATAAATGGAGTCTGCTCCCTCTTTTCTTTTTCTTTTTTTTAATCTCTTGTCAACTGTGAACTGTTATTTGACTTTAGGTTGCCTGCAACATTGTTGGCAAGCATTTATGTTAAGAATGACAAATAAAATGTACTTGACCATTTTTCTTCATTTGCCCCTCTTTATCCTAAAGCAACCACTCTATTCCATGTCATCTCTTCTTTTCAGGGCCCTCAATCTCTGCCTTCACAGTACAAGTTAAAGCCTCTTTTCTCACGTCACCTGCCTCAAAGGCCAGCTTAGTCTGGTAGAAAGAGCACTGAACTAAGATTGAGGATACCTGGGTTTCCTAGTTCTTCCCTGATTGGCCATGTGATCTTGGACAAGAAAGTTTTCTTCATTGCTACCCTAAGTTGGATTAGATTAATTAATTCAACATATATTTATTGAGTGCCTAGTTTATTGTGTTCAGTCTCGAGTAGATAGAAGACAGAGTCTCTAAAGCAGTGGTTCTCAACCTTTCTAATGCCACGACCCTTTAATACAGTTCCTCATGTTGTGGTGACCCCCAACCATAAAATTATTTTCATTGCTACTTCATAACTGTAATTTTGCTACTGTTATGAATCATAATGTAAATATCTGTGTCTACAGCAGTGGTTCGCCTAAGACCATCAGAAAACACAGATATTTACATTACGATTCATAACAGTAGCAAAATTATAGTTATGAAGTAGCAACAAGAATAATTTTATGGTTGGGGGTCACCACAACATGAGTAACTGTATTAAAGGGTTGCGGCATTAGAAAGGTTGAGAACCACTGCTCCTATTTCTGTGGGGAAAGTCAGTCAAGTAATCTATATATAAAAAACCCTAATATGCAAATAGACTGAACGGCCGAACAACCGGTCACTATGACGTGTGCTGACCACCAGGGGGTGCACGTGGAACATGGCAGTCGTCAGTGGGTTGAGTGGTGGCGGAGGGAGTGGGGCTGCCGGCAGACAGGGGACCGGGGGACGGGCAGGGGTGCAGAGGATGGGCCGAGACCTACCCCTGTGCCCATCGCAGCCTCACAGCCCACGGTTCCTTTCAAGGTGCACGAATTCATGTACTGGGCCCCTAGTAGACAATAAAATAGAGATATGCATATTGGAGGCAGAAAAGGTTATCTAACCAGCCTGGGGAAAGGGGTTGCTTGTGTGTGTGTGGAGGGGGGGGAGGGGTTATGTCCCCGAAGAGGATTAAATGTTTGGTTTTGTGAAAAGGTGCTAGGGTAGAGGAAAATGTCCTATTAGGGAAAATGAAGGTATTTCAATTCGGTGGGGGTTGAGGAAGCAATAGGAGATAGAAATGGAAAGACAAGATCACGAAGGGCCCTGAATACCAGTCTAAGAAGTTGAAATTTATCCTGAAGGTAATGGTAAATCATTAGAAAAGTTTTGAGCAGGGAAGTGACAACATCAAGCTTGTGTCTTGCAAAGAACGCTTTGGCTATAGTGAGGGCAAAAAGATTAGAGATTGAAGGCAAGAGACTAGTTAGGGAGCTCTTGCTTTAATTTAGGCAAAATAAAAGATGAGGCCTGAGCCAAGGCAGTGATGGTGGGAATGGAGAATAATGGGTTCAAGTAGAATTCCACAGATATAACATTATGCTTTGTTACCAGTGGGATGGGGTGGAGGGAGGGAGAGTTGAGAATAACTCCAGGGTTTCTGGGAGGAAACTGGGTACATAATTGTACCATTGTACTGAGATAGGGAACACAGACCTGGAAACCAATTTAGCGTGTGTTTGGGGTTGATGGGTTCCATTTTAGATGTTGGAATTTGAGAAACCTGTGACAAGGAAAAGCTAGGCAAGAGGCAATTGGATACTTGGATCTGAAGCTTGGGAGAACAGTCTATGGAGAAGAAGTAAATTTGTCAGCTGACAGCATATATGTAGCAGCTGAAACCATAAAAAGGCTTAAAGATGACCAACTGAAATATTACATTTGGCCCAGGCAATGTAGCCAGTTGTGTTTTTATTTTTATTTTATTTTTAAAATATATTTTATTGATTTTTTACAGAGAGGAAAGGAGAGGGACAGAGAGCTAGAAACATCGACAAGCTGCCTCCTGCACACCCCCTACCGGGGATGTGCCCGCAACCAATGTACATGCCCTTGACCGGAATCGAACCCGGGACCTTTCAGTCCGTAGACCGACGCTCTATCCACTGAGCCAAACTGGTTTTGGCAGCCAGTAGTGTTTTTATAAAGAACTTGAATAAGTAGCCAGCACATAACTTAACAGATTGCACATAATAATATTTCAAGTTTAAAATTTGGCAATACTGACTCTCATTCCCACCAAGTGAAGACCATTAGAGTTAAGTAGTGGTTGTTCCCTCCCTTTGAAGTGGACAGGTGCTCTCCAGTTCAGCATGGCTCTCATCATAGTTTCATTGTTAATGCCCAGGCTAAGGGTTAGTTGCTGTTTATCATTTTGTTTTCTTATATTTTTTTTTACTCATTTGTATTACCTGCCTGGCATTTGCATTTGCTACCTCTGGATGAAGAAGACTGAGTCTTTAGAGAAGGCAATACTGGATCTTATTCTGTGCTAGTTAATTTATGGCAGCATAATTTACCAAGTTATTGATTGCTTTCTCCTATGCCTTGCCAGTGGGATAAAAGGTAACTGTTGCCCTAGCTGGTTTAGCTCCAGGGATAAAGAGCATCAACCTGTGGACTGAAGGGTCCCGGGTTCGATTCTGGTCAAGGGCACATGCCTGGGTTTGATCCCCAGTAGGGGGCGTACAGGAAGCAGCCAATCAATGATTTTCTCTCATCATTGCTGTTTCAATCGCTTTCTCCTCCCTTCCTCTCTGAAATCAATAAGTTATATATATTTAAAAAGTAACTGTTCTATTCCAGGAATTCGAGGTTTCTTATCTCATGGAATTGTTAATTGATTATTTATTTTTTAGTCCCAAACTAAAGTTGCAAGACACCTTGTCTGCAATCTTATTCAGGCTCTTGTGTGAGAGGAGAATTTAATTTAGCTGGGCATTCTTGAAAAGGAGAAGATGGAGGATCCTGGGTTGAAAGAAGAGGAGTTGCCCAAATATAGCAGTGGGCCCAGGGACTTGGGGAAAAAAGATGTAGTGATGGGTAGTGATGGGTTCACTAGGAGGCATCAGGACTTCTAATGGGGAGAGCTGATTTAATAGGGCACTGAACATCTAACACATAATCTTAGGAACTGCAACAAAAGATGCTGGTGTGCAAACTTGGCAGAGATACTGTGGAACCACCTGCCTTTGAATGGACCATAAGGGTTTAGACTATGCACATCCCAGGGGAACCCATGACAAGCTCAAACTGAGCTTTCCTAAGTGATTTTCTTTTCCTTTATTTTTTGTCCATTTATACCACACTAAAGAGGGGAAAGGACCCAATTATGGTTAATACTAGAGGCCTGGTGCACAAAATTCGTGCACTCGGTGGGGGGGTCCCTCAGCCCAGACTGCACCCTCTTGTAGTCCAGGAGCCCTTGAGGGATGTCCAACTGACAGCTGGCAGTCGGACATCCTTAGCGCTGCCATGGAGGCAGGAAAGGCTCCTGCCACCACAGCTGCGCTTGCCAGCTGTGAGCCTGGCTTCTGGCTGAGCGGCACTCCTCCTGTGGGAGCACACTGACCACCAGGGGGCAGCACCTGCGTTGAGCGTCTTCCCCCTGGTGGTCAGTGCACATCATAGTGACTGGTTATTCCACCATCAGACTGAAACCAGCTCTCTGACATCCCCCGAGGGGTCCTGAATTGTGAGAGGGTACAGGCCAGACTGAGGGACCCTACCAGTGCACAATCGGGGCTGGGGAGGGACGCAGGAGGTTGGCCAGCTGGGGAAGGACCGCGGGAGGGCTCCAGGGAATGTCTGGCCCATCTCAGTCCCAATCGGCCCGAGCCCAGCAGCAAGCTAACCTACAGGTTGGAGCACCTGGCCCCTGGTGATAAGTGCATGTCATAGTGACTGGTTGACCAGTCGACTGTCTGCCCCCTGGTGGTCAGTGCATATCATAGCGAGCAGTTGAGCAGCCTTAGCATATCATTAGCATATTATGCTTTGATTGGTTGAACAGCTGACCGGACACTTTTATTAGGCTTTTATTATATAGGATTGGATGTCTTTGAACTCCAATAAATGGGAGTTTTGAGCCAGATTTAATTTAATTTAGAAAAATTAAGTAATTTGATGTTTCTTACTTCTCAGTGTTATGGAATAAATTTATACTCTAACATGTATCATCCTATTTAATCTCTACAACTCCTTGAAGTGAGTATTGTTCTCCCCTTTCGTATAAGGGGAAATTGAGTTTGGAAGGCAGAGCTAAGGATAGAGAAACACTCTTGTACTGTGAGGAATCATTTGGTTTTTTTTTGGGTGTTTTGTATTTTTATTTTTGTGTGTGTGTGTGTGTTTTATATCTATATCTATATCTATCTATCTCTCTTTCTCTCTCTATATATATATTTTTAATTTATTTCAGTGAGGAAGGGAGAGGGAGAAAGAGATTGAAACATCAATGATGAGAGAGAATCATTGATCAGTTACCTCCTGCGCATCCCCTACTGGGAATCCAGGCCGCAACTCAGGCGTGTGCCCTTGACCGGAATTGAACCCAGGACCCTTCAGTCCGCAGGCCGACACTCCATCCACTGAGCCGAACTGACTAGGGCTGTGAGGAATTATTTGGATTTAAATGACAGAAAATAAAATCCAACATGTGTAAACAAAATGGGAATGTATCACATAACTGAAAATTCTAGGGGTAGGGCTGGCTTCAGGTAGTAGGATTGATGCAGGGACTCAATTCAATGTCAGCAGGACTCACTGTCCACTTCTTGGCTGTCTTCTATGCTGACTTCTCTCAGGTTTTGTGTAGCAGTACAATTGATGCTAAAAATGTGATGTCACTCTGACAACATCATTACTTACGGGTTTTAGTTGGTATGTATCCATCCTTGAACTCATTTCACTGCTCTCAGGGGAATAGACTGATTCTTCTGACAGGTCTGAGCCACACATATACCCTTGGAATAAGGGTGTGGAGGGAAGACCACTCCACCTGCACATGGACTGAGACTGAAGGAGTGGGAGTGTGGTAGTTCCTTCTGAGGACATAGACATACTGTTTCCAGAAAGGTGTATGCATGCTGGTATAAAACAAAGAAAACAAAACAGATATCCACTACAGCCCTCCCTAACTTCCCCATTTTGGTTTCTGACCCAGAGCTATATCATTATTCTTTTATGATTTAAGGCATAACTTGAAGTATGAATGCAGGTCCTCTGAAGGTTGGGGAAGAGTCTGAATGGGGCCCAGAGCAGGGATCTTGAAGAGGGGATCTATGGGAGACCCAAACATCTGTGTGGATAGACCATTCAATGACCTAGACTCAATTCCTAGATCTTTTCATCTCAGAGTCCTTTACCTCTGCTCCAGTCCAGCTGTGGTCATATCTGAAGCCTCATCATCAGGAACTGCTTTGCCTTCCAGTCTGACATCCCATCTTCTGACTTCAACCTTCAGATTTGTCCTAGAGATGACAATTCTTCAACCTTGTCAGGACATCCATTCCATTGATCCTTCCACTTTCTCCCTCTCCACAATAGACTTCGTGGTCAAACTCCCAAGCTCTTCTCAATTCATTCTCTTTCATAATTTCACCTGGCAAAATCCCAACTCTGCCTCTGCCAGACCTGCCTTGTAGGCAGTGGCTCGGCACTATTGGATAAAATCGCACATGAGTGAGTTGGTGCCCCCCATAAACTCACAGTCTGCAATTAATAATCAGCTCCAAGCATCACTTGAAAAGCATTTATTCATGAATTCCATTTATTAAGTGCCTGATGTGTGCTAGGAACTGGTCTAAGTATTTGGAATACATTGTTAATCAAAACAGGACAAGCTCCCTACCTGTGGCGCTTACATAATTCCTTAAAAAACAAACAAACCCTTTCTACTGAAAAATTAATTCAAGCCTTCTTCACTTTTCTCAACTTCTCTTTTCCTTGCACCGCCCACCCCCCCACCCGCCAGGTGATGTGCCAGACCTCCACTTTGCAGAGGAATCAGAAACCATTCCCTGCTACAATGAACGTTGTCTCTCTGGGAGGCCTTCCTTAACCCTCCCCCCCTCCCCCCCACCCCCGCCAAGCTGGGCTGGGTGCCCTGATCCTCTCCTCCCCCACCAGTACTTTCCACACTAGATTGTAGCTTATGTCTTAATTATCTGAGGGCTGGGACCTTGTCTACCCAGTTCCCTGCGTTAACTCCAGCATCTGGTGTTTAGTATCCGGTTAGAACTCAGTAACTTCTGGGCGAATGAATGAGAAATGGGCGGGATTTTTGTTGCGGGGTGGGGCCTGCAGCGGGACTCTTCCTCCGGCTTCCTGGTGGCCAACTCTGGAGGCCGCACCTCTGGACGCCCAAATCAGCCTCCTTGGCTTCCTTGATACCGGAGGTGGGCAGTTAAGCTCAGCCGAGATTTTGATGGGACTTTTCAGATGCCCCAGGGCCCTTCCCGCTGTGGGACTCCCCCACCCCGGTTGGCGGGGGCTGTGGGTGGGGCGGCTGCGCCCAGGATCCGCGGCAGAGCTTCTGAGCTTCGATGCCTGGCTTCAGCCCCCTTTGCTGCCCAACTCGCTTTCCCTCCGCCTCCCTGAAACCTTTCCATCTCCCTTCTTCCCTTCCTCCTGCCCCCTCTTCCCTCGCCTCCCTATCCTTCTCTATAAGGACGCTGAGTTAAGGGCCTGGCCAGCGGCCCACCTCCACTTGCCGCTTGGACAGAGATCCCATGCCAGTACCCTGAGAATGCCACGACTGATCAGAGGACGGTGAGACCTCCCAGAACCGCCCTCGGGGAGGGGTCAGTTTCTCAGACTCTGCCTGCCAAGCCAGCTCCCACAGAAGGGACGATGCCCACAGACCCGGGAGAGTTGTTTCAAAGCAGTTGAAGGAGCTGTGAGGCTGGGGCTGGGGCTGGGGGTGCGGTGGGAATGGCGGGTGGGAGGCCAGGGCAGTGTCAGTGGGCAGAGGTGAGGCTGAGTCCTGATGGGCAGAAGCAGGCTGGTGATCCAGTGGAGGGCCACTGTGGTGAGGCATTCTAGCGGACAGGACAGGCCCCAGCCTTCTAGAAGGGAGGGAAATTCAAAGCAGTTGCCTTCAAATCTCAGGCATTGGTATTTTACTGCATTTATTGACAGGCTACTATGTGTCAGGTCCTGTGTTTGATAGACACACTAGCCATGTCCCACTACAGATAGGAGAAAATGTTACTGTTTTAAATAGTTTTTCCCATTATGAAAGTATATACTGAATTTAGAAGATATGAAAAAGTATAAGGAGGAATCCCATATAAACTTCCAGTCAAAATAATTTCCATAGCATTTTTATGTATTTCTTTCCAGACATTACTATTCAAATTTCTACATTGCTTAAATAAACAGGTTTTTGTAAGGTAGGAAAGCAGTTAACATTTTAGCATAAACCTTTTCTACACACTATAAACTCTTCCTAACATAATTTTTAATGACTGTGTTACTCTCCAAAGTAGGATCTCTGAGGTAGTGAGGTAGCTATTTATGTGGTTAGTTATTTCAGCACTGACTTCTATGAGCTTGTCTCATAAATCCCAGTTCTTGCTAAACATCCCTAAGCTCCATTTTCCACAGGTACCCCAGGCCTAACATCTTCATAACTTAGGTCATTTTCTTCTTTTGACCCAATTTGCTCTTCCTGTTGTATCCCCCAAAGTAATTAGTATCATTTAGTCACCCAAGCAAGAAACACAGTAGCCATCTACACTGCTCGCTCTTCATCTTTTCCCATAAGAAGTCAGTCATCCACTTTTGCTAATTTTCTCAGCTGTTTCTCAAATCTGTCTCTCTTCCCCATCCTTACTGTCACCCTGGTAGAGAGAGAAGAAGGGAGAAGGGAGAAATATCAATGCCAGAGCAAAACATCAGCAATTGGCTACCTCCTGGATGTCCCGACCAGGGATTGAGCCCACAACCTAGGCATATACCCTCACCAGGGAATCCAACCTGCAACCTTTCAGTGCACAGGACAATGCCCAACCAACTGAGCCACACTAGCCAAGGCCCATTAGTATTTTTTAGACGTAGTTTTCTTTACTTTTTTGAACATATTTTAAATAGCTGGTTTGAAGTTTTTGTCTAGTAAGTTCAATATCTGGGCTTCCGAGGGGTCACTTAATTGATTGCTGTTTTTCTCCCCATGTATGTGTGTGTGTGCCAATTTTATTCATTTTTTAAACATTTTATTTCTTTACATATCTTGTACTTTTTGTTGAAAATTGGACATTTTTAATAATATAATATGGCAACTCTAGAATTCAGATTTTCTAGAGTTTGTTGTTACTGTTGTTTGCATAGTGATTTTTCTGAAGTAATTCTGTGAAGTCTATATTGTTTGTTGTGTGTGACCACTGCTTGGTTAGCTTAGTGGTCAGTTAATGACTGGACAGAGGTTTCATTAAATCATTGGAACCGATGAGTCTTCCAGTCTTTGCTGGGTGATGTGTATAATTTTATATGTTTTCATTCTTCTAGGGCTATTTTAGAGTCACTTGCTGAAATGCGACTATTGCAGAGCACTAAGACAAACCAGAGCTACTCTCACATCCCTAAACCTGGGGGGACCATTTACAACATAATGAAGCCAGCTCTTCTAGGGTCTTCCCTCTCTGCTCAGTGAGTTCCTTGTAACTACTGTCCTGTTTTAGGAGGTTGTCCCCCACTGGAATCTCCCTTTGCTTTGCCAGGGAGACTCTGATGCCCACTCCTCTGCCCCTTAGTTTAAATGCAGGCTAAAGATTTCCCCTTGCTTTCCTAACCCCGAGCCCTGCTTCATTCCCAGCCCCTACCTCAGGCACATTCTTGCTACCATTCCTACTACCTTCTTCTCCATCCCAAGGCCTCTTGAGTGTCCTTTTCTGGAACCTCAACTGAAATTTAACACCCGTTAGAGAAGCAGATTGAAAATTTGTGGGTTTTTAATTTTTTTCAGTATAGCCTAGCCGTCCATGTCTATATGTCAGTTTCCATTCTTTGCATAGAATGTCCTATAAACAATACTATTTGGAACAAGAGGAGTTTCACTTTTGAAAGAGTCCCATTTAACACTAGTGGGTCCTGGCCTGTAGAATCCAAGATACTCTGGCACTGGTGCAGCCTCAGGGTAACTAATAGACAAATCTTAGCTAAGTAAAATCATAGACTTTTAAATCCTATTGTGTTTATGTACCAAAGCAACAAGGATCTAAGAAAAATTGGATTGTGACATCCAGGAAGTTTCCATGTGAAGGGCCCAGCAAATTTCCAGTTAGAGAATGACTTAGGGAAAGGTCTGAGGCAGAGCCCGATAAAGGGCTCCAAATGTAAGCTATGAAGGAATTCAGAAAGTTGCCCAGTAAAGGTTTCGGGGGCTGATTCTTCAGAGGACATAAAAAGTGACTTTTTGAGTCATGCAGGGAATGGGTCAGGAAATGACTTATCAGTGTTTTCAAAAAAGAGAACCTAGACTTGAAGCAACTGAAAAATACCCTAAAGGTTTATTTGGGCAAGAAGCTGGGGCAGCTCAATCAAAGTGGGACCTCTAGAAATGTGTATTCATGGCTTTCTGCCAACTATACATTGTCCCCTTCTGGGAAGTCCTTGGAAACTGGAAATTTAGTACCCTTAATAAGTCAGGAACACTGCCTGAATGCCTCTTGGGAGCTTTCCTTCCTTATTGTAGGCATTAGATTGACAAGCACTAGGAAGCCTAGATTATATGGTTTTGAGTGTGGCAGAGGTAGAGCTTACCTTTCAAGGTCCTTGCATACATAAAACTGTTAAGTTGATAGAGACCTAATCATGGCTCCTTCCCCAGTTTACTTTCTCAGCCACCCATGTTTCAGGGATGGCTAAGCCAAGGTTCTTCAAAAGAAAACCTTAGGCAGGTCAGGAGACAAGCTGATTAAAAAATAAATAAAATCAGTTCATACCCTGGATAGTTCTCATCCTTCCCCCTCAACTTTGAGCAAGAAAGCCCAGAGGCCGCTGAGATGTTAATCATGGTTCCTGCAGGACCCTTAGGGAGAAGTGCAGACACAGTTTTAGCTCTTCATACCCATTAAAAGGGATAAATTGTGATAGAGTATGAGTGTATGAGGAATAAGAGAGACAGTCCAGAGTCACTCCAAATCAAACAATGGCAGGACATGACCCAGGGGATGAAAGTGGAGTTGTGTCCCAACAGAAGCCAGCAGTGCCCCAGAGGCAGAGAACAGAGAGAAGAGTGTCTGAAGGGGATCACCATAAAGGTCAGCACCTTCTTGGAGTTTCCAGTTTAGGAAAAAGATATTGGAGATTATTTAGGGATTCTTCAAGGGCCAGAGAGTTCAGGGAGATAAGTGAAGTCTAAGAAGACTCCAGCTCCTAAGCCACAATCAGATGTTATGAGAGTCTGGGGGATGCCCAGAAACTAAATGGCTATCTGAGTGGACAAGGGGCTCCAGTGACCAAGGAATGCTCCCTGCCCACCCCCCACCCCCAAATTTCTGGTTGCCCAAAATTCAGGATGGCCAAGACTTAATATTATGGTCATACAAATAAGCAGATGATTGTCATAGTACTGTCATTACAAAATCACACACACACACACACACACACACACACACACACACACACCACCTACTATAAAAGGATTCTGGGGCTTGTCAAAGTGAGAAAACCCAATAAAGACCCCCACTTCTTAGGACCTGGCTGAACGGAATTTTCCCCCAGTTCCTTTACTGTCCTGACTTGTATACAGGTCTCTCTCTCTGTCTCTCTTTCTATCTCCCTCCTTTCCTCCCTCCACGTATGTGTAGGGTTACATAGGCATTAAAAGACCACAAATCCTCCATGTAACCTTTAAGGGTAAGGCTAAAATTGCAGGCAAAGTCAGCTTCAGGTCTTTCTCATTGAAGTGCCCCTGGCCTCAGATAGCTTGGCTTCTAAAATCTCATAGTCCCATCTCAGAGAGTGCCCAGTAAGGACATGACAATTTCCAGAAACTAAATGGCTATCTGAGTGGACAAGGGGCTCCAGTGACCAAGGAATGCTCCCTGCCCACCCCCCACCCCCAAATTTCTGGTTGCCCAAAATTCAGGATGGCCTTTGTATTCACATGGAGGCCAGAGGCAGGTATCTGGCCCAGCAGACCTGGATCCCAAAGCCTCAGGCCTCAGGGAAGAGCCAGGACAAGAGTTTAGCCCCAGTCAAGAGGCACAACCTTACTAGGAGATCCAAAATAGGGGAGCATTGAGTAGGATATGCAGGATTGGGGCTCTCCCTGCCCAGGCCATGGGATTAGCAGACACCCTTGTGAACAAGAGCCCTTGGTTTCTGCACTGGAAGGAGCACGCTCCTTCTGAAAGTACCTTGAGTAAAAGGACGAGAAACTATTTTCACTGGCATTGTCCCAGGGAAAAAGGCAAGGGCAAAAAGGTTCTTTCTCTGGCACTGATGATTGTCATAGTACTGTCATGTACCCCACCAGCATGGACCAAAGATCCCAGGTACCTCCAGCTCTCCTCACTGCCTCAGGCTTTCTGTGGGGATATGTCTTTTCTAGTCATCCAGAAAGTCCTCTTCCATCTGGTGAAAAGCCTATTCAGTGTCAACTTCTGTGTGGAGCCCAGGACCAGGTGAAGGCAGAGCTGTCTTCATGGCACTGGGGACACTGAAGCCCAGTGGGGCATGGTCATCCTGGGCTGGATCCTGGGGAAGAATCAGGGCTTAGGTGCAGAGGAAAATCAGCACCAGGACAAAGTCTAGGCCTGGGCAGAGCCCACAATAGGCACTCCTTGGACTACAGGGCTCCTCTCTACCAAGATCCAAGGAAAGTGACGGGTGCACCCTGCAGTCAGCACAGCACGCAGGCCCTGAGGACCAGAGCTGTCTCAGCAGGACAGGTGGCTCAGAGACCGGGACACACATCGCTGGAAGATTATGAGATTTGAGGATCAGCTACGATGTCCATGCCTCCCAGGGAGCCTGTGTTCCCACCCAGACCCCACCAGCATGGACCAAAGATCCCAGGTACCTCCAGCTCTCCTCACTGCCTCAGGCTTTCTGTGGGGATATGTCTTTTCTAGTCATCCAGAAAGTCCTCTTCCATCTCCTCCTAAGAGGGAAATTTCTCTCAAAGGAAAATTCTAGTTCATGTAGAGAAAACCTTTTCATTCTTGTGATAGCACAGACTTCAAAGAGGATAGTCTCTGTTTCTCATGAAAAAGGATATTTATTCTTTCCAAATAGATTTGTTTCTTCTTATAGTGAGTGGAATCTTCTGTCTTTGTTGTGTGGAGTGTATGTTTTAGAAATCCCGGGAGTCTGGGCTTAAAGGAAGGAAGGAATCAGCTCCACCTTATACTGAAGTCCTGTTTGGCTTCTCAAAGGGGACCAGGGCCCCAGAGGAAGGTTGATATTGGCACTGCACACCTACCTCCAGCCCAGGTTCATTGCTTCTGGTCAGATGATTATATATATATACTAGAGGCCCAGTGCACAAAATTCATGCACAGGTAGGGTCCCTAGGCCAGGCTGGCCATCAGGGCCGATCAGGTTCCCTGCCTCCCTGCCTCCTCCTTCCCTCACTCCCTCAGTGCCCCCAGCACCCTGCCACCGCTGGTCGCCTGCCATGTTCCACACCACCCCCTGGTTCAAGCGATCGAACTCCCGGTCTCCCGGTCGAACTCCCAAGGGGACACTTTGCATATTAGCCTTTTATATGTATAGATATCCGTCCCTGAGGATGTGTTGATTGATTTGAGAGAGAAAGAAAGGGAGAGGGAGAGAAAGAGGGAAATATCAAGAGGATCAGTTGCCTCTCATAAGTGCTCTGATTGGAGATCGAGCCTCTCTAATGCGATTAACTGGGGATGGAACCGCAACCTAGGTATGTGCCCTGACCAGGAATCGAACCCACAACCTTTTTGGTGTACAGGATGGTGCTCCAACCAACTGAGCCACCTGGCTGGGGCTCAGATACCATATTTTTAAAATATTTTATTTTTTTCATAATACTGTCATTACAAAAAATACAAAAAAAAAAAAAAAAAAAAAAAAAAAGAAACTACTATAAAAACATTCAGGGGCTTGTCAAAGTGAGAAAACCTAAAGACCCCACCCCAGGACCTTGCTGAAGTAGTCTTACCCTAGATCCTGCACTATATTGGATCTTTCACAACTCTGGGAATGGGGTGGAGTCACATAGGCATCAAAGGGCTGGAAATTTCCCACACAGCCTCCATGAAGGGTAAGAAATAAGTAGTTACACATATCACAAAAATGGGATTTGGAAGTTTTGGGGTGGCTAGGCCCTGAGTTCAGAGGTGTGGGGAGAAACCTGTGACCCTGAATCTCTTGCTGGGGAATAGCTGCCACCTGACCCCAAAGCCCTTTCCCTTCCTGACGAAGGCTGGGAGATGGATCCTGCCCGCCCCCCTCCCCCTTAGCTTTAATACAGCAGGCCCCCTTCCCCTTCCTCCATGCTTGCACACTCCTGAGAGCAACAGGGAGGACAGGACTTTCAGCTCTGTGGGGTCTGGGCAGGGGAGCTGTCTGGGAGGCTGCTGAGGGCCCCATTCACCTCCCTGCCCCGAATGAAAAGTGTCTCGTGCTCCGTGGCCCGGTTGTGGACCTTCCCTTTCTATCTCAACCCGGGAGAGGCACAGACAGCTCTAGGCGAGTGCTTTGTGTGTGTGAATATGTGTGTGAAAACCTCGGACACTGTGGACCAGGAGGTGGGGCAGGGGTGGGAAAGCAGTGTCCTTTCTATCCTCTTCCTCCCCCATAGGCGGGAGCCAAAGGGAAGGGAGAAGCGAGGTATCAGCAAAGCTGAGGGGAAGGAGGGTATGCTATTTACAGGCGTGGACAAGGAATCTCTATATCTTCAAGTAGCACTCAGGTCACTCTCCAGCCACTGGAGTGGGAACTGGATTCAAAGCTAGTGACATGAAAATCGACCCCTGGTCTGGGCTAGTTCTCCCCACCTCCCTCCCACTCCCCCAAGGCAGCCCAGCTCTGAAAGGGGTCAGGGACAGGAACATTTTCCTGAAAACCAGTGGCTTTTTTTGCATTTAAAATAAGTTGCCAGTGTCCAGTGGACATCAAGTTGGGTGCACATTGGGTGGGGTGAGTGTGGGGGTATTGCTGTGGTAGACTCTGGGCTGGCTGGGGCAGAGCCTAGGAACAGGGCAGGTGCTGCTTAAGGATCTGTCGTGTCTGTGGTGTTAATCTGTCTGGGAAGCGAACTTTGAATTCAACAATGAGGTCTCCCCGTTGGGTGGGCACCTTGGGGAAGGGAAGGCCCTCCCCACGGAGTCTCTTCACGGTGCCTGGCTTGATGACGTCATTGCAGGGCAAAGGGATCACTCGGCCATCAATGGTGGGAATGTTCACGGTGCAGCCACACAGTGCCTGGGGAAAACAAGACAGACAGTGAGGAAACGGTGGGGCAGAGTGACTGGGAAGAGAGAAAAAGAATGTCCCTGTCATCCCCCCTCAGCACACACACAACCTGACCCAGGCCGCACCTCCTTGAGGCTGATCAGGGCACTGTAGAGCACGTTGGTACCATCTCGGCGGAAGTGTGCATGGGGCTTGTCTTTGAGCACAAAGACTATGTCAGCAGGGATGTTGTCAGGTGTGGCATCACCCTCTTTGGGGAAGGTGATCTTGGTGCCTTCCTTCCAGCCACGCTTGATAACGATGTGCAGGATCTTGTCCTCGGTGCGCACAGTTCTCCCATCAGGGTTGAGGCGCCGCCTTGTGATCTTCATACGCTTGGTGGAGCCGTGGTAGATCTCCTCCAGGGACACCCTCAGCTCATGCACCACAGGTGGGTCCTGCACCTTGCGTCGAGGGTACAGTGGTTCGGGGGCTCGCCTCGGACCCCTACTCAGCCCATTGAAGCCAAAGCGGCCGAAGGCGCCAAATGGGTCCTCATCATCATCCACATCCATGTCATCTGGATCAAAACCACTGAAGGGTCGAGTGGAGCGACTGCTGGCAAAGAAGATATCGAAGGGGTTGGAGCCACCAAAGAAGGAGGCAAAGGTGGCATGGGGGTCCCCATGAAAGGTGTAGTGAAAGGAGCCACTGGAGCCACCTGACGAACCACCGCCGGTCTTCAGGCCTGGAGGGAGGAGAAGTTAGGGACAGTGTGGCTGGTCTGGGCCCCACCCCAGTCTCCTCTCCCTGCTCTCTAGCTCCCAACTCATGGACCTAGAGAAAGACGAAATCTTTAACTCCCAGAGAGAGGGCTGGCCTAATACAGTAAGAAAGTTCTCTGGCAAGATTAATTTTTACTCTTAATTATATTTTTAATAAAGCACATCAGAGGTTCAAAGAGGCTGAGTTTCCCAGTGGGTGGAAAAGCTAAGAGTGGAAATCTTGGAGGATGTGACTTCCAGTCCTGTAATCTCTCCCATGTACCCATGACCCAAAGATGTCTCCGAGCTTTGAGTGGCTGGCCTGGGTCACATTACAAGTCATATCTGGCGCTGAAATTTTTGTTTATCTCCAAAGACACACAGAGCATGAGGCAAGTGGGCAAGATTTGATGACACAGGGGCTAATAAGTGACCTGTCCCAAATAAAGTAGGGATCTGGTCCAGGAGGAGGCCCACTCTCACTCTGCTTCTAGCCGTTTCTTCTTTCCCTGACTTCTGACCAAACGGGAAATAAGGAGGGCTCCCAAAAAACAGGAAAGCTCATTAGCTTGGAGATGAGCTACTTCTTTAGAAAAAGTTTTCAAATGCTTTGTTCCCATAGTCAGGGCTCACAGGATTGCACAACTCCAGGGGGTGCCATTCACACATTGGATAGACATAGACTACAATGGGAATGGAGCTCCCTGGAGTTATATAACACCAAGCCTTACCCCTCACACTTAATATCAGAGCAGCCAAAATGAATGAATGAGCTGGCACATTGTGGGTGGGGACCCCAGCTGCTCTTGCTGGAGTTAGGTCCTGTCTAAGGAGGCAGCCTTAAGGGGGGGGATGGCAGTGGTGAGGATGGGGAGAGTAGGGCACAGAGGAAGGATCGAGGTGGGGATTAATACTGAGAAGTGATCTATAACATGTAGACTTAGGGTGGAGCCCAAGCTACGGCAAGGGACTCTTTTTTTAAGGCCTTTTATCTAGAATTTCAATTGGCTATGGAAGCCAGAGCCTAAATGAGCCTCATTAGATTTGGATTTCAAGTGGCAGGCAGTTCAGCGACTTGTGGCAGCTGCCTTTTCACCCCTTCCTCAAGACGCAGGGTCTGTTCTTTCCTCCTGTGGAGGTGTGATTATCAGGTGAGTTCAAGGAGCTTGGCAAAGCTCAGCGAAAGAGGGAGGTTGGACTAATGACAACAGGAAGGGGTAATTTCTCTGTGGGGATTCCTGCTGTACCACTACCACCCCCTTTTCAAGCTGGGAACAACTTGTCCCCAGCCAGGGCTGAGTACAGAGTCTATGTGCACAACTGTTCTGTCTGGTTGATGGGGAGGAGGCAGGGCGGACAGAAATATAACCCACATTTCCAAGGCCGCTTTCCCCTCCCCAGGCTCTGGCTGTCTCCTTTAAGGCTGTGCTGCGTCCTCCTGGGATGCAGATCTGCTTTAGAAACCAGTGTCTGGGCCTAGGGGCTGAACTTTGCCCTTCACTTAGGCTTGGTCGTGCAGAAGGGTTAAGTTTCCAGCTCTCTCCCAGCTTTCACCTTCTTCCTAAACAAAGGTGAGGCAAGTGGAGGAATGAGTGCAATTCCCAAAAAGGTCACATGGTGGCATAGTGTCTGCAACGCGACCCTCTTTCCCCGCCTCTACTTCTCCCATTCCTCCATCCCAGAGGAAAAACACACTCTTAGCTGAGAGAGTACCGGGGAATCCAGAAGGCGCCTGGTGAATCTGGGAGTCGGTAGGTGAGCAGGGAAAAAATGGAAGGAACTAGTGGCATGGAGACATAGGAGAGGGGGCTGGGAGGACTGGGGTGCCAGAAGATAATGGCATGGGGCACAAAGCAAGGAGGAGGAGAGGAAAAGAACATTCTTTTGAGTGCCTACCCTGTATCAGGCACAGGGCATATGGTTAGCCTATCTAATTGGAGGCTACAGTGGGGAGAGTAAAGAGGAGAATGTAAAAGAAAGGTGCACGTAGTTAGGGAGGAAGGACAGTTTCTCCCGGGAAGGAGAGTCCTCAGCTGTGACTATGTCTCTTAATATAGCCTGACAGGTGCCTGTGGCTGGCGGGTGGCAGGCGGCCCTGAGGGGCAGGCCCAGAATTAGCTGCTACATCATGCCCGTGGGATGTGCTGGGAGGGGCCGCCCTCTCAGAGGCTTTATTTGGGCCTTTCCTGCCACCCTGTGCGTGGCCACCAGCTACCCCAGGGAGGGGGCAATATGCCAGCAGCAGTTTCCCTTCCACTCTTGGATCTCTGCCACTTCCTCAGGGAGGCGAAGCCGTGCCTCTGTTCTGATGGCCTGAAGTGGGCAGGGAACGGGCAGAGAAGGAACAACCATGTCTCTAGCTCAGCGCTCCAGTGGTTAATTCCCAGGCTGCTTAAGGGTCAAACTTTTATGCTGATGAACGTAAATGCTCTGTCCTCAGAGAGCCATACACTCCCTTTCCCTAACCTTCCTCATCAGCCAATGAAGCAGCAGGGACTTCAGGCAGGACTAATAAGGGCTGGGAGGGGGAAGTGGGAGGGGGAAGGCCTCCGGTTCTAGCTTCAGACCTCCCTAAGGCCTGAACATAAGCAGGGAGAGGGACAGAGAGGGGTGGGGGGCACTATGGTAAACTGAGGCTGGGAAGTGGGTGGTCTCTTCTTTCCCCTGGGTGTCAGTGTTAGGAACACTCGCCTCCCTCACCCCGTCCTCAGTCTCCGGTTCCCTGTTATGAGAATTGGGTCACCTAGGACCCCAGACAAGGACAGGGGTCCAATATCAGGCTGGAGCGCTGCTCTCTTACCTTCCTCCCCATACTGGTCATAGAGGCCTCGTTTCTTAGGGTCACTCAGCACATCATAGGCCTCTGCAATTTCCTTAAACTTCTCCTCAGCATTGGGTTCTTTGTTCTTGTCTGGGTGGTACTTCAAGGCCATCTTCCGATATGCTTTCTTGATCTCATCCTCATTGGCTCCCGATGGGATCCCAAGAATCTTGTAATAATCCTTTCCCATCACAGCCACTGGACCGGCACTGGCCTCCTTGTTTCTGAAAGAAATCCAGGGCCAATCCTTGGTGCCTCTATTCCCTTCTGCCCCAGCCCTGCTCCTGGTGATCCTGCAATCCCTAAAAGTCACTGCGTGACTTTTCTGTGGGCCTGTCTCCCCATCAGTAAAAAGAAAGGTTTGGACTAGATGATCTCTTCCAGCTTGGACATTCTAGGATTCTGTGATTCTTTCCTCAGTTCCTGGGTTTTCCCAGCAGCAGGCGGGCGGCTCTGGCCCACTTCTTGGAGCTAGGCTAAGGCCCACATCCTTGGGCCGGACTGAGGACCCCCGAAAGGACCTGCTGAGTGAGGTGGCACCATGGACTGACAAAGCCACGCACAGAAGCTGGTGAAGATCAATGTACGGAGTGAGGTCACCTGAGTATCGTGGTCTCCTACGCCATGCCTCAGGCATGGTGCCCAGGCTAAGGGCAGCTGGGGCAGTGGCCTAGGACTGGGGACAGGCCTAGATCTTCAGCCAGCTGTCCTGGCCAACCAGGCTGAGTCAGGGTGTGGGTGCCTGGAGTTCTCTCTGCATTGGAGACCCCAGGCCCCCCTGCTCTTGGTCCCCAGACTATGCTAAGCCTCACGTGTGACTCAGATCAGAGGATGACTCACAGCCTTTGGAAACTGCCACTTCTAACTCCCTCATTAGTAGGGGGATGATCACTGTCCTTCCCCCAATCAGGGCAACTGTTCCCTTTACTCGTTTCCCAGTGTCTACACACAAAACTGTGTGTGAAGACATGTCTGTGCCGCCTAAGCACGAATGTTAGTGAACAAAAGCATCCTGGTGGTAGGGCCCTTTTAAACCTTAGTTGTTAGGAGGCAATTGGGCACTAACCACCATTTCCTTAATACCTTCCCTCTCTCTCGCCTGCCCAGTGGTTTAGGATCTGGCCCAGTGCCAGGCCCACACTCCTCTGATAGTCCCTTCTAAGCTGGATGCAGGGGCATTTGTTATATGAGGGAGAAACATAAGGCCCCAATTCTTCCATGCTAACCTCCCTCCACCAATGTCTCTGTGGTGAATGTGCAGGGAAGGGAACGTTCCTGTATCTAAAGCTTTTTGGGAGAATGGCCAGCAACCATTCTCCAGCCCTTCTGAGATTTGGCCAACCCCTACCAAAGCCCGGAGAACCAGAGTCTTTCTAGCAATGTCCTGGGTTGGCAGCCACAGCTAAGGCCTGCTTTTCTGCCTCTGACTACTTCAGCGAGGGGTACAGGGTTTCCTGGCAGGAGTGAGGGCTATAATTTGTACGAGGAGGCCTCAAGACTCCAGGTAGGAAGGGACCATGGCCCTAGCTCCTGCCCCCACAGGGCCTGTTGCAGGTGGCTGGGTTGACTCATGGTTCTGGGAGTCACCTCACTCTGACAAAGAGAAGGCTCCCTAAAGGTGGGTACTCCCCTCCTTCCCCCTATCAGTATGTCACGGCTGGTGGGGGAGGCGGGGGTTGGAGGAGGCAGAGAAGAAAGAGCAGCTGGGGGAGGGCAGCCATTTTCGGAAGCAGCAGTAAAAGCCGTCTGAGCAGGAGCTGGGGGTGGTCTGCTATCTCTCTGCCTTGGCCCACATCTTCTTTCCCCGGGGACTGGGAAGGAATCCTAGCACACCAACAGGGTGCCCCCAGAGAACTGTAGCAGCTTCTAGGCAGAGGGCAAATGAAAGACTTGCCAATTCTCCCACCATCCTCTTGATGTCCCTGTATTACCTCTTCATCTGGCCAGCTTCCTCCCTGGCACCCACCTGCTGGCTGTTCTAGATCTATAGTTCTCTTGCCTCCACAGACACAGGGTGTTCTCTTTCAAGAATTGCCCTTTTCTCCCTCCCTCCCCCTACCCAAAAGCCACGCGTTGGAATGACAAAGGAGCCCCATGGCATGGCACTGCCTTTGATGGAGAAGAATAAAGAGGATGTTAATGCTGAGGCAGGAATGAAAAATGAGGAGAAATGGCAAGAGGGACTGGTTTAGGGAGGGGAGATGGCTGATACAGAAAATGAAGTACTGATGGAGGGGGATAAAGGGTGACAAATGGAAGTGGCTGAGGTTGAAAATGGGTTACCAGCGGGTTGAAAGAGAGATGTAGAGAATTAAAATACTGGAGATGTTTGTGGGAAATAAATGGATGCCTGAAGGGTTTGAGATGAATGGTAAGGGGTACACTTCAATCAAATGTAGGGGTGAGGTAGAAGGCACTTATATGTAATGGGAATGAAATGAGGATGAAATGGAGGAAGAGTAGGCAATGGAGGGGGATGTGATGTGGAGAATCTGACTTGGCATGGGCATGAGTGCCATTCCCCGGAGGGACTTACCGGAACTTTACAAACCCATTCAGCGTCCACGCTCGAAGTTTTAAGGGCTCCAGCTGAATTTTAAACATCAAGCTGGCTAAGAAGTCTTCTCCCCAGGAGTGTGGGAAGCTCCGGAAAGCTCCTCGGGCCTGCAGTGGGGATGCTGCTGGGGATGGGCAGGAGAGCACTGTGCGCTTAAACATGCCCAGCCCAGCCCCTCACCTCTGCTCGCTCCCCCGGGGGGCCTGCTTGGAAAGCCGCAGCTCTGGCAGTCACCTCCTCGGGTTCTCAGAGGCACTTACCCAGCAAGGCCTGTCCGGTGCAACAGGAGCTGGACCTGAAGCCCAGGTGTGGAGCGTGAAGGGATGGGGTCCAGTGGCCGCCAGCTCTCACGTGCGGCAATGTCTGGCTGATTGTGAATGGCTGTATGGCAGGGTGACAGGAAGGCTGGCAGTGCGAGCGTGCGTGTGAGAGTGGCGGCGTGTGTACCTGTGACAGGTGTGATTGTCTGTGAGGGCCTGAGAAGCACCAAGTTCCTCTGCCTCTCTTTCGGGGAGGACCCGACCCCAAGCCCCACGAACCTACTCAATGAAGTCACTGACAGGGAGTCTCCTCCCTCGCAGAGGCGCGGGGCGGGGCGGGGCAGAGCCGAGCCCCGCCGGGACAAAAGGCGCGGCGAGCAGAGGAGGGGGAGAGGGGAGGGGGCTCGGGCGGGGGAGGGTGGTCGGTGATGTCACCGGTGCTGGGTGGCGGGGCCGGCTCAGAAACGCCTCCTCCCGGCGGAACCCCATCCGACCTGGCCCGACCCTCCCCCGGCTCCGACGCTGGCCGTCCCCTGGAAGAGGGTGGCGGACAACGAGCACCTTGCAGAGCCCGAGTCCCCGCCACCCTACCGCCGAAGAGCCGATGGGCCCTCGGTGTCCCAACCCCCGGGCCCCAGGACCCCTGACTTCGCGACGCCCACACTCCCAGGATCCCCGAGTCCTAGATCGGCGCCCTCACCGGTGAGGAGCTGCGGGCGCCTCCGCGGTCCGTCCGACAGCCACTGCCCCCTCCCCCGGCTCCGGCTCCGCAGCCTCCACTCGGGACAGGAGTCGCCTGCCCGCCGGCCGCAGACAGCGGGCCCGGGAACCCGCCCCCACGGCTCCGCCTCCACGCGTCCCATTGCGCCGTCTGCCCGTCACTCAACTCAAACCTCTGCTGTAATTGGACAGTTTTCTACGAGTGGCTCGGCGATAGCCGTCCATTCTCCACCCCTGTCACCCGGCCACACGCGCACACCCTGCTGGCAGCGATCGGTGGGGGTCTGATTGGTGCACTCGGGGATCAGTCAACCACGCCTCTCTCTCTGTCATTGGTGGGAGGGCCAGAGGGTGGCAACTCCACGCGCCCTTTGATTTTATTGGTTGGTCTGCGGGGCTCAGACCCGAGCCGGGAGGTGGGGTGCGCCACGATCTTAGTCCAATCTCCGGTTTGGGAAGGTGGGACGTGCTGGCCACAGCTGGAATCCCGGGAGAACCTTCTGGAACCTGTGCAATGTCAAAGGTAGCCTTAAAGGAAAAGTGCGCCCACCAGTTGGCGGCGACTCTGGGCATTTTCCCCTCTCACCACTTAGGAGGGTAGGAGAGAGAATCGTGCACTCTGGGAGGTGTAGTCTCTGGAGTGGAGTCAAAAGGTCACCGCTTCTTAGCCTGTTTTCTATCCTGCTGTGATCTGTCTTCGACCTGACCTGATTTAGCTTTACCTGGCGCGACCTTTAAAAACAGGCCCCGGAGACACGCAGAGTGTAAGGGCCCTTCTGCCCTCTCCCTTGTAACCTGGTAGTTCACCCCAGGTGTAGCGCCTCCACGATTCCCTTTCGGAGTCCCCTTTTCGTTCTCTGGATAATCCCCACATCCTAGCTGCCTCGTGCATGAGCAGCCCACCGTCCCCATTAAACTTCTCTCTATGATCTTTCATCCCACTTTCCCTTTGAATTCCTACATTTCACACCCCCCACCCTTTTACTTTTCCCTCTTCTTGACCCCATATGATCTCCAGTCTTCCCCCCAAGATCTTCTGGCTTATCCTATTCTTAATTCTTTCTGCTCCTATGAGCTCCCCCATCCGAGCTCCCCGCCTTAGCCCTTCATCGGAGTGCCACATGATCTCCTTTATGAACACCCTCAGAATCTTACATTTCAGTCCCACCCCACCCCCACTCCCCATTAAATCTCAGCCCGGTGTCCCCGCTGCTCAGAGCCGGCAGGGCTGCGGAGGCGGTCACCAGCGGAAGCCGACGCTTGAGCAGACACGGTGCCTGGCGCCCACGTCACTGTCTCCCAGGCCCATCTGTGCTACAGAGAAGGGGGTGGAGGTGGGGGGGGGGGATGGGAAGGAGGTAACCTCGGGGTGAAGAGGGAGAAGGAATTCTTGGAGGGTTTGAGGACAAAGGAAGGGCCAGGGCAGAAGCTCTCACCTCTCTCTCTTTGCCGTTTTTTCAGAGACAGAGTTTGGACACCCATGAGGTCGTGCAAACTGGATAGAGCTGGACACTATAGGCTTGCAGAGCATCGGTGCCTAGGCTACAGAGCAGAGCAGCAGAGAGGCCTAGGGGTACTGCACCGTCTCCACTACCTGTCATCTTTCTGTACTCACTATGGGTGTCCAGGTGAAGAAGTGTGAGGTCTGAAGGAAGGAAAGGAAGTGGGGTGAGAAGGGGATGGAGAGGAGATGGGGTGTGGGGGATAAGGAGAGAAGGACGGGAAGATAGGGTGAGGGGGATGAGGAAAGGTGGGGAAGGGAGGTAAGGTAGGAGAGGAGAAGGTGAGAAAGGGAAGTGGGGAACAAGGAATAGGAGGGAGGGGAGATGGGGTGAGCAGTAAAGGGGTGGGAGAGATGGAGTGAGGGAGAGTGAGGCAGGGAGGGGAGGTGGGGTGATGAGGGAATGGGATAGTGTGCCACGGAGATGGGCAAAGTAGGATAAGGGAGCCAGGACTGGTGCTGTCTCCTCAGATCTGGAGGCTCTCACTCCCCTAACTCCAGATTCATGGGGCCCTGGCTTGTGAGTGGCTCTCTTTCCTCCTGTTCCAGTTGTGTATTTTGCCTCCTCCAGCCTTGCCTGTGCCAACACGGAGGCAGAAAATGTAGTCACCCGCCCTTCACCTGGTCCTTGTGAACGCTAACGTGTAGGCTGAGCACTGTGAGGGTTCAGGGCTGTGCTTTCCGGTGTTGGTGGCACGGACTCCGTTGTCTGCTGGGTTCCCTATTGCTGCCCTCTGTCCCGTGGCCCCGGTGTGTCCAGTGTATTGAGTGAGGAATCAGGGTGAGGGCTAGGGTAGAAAAATGGAAGCTCTGGAGACCGATGGTCGACCTCGTGAGGTTATTTGCCACATCCGTGCCTCATTTTCTTCTTTGTAAAATGGGGATGGGCAACAGCAGTACCTCATAGGATTATTGTGAGGGTTAATTAAGGTAACCCATGATGCACCTAGCTCTGAGCCTGGCATATAGTTAATCCTCACAAAATTAACTGTTAGCCTGAACGTTCACAGCTATCTGGGTGTGTGAGTGCATCTGTGAATGGTTGTCTGATTGGGAGTTATTTGTACTGTTATCTCTGTAATGCAACTTGTGAGTAAGAAAGAGTGTGTGTGTGTGTGTGTGATTAGTTTTGTGTGGTAGTGAGCCTGATTCTGTGTTCTTTGCTGTAGGTGTGTGATTTTGTGTTAGTGTGCACGTGTGATTAAATGACTGTGTAAGCCTCTGTTATATGACAAAGAGTGGATCAAGTGAGGTTTCATGGCTGTTGACACACTGACATCCTGTCTGCTGGTGTATGCATGCATCTGTGATCTTGTCGGTTCCAAACACCCCATTTACCCTCCCTCCCGGTGGGGATGTCATAATCCTAGGTGTCCCTCATTTCCTCACCCTGAAGGAACCGGAAACCTGGGGGCACATGTGGGGGTGGGTGCCAATGGGGAGGTAGACAGGAGCACATGTTCCGTCCCATGGGAGGGGGAGCCCCCTATCTTGCACATATCCTAAAAGCTTCAGAGGAAGTGCTCCCCCTCCATCCCATGCTCAGTTCCCTGTCTTGTTACCATGGCAGCAGTTGCCAGGGGCTCCCTTGGTTGCTAAGGTCTGGGTGTGGGAGGCTGCCAGGCACTGTTGCCAGTAGAAACAGAACCCTGGGAGATAGGAAGACTACCCCCACAGCTGCCAGCTCTCTGCAGTGACAGGACTAGCCCTTTGACTTCTCCTGTCCCCAAATTGTACTCATGATTTGTATGTGACAGTACTAGGGTTAGTAGGGGGCTTTAATAGGAACTAGAAACTGAGATTTACCTTCTGAGGAGAAAGGGGGCTCTAGCCTGCCCATTACTATCTTTAAGGTTGGGAGGCCTTTAGAGATTAGTGACTACCTCATTCTGTTCCCCCATACCTTATATTTATCCCCTGGCAATATCTGTGCTTACGTTTTACAACCACCTGGAATAGGAATGCTACATAGATCCCATTACCTGGGATGCAGACTGACTTCTTTCTGAGGTCAGACTCATAGCATCTCACCTGGATACATACTACATGCTGACACCTGAGTCCAGACTTCAGTCCCACACTGAGTCCTAATTTTGGCCTTAGTCTTAGTCCTGAACCAGACAGTTCGCCAAACCCCGTCTCAGTCTCAGCCCTCCTCCTAGACATCTAGATAGATTTTCGAACTCATCCAAAGATTCAGTTCTGATCCTGTACTTTGAACAATGACCAGCCATCTAACTCTCTGGTACTTGCCTGGCATCTCCCTGCATGTTCTGAAGCAGAAGAGGAACCCATAAAGGCCTGAGAGGTGTTCAGCCTGGAGAGGAGCGGATGTGAGGGATGCAGAGGCTGCATCCAGTACCATAAAGGCTCAAGGGGTCATGTCTTGCCTTGGGTGAGAGGACAGTGCAAGGAATGACCAGCAGAGGGCGTGCAACATCAGGTCCTAGAGGCAAGCTTCCCAGAACTACCGATCTTTTCTCTCAGGTCAGGACCCAGAGCTGCAGGCACAGCAGTTGGTCTAAAGGGTTGAACTAAATAAATTAAAGTTCCTAACTTAGTTATGCTGATGCTTTGGGGGTCATGTATGTTTGTACAAGCATGGATCTCCTTACAGCTCAGCTGGGCTCAGGGCTGGGCACTCACCAGAAGGTACTTAACCATTTATTGGCATCATAGGTCTCAAGAGTACTGGATACCTGGTGAGGCATCCTCCTCCCCAATTCAACACTACTTTGATATGCTTATACAGCTTCACTCCCTTCACTGATATACAGTTAGCTTTTAGTCCCATTGAGCAGAAATCTGCCTCTACTCCATTTTTGGTCTTAGCTCTGTGTTTGAGGTCACATTGCCCTTATAGGTCCCATCTGCCAGGTGTCAGCCTCTGCATCCCTCACGTCTGCTCCTCTCCAGGCTGAACACCCCTCAGGCCTTCATGGGTTCCTCTTCTGCTTTGTTCCATTCCAGGCACTTAGACCATGCTCCCCTGTCTGGGTTTCAGTTTGTGGAGCCTGATTTAGCTTTTAGATTTTTTTCCCCCTCCCATGCCAGTACAGTGTACAAATAAGCCAGCCTGCTCTCTCCTCTGACTCGGAACTTTGTTCCATGTAGCCTCATGTTAGATAAGTCTTTTTGTAGCCACCTCATACTGTTCACCCAAACCAAGTGAAGACTGCAACATCTTTTCTCTCTGAGCTGCTAAATTACATCTGGCCTATTTGTACCGGTTATAATTTTGAAAGGAGTGTTATATTTACTCTAAAAACAAAGATACTTGAAATAAATGAAATAAAAACCATTTTGGCAATATGCTTTGAGTTTCAGGGCAATCCCTGGGCTTGGAAATCTCACCTTGATGCTTACTTAAAGGTGGGACAGGGAGGAACCGAAGTGCTCACTTTGGCAGCACATATACTAAAATTGAGACCATGCAGAGATTAGCATGGCCCCTGTGTAAGGATGACACACAAATTTGTGAAGTATTCTATATTTTTGTTTTTGATAAATGTTAAAATGTAAGACTGTAAATTAAATTTATTTATGAGTAAATTAGTCAAAAGAAAAAAAGAAAAGAAAAAAGAGGGACTGAAGATTCCCAGCTGGATTGGCTGTGACTTCAGCACTGTGGACAGAGGCCATGGCCACATCCCCAGCCATGCCTGTGGGTGGGTAGGAAAATGATATACACATGATGGGGCCAGAAATCCATGCTTGCTCACTCAGTGCCTTGCAGTGTATAAAGCTCTTTCCTCTTATCTAACTCATTCTATCCTCACTCAACTATCAGCCTAGGAGGCAGACAGAAAAGAGACCATTTTCTAGATTTTTACAGATGAGGAAACAGGTTTAGCAATGTCAAACTTCAAGTAACCCTTTGGGTGGGGTGGGACAGAGATCACATTACTCCATGTTTAGCAAATGTAGCAGCTGCTGTTTCCCTTGGGGGAATGACTTTCCCTAGAGATAAAGAGGCGTGCACTTGAGCCAGTGCAGGCCAGGGTGGGTGGGAGCTTGTGCGGCACCAAGGCGCCAGCCAGCCCTAGAAACATGTGGCGGTTGGTAGGAGGGTTCTGAGGGTCTGAAGTTCCAGTCAGGACTCAGCTGGAGAGAGGGTAGGGAGATCTTGTCATCTGGGTGTCCACAGAGGCCCAGCTTTTATGCCTTTTCCTGTCCTAATGCTTTGCTTCCCTGAGCCTGGAGAAAGGAGAAGGGACCTGTTATTAAGCTGTTTTGAGCTGGAGGGACCTCCATGGGAAACTCCAGGGAGGAGGGGTATGGGAACACCGTGAGTGAATGGGTTGAGTTGTGCAGGTGGTAAGCAATCCTGTGACATGGCTATCGGCCTGGCTACTTGTATGTGTCTATTCCCAGTAGGTAGAAAGGGGAGGTGTTGGACCACACAGCAGCTGTTTCTTAGACAGAGGCCATTGGCTGTACCCCCAGCTATGCCTGGAACTGTGGGAAGGTTAAGAACCTGGGTACTGGGGCCAGATTACCTGGTTCCCCTGCTTCCCAGCTGTGTGACTGTATAACCTTGAGAAACTTTCAGCATCACTGCTCCTCACTTTTCTTATCTGTAATACAGATCTCATAGGGTTGTTTTGAAGATGGATTACTTTATGCAAAGCACTTAGAACTTCCCAGTGCATAAAAATGTTAACAATTATTTGTATTTGGCTTGGAGGTAGAGAATCTGCCTCTGAGCCACAGACTAGAGATGCTTTCCTGCTACAGGTACTGGTTGTGTTCTTACTGGGTAAAGAGATGAGTGGGGATTCGTCCTCTGAAAGTTTCTCCAGACTGCAGTTAACCAACCCTGTTATGTCACATTAAAACAAATAGCAAGAATGGGTAAGAAACTCTCAGAACAAGGAGGGCCCAGAAAACCAGGAGAAAACACAAGCCAACTAGCTTCCCTACTTGTAGCTCAGCAGGAACTGGGAGGAGAAAAGTGTTTATAATGGGCCCTTGGGAAGGGTGGGACAGTACAAAGCAGACTTACCTCTTCCTCAGTTTCTCCAAAAACTCTGGCCTCTTCAGTGCCTCCCTATCCCCTCTGTGTTGGTGATGGAACCCTTGCCTCCTCCCACTCCCACACATCACTTAGTTCTTGGGAAGGTCAGTACCAAGAAAGCTTTAGAAAGAGAGCCGTGGTGCATTGTGTTCTTGGAGGCTATAGCTGCTCCTGTCTTAGACTCACACTCAGGAATTGGCCAATGATAGGAAATCACACAGAAACTCACCAGATGCCCCAAACAATAGGAAACAGGAAGCTGAAACAGCATCACAATCTCTTTATTATGATTTCCACTGTGTTCACCCCCTGGAGCATCGGCTCCTTCTAGAGTGAAAGCTGAGCGTGGGGAGGAGCATGCAGCTGGGATGATGCGGAGACAGGGCTTGGGGATGTTCCCCTCAGCTACTGTCAATTACCTTCCTCAGAGAAGCACATAGGAAGGGCATGAAGGACCACAGGACATAGGATCCCCCATTGTTACTTGAGTGCTCTCAGAACCCACCTCACTCACAAGCCTGAATGTGGCTGGGAGACAGAGCATCCGCCATCTCTTAAAAGGAGGCTACGATTGAAGGCCCGTGTTTCACCAGCTATGGATAGGCCTTGATACTTATACCTTGTTCATATTCGTGGGCACACCAGCCCATTCTGTACACACTGTGATTGGGCTTCTTTGTGGCCCAGACCAGACCTTTCACCGTCTCCATGATCTGGGTCATCAGGGCATGTGGCCCAGTGGGAACAAGATTTTCCTTAGTGCTAGTTGGGTCTGGTGGAAACTCTATAAGCTGTTTTTGTTAGTTTTTTTTCCTTTCAAGGTTGCCAAAAGCAGTGGCAGCAGGAAAGCAACAGCAGGGAAAGTGCCCAGTCCAGGCATGTGCATTAGTATCGTCCACTCAGGGAGATCTCTATTGTCCAGGCTGCAGGCAAGAGCCCAGAGAGAGATCCTGGGTAAATGCAAACTAAATGGCATGGAGAGAGTAGCAATTTTATTCCACTGTAATAGAGGGGTGAACGGGGTATGGTTACAGGTGCTGCCAGGATGTCCTGAAATTGTGGCATCAAGGTTGTTCTGCCTTATAGCGCCTTTACGCTGCTGGTTGGAAGAGGACATGCTTGCGGGCCACTAGAGCCTGCTTCCAGTCCTATCTGGAGGTTAGTCTTGGCTCTGGGGTGGTCAGGGCTGGTCTGGGGCCCTGCCAGACAGCTTCTGCTGAGCTTCCCTTTGGCTTTAGGGCTTCCTGGCATCATTCTTACTAAAGCTGTGAGACCTGCAACGGTTGAGGTTGTGCTTTGGCCTAAGAGGCACAGGCACAATCCTGGGCTTACCCCCCATGAGGTGTCCTCTTCCCAGGCAGTTTGATTCTGTGCTTCCCATATTGGTGATAGGAATGGGGGAACCCCCCGAGTTGGCCACTCAAACAAGGCCAGGGTGACATCCCACAGGGAGCACCAGGGCCAGAAAGGCCAGTGTCAGCCCTGCAGGCCCAGTCACTTGGGCTGAGGGCAGGAAGAGGCAATGTGCTCATGGCTTTGGCTGTGGCTGTCCTCAGAGGAAGAAGAGCACTTGAGAGTGGGTCAGTACCTAGGAGTGAGGGAACTGCTCCATCCCTGGGATCCAAAGCGGTCATTGCTCCAAAGTGCAGAGCCTGGATCTGTTGGGGAAGGCTGGTCTTAGCACAGGAAGCCACGGGGCAGGCCTAGAGACATTATGTGGCCATAGCTACTGTCTCAGCTGACCCTCTGTTGCTGCAGCTTCATTATGTCATCCAGAGGTCCCTGTCCTTAAATTTGAGCATGGGGAAGAGGACTGTTGGGTGAAAAACAGGCTTAGGGCAGATGCTTTTCAGAGGAGCATATATGTAACTCCAGCTTCTCTAGGTTGTGGGGGGTGGGGTGGGGTGGGGAGTTCTTGGGAAAAGCACTGATCTCAGTTTTGGGCTGCCAAGAAAAGACTGAAACATTTTCTCTTATCGTTATTAGAGTCAGACAGTAATTTTTGTGCTTGGCAGAATTTCAGACAGTCACAGTGATGAAAGGGTTTGAAAAGGAAAGAGAATGGAGTTCACTAGGTTTATAAAAGGGCTCCATGGATTAGGGCACTACAAAGGGAGACCCTGAACAGGGGCTGGGGTGGGGCTTCTGCAACGCTGGACTGGGAGGACTATGGAACCTCTCCTTTGGTAAAACATTAGATGCCTACAGAGAAGAAGCTGGTTGCTTTTCTGCTTCCTGGGACTCCTGTGGACTGGGGACTCTACCTTTTGCTGGGGGCAATGTTCCCTGGGCCCTCTGCAGCATACCCCTACCAAGGAAGCTTGCTGTCCTGGAATAGGGAGAGGTGATCCCAAATGGGCCCGATCCTGTTGTGGAAGAACTCCGGGGCCTGCTTTGCCAGGCCTAGGGATCCAGCTAGCCTGACCGGGCTCATGGTCTCTCACACTCACCCACAGAAAGCTAGAAGCTGCACCTCCAGAGAGATAGGCATCACCTTGACCTGTAAAGGTCAGGGAACAAGAGGGTAGACTTCCAGTCCCTGTGACTGATGATGAGGCAGGAGGAAAAAAGCTGTTCAGCTCTCAAAGTCCAGAGCTTGTCTTTACTCAAAACGCCCCGTCCACGAGATCAAGCAGCCCAAGGCCATTGATGTAGAAAGTGATTTGTCGGGAGAGTAAGCAGGAGGCCCTGTGCTTAATGTGCTTTAATCTTCTTAGGCCTGGCTGCTTCAGAGGCAGTCCTTTAGCCCGTCATGTGCTTTCTCTTTCTTTTCTTTCTTTTGGCTGGACTGAATAATGAGCCCTCCTACTGATCAGTCCTGAGAGTATGGGTAAGAAATATTTACCTGTGGGTTTTGGACCTGGCCAGGGTGTTCATTCAGGGGTTAGAGCATTGGCCTGCGCACTGAAGGGTTGTGGGTTTAATTCCCAGTCAAGGGCACGTACCTAGGTTGCAGGTTCAATCTCTGGGCCCAGTCAGAGCATGTTTGCAAGTCAACCAATCGATGAGTCTCTCTTACATCAATGTTTTTTTCTCTCTCTCTCTCCCCTCCCTCCCACCCCGCCGCTCTCTTCTATTCTAAAAATCAATGGAAAAAACATCCTTGGGTGAGGATTAACAACAAGAAAAATCAATATATTAAAAAAAGCTGTGGGTTTTGAATTTTCCAGGGTCATATACATGAACCTAGTCTCGTCTTCTATCTGTCTCATTTTAGTCCTAAATAATCCAACCCCAGAAGCTTCTCACCCTGCTTCCAGGTCAGGCAGTTACTGCAGGAGACCATATACCATACTCCTGGTTGTAGCTCCCCTCTTTCCTCTAAGCATCTCAACATTGAGCTGTATGCTGCTGCTTTTGTAAACACCTAATTTAGTACAAATTACTTGAGCAATAGAGCTATGTTAGCTTCTGCATATAGAGCCAACCCCCTCTCAAATAACTCTTGATAGTCAGATCTGGCCAAACGTGTCATTAGGTTGGAAACAGAAACCTGATCCCAAGGACCAGGGCTGAACCAAAACATGTACTGACTTGAGAACTTAGGAAGGATTGCTAGAGCTTGGAGGCCAGGCTTGGTGGCCTTGTGGCAGCCTCTGCTTGTCCCCAAAGGTCTCCCATTCTAGGCCCAGGCCTTACTCTGGTGGAGAAGAACATGTAGCAAACAGTGGGGAGAAGTAGCAACTCAGGCCATATCTCAGGGATGGGGAGAAGAGAAAACGGAATCCTCTGTGAGGCTTTGCTGGAATTTTATCTGCTTAAGAGAGCTGAGATGCAAATCTCTTCTTAGATCCAGCCGCTTAACCTCTTTGCCAGGGTGGTTGAAAGAAGTCCCTCCTCTGAATTTCTGTGGAGCTTTTCTTTCTTGGTCTGTGGAAGAGGCTGGCTCTGTTCTCCATACAACGGCACACTTTCCTAGGTCCATAGTTGAGTTGAGCTGGAAGGACAGAAAAGCATGAGCCTTCGCCTCTTCCATCCAGACCTTGTCCTCACTGGAGCTCAGGCTTCAGGTCTCCGTGGTGGCTGACTTGGGTGAAGCATCTAACACAGAGAGCTGTGACTCCTGCCATCATACTTATTCCATTCAGGCCCCTTGGGCTCTGCGCCATGAGGTCGCATCTGAAAAACAAGGGCCAGGATGGCTCACCTTGATTTTTGACAGTTCTTCTAAGGACTTTTAAAGGACTTGAATGACCTGGCTGAGAAGTTCCTAGACTTCTGGGTCCCTGGGAGGGACTGCCTCCCTTTTCTAATTGGGACTCCACAGACTAGTTACCGTCTCTGTTACCAGGAACTGGAATTGAAGTAAATCATGTGCTGAAGTGCAGTGGTGGTTTTTAACCATTTCCCACCCCAACAACCCTGAGGGACATAGCACACACCTACTAGAACAGTGGCTCAGCACAGGAGGGATTTTCAATGGGGGAAAAGGGAACGTGTCAGCATCTCCAGGACAGCATGTGAGTCTGATATGCCCCTTATTAAGAACCGCTTGGCCGGTGTCTTATCTAATGGAATTGGAACTGGCCAATAGAATGGGGTGAGTCAAGACCCCTCATCTATATCAGTGGATTCACAAAGGAGCTTTGGTCCTTTTAAACCAGAAGAACCAGGTCTCTGAAAGCATGGGCTGCAAGGGGTGAGTGTGCAGGCATACACATGTGCAGCGGTGGGTCACGTGGAGGTGGGTGTGTGTGTCCAGGACTGGGTGCTGCCACAGCTCCCAGGACTTCTCCCTGTAGCAGGGCATTTCCTGCCTCTGTTGTGAGGGGAATGGTGATTTCAGTGCCATAAAGCTTGGTGACAAACTGAGATGTTGGCAGTGCTCCATCCTCCTAAGTCTCAGTACCAGAGGTTGGTGGGGGGAAAGGGAGAAGGGAAAAGGAGAGAACGCCACTGTCCCAGAATCCAGCTTCTCTGCCCCACGCTATCCTGGGGGTTTCAGGTGAATGGCTGCGCTGTTTGGGCGGGCAGCCAAGATGTAGATGACATTCTCCCGCAGGAAGGTAGGCCAGTCCACAGATCTAGAAGAGAATCGAAGGACAGGTTTGTGAGGCTGGTTGCAGAGCCCGGAGGCTCATGGGACCTGATCCCAGTGTCAGTGCGGCTTGAGTTGGACAAAACTCCAGGAGCCCTGGATTGTGCCTGACAAGGTTATGGCCAGCTGTGCTTCCAAGCTGACAGACCAGCTGGCAGGCCCTAAGGATCTGTGGTCAAATGTGCCCTCTTGGAACCTGGTTTCTAGGGTGGGCACTTGCTGTTTGGGGGTGACAATGGGTAATACCCCTCTTATTTGTGTGTATTGGGTGGTTGTGGGAGCACACACAGCCAGTCGAGGAGATCCCACTCACCTGGATTCATGCTCTGTGGGCATCAGTGCCTTGTCCTGACTCTTGCTGCTGCTGCTGGCTGGGCTGCTGTCTGCTATGGGACCCACATGGCTGATGCTGTTGGGCATAAGGGCATGTAGTTAGGAGTGAAAAGTCTGGCCTCTCCCACACTCTGGTGAACTCATGTGCATGTCTAGGCTTTCTGATATGGCGCAACAGTTTGGAGTACAGACTGCCCGATGCCTTGGCCAATAGGGGTCACTGTCCTCTGTCTGATGCACAGGAGGATCCTCTCCTGGCTCTTGGCAGGAGAAACAGGGAGGTACAGTTCTTATTCACGGCCATTTAGGTGGGAAAGGTGGGGGGTATGTAGTGGGGGCAGGGATTGGTAGGGAGCGGACCTGACACTGGAGGAAGGAGCCTGTGGGAGGTGTTTGTGGAACCATGAGTGCTGTGCACGGTGGCACTCGGCCTCACTGATGGTGCTCCCACTGCCCCATGCCAGGAAGGTGGCCCGGGCTCGCTCCCGCTCCTTGACCGTCAGAAGCCTTAACAGAGAGTTCTGTGGAAGAAGAGACAAATTAAGATCTTGGAGGTTAAAATATTTTGTAAACTGTCAAGCCACAGAGAATTTTACCTCCATTACCACCTCTGCAACCTCCCTGTGCGGCAGCCCAGAGCCTTTCTGGTAACACCAACATTCGCAGTGGGGTCCAGTGCAGATCAGTTTTCCTTGGGCAGTTTCCTCAGCCGAGGCACTGGGTCACCTGCCACTGGAGGGAACCTGAGCCCTTTCCTGGTACTGGTCCCTACTCAGAGAGTACCTCGTGTTCCTCCAACCTGCCCAGCATGCTTCCCACGCGTCTGCCACCCAGGATCCCATAGACATTCACCGCAGCTGGCCCTTACCTGGGGACGCAACTGCTGCAGAAGTAGGAGGGACTCGTGGGACAAGAAGTCAGGCCACTCTATGTGTCCTCGATGGTCAGGGTCCAGGGCTGCAAACTGGCGGGCTGCCTGCTCCTCCTGCTCCTCACTTAAGGCCCTGTCACTGTCCCCCCGCTTTGCTGCTTGGTGGCGGTAGCGCAGGAAGTCCTCCCGCGTCAGAGAGCAATCTACGGGGAGGCACCACATGCTAGCCATGCCCACTCCTTCCTCATCCTACGGGGCACCTCCATTCACCTCTAGGGTGCCCTCTAGGGCCCCTATATCCACAGCTCTTGTAGAGTCTTTACCTCCCATCTCTAGAATGACTCAGGCTGTGGTCAGGTGTGGGTGCTCCTGCTGGCCAACAGCTTGGGAACAGGGACCTATTTACCCCTTAACCCCCACATTCCACGACATTCCTTCCATCCTGGAAAGTATGACGGAGAAATCAGCCCAGCCCCGCTCCATCTGGCAGCACCCTCCGGCCTTACCAGGGATGACTTTACACTGCTGAAAGGTCTCTGTGAGGCTATACATTTCCTCCTCGGTTAGCAGCAGGTTGAGATTGTTCTGAGAAGAAAAAAAAAAGAAAAAAAAGAAGAGCTGAGTCAGTGGCCCCATAGGCCAGTAAGAATGAAAGGCCAAAGATCTAGAGAAACGGAAATAGTATTTCAACCGAAAGGCAATTCTGAGATGATGTAAGGGGAAAGGCTTGCTTAGAGTTGCTCAACTGTGGGGCAGGGTCTTCCCCAGAACCTGACTCCAGATCTGAGTCCCTTTTACTGAAACAGTTTTTAAAAATTATTTTCGGAGATACTTTGGAAGTGCCTTAGGAAGCTGTTGCTAGGGAGAAAGTGGACTAGAAAGTGGGCGGAGTTGTGAATCCCTGGCCCCATCCACTAGAGAAGCTCCGTCTTTATCCATTTTAGGGAACTGGCTTCTGTGTTAGATTGTGCTCCCGAGTATTTTAGCTTAAAATAATTTTAACTGTAACTCTGCTCCTAATGGGTTGTATCACTCCAAAGTGGTTTTGAAAGAGATGCCATTATGACAAAGTTCCTAAAATCAAACGAGGGTTTTTTTTTGTGTGGTGCCATAGAAGTTTTAATTTCAAAAGAGCACTGATGTGTTATTTTGTTAACATTCATTTACAGTATTACAGTCTTTAAAATATCAAAGATCCTTTCTAGTATGTTATTTCCCCTCTCCCTTAAAATACCAGCAAAGAATAGGAAGCAGACATTTCATGAATATTCACTTGTGGATTTCATAAAGAACTCAAACCATTATTTCAATAAACACCTATTGAGCACGTTGTGTATGCTGGGCACAGTGGTGTGTAACTGTGATGTGCATTGTGGCTGGAGTGTAGAGTGTGTGTGTGGGGAGAGCAGGAAGGAATGATAAAAGGGAGGGGAGGTAGGCAGAAGCCTGGCTATGAAGTGCCTCAACTGCCCCTTATTGAACCCCTCAAATTGGGCCTTTATTCTGAGAGCAAAGGGGAGTCCCTGAAGGATTTTGAAGTGTGGAGTGCCACGGTGAGATTTTTGACTGCAGTGTGGAAGGTGGATTAAAGGGGGCAAAGTCTGGAGGCATGGAGAGCAGTTAGGTGGCTGTTGCGATAGTAGAGATAAGGAAAGATGAGTGGCTAAACTAAAGCATGAGAATGGAGAGTTGAGAGGTATTAGGAAGTTGAATCAATAGGACCTGTTGATTTATTAGATGTGAGGAATGAACGAGAGAAATAAGTTGGGATGGGTAACTGGGGAGGGGGGGGGTAGGGTGAAGTGGTATTCACAGAGATAAGAAATGGAAGGAGAACAGGTTTTGGGAGAAAGATAAGTTCATCTGGGGGCATGTTGAATATGAAGTACATGTAAAGCATAGAGATGAATATAAGTCCAAGAGATAGAGGACATTTAGGTTTGGACACACAGATTTGAGAATCATTAGTGTTTAGATGGTGGCTGGAGGAGGCCAGGGATGTTGCTAAAAATCTTACAATGCACACAGCCCCCACAACAAAGAATTATTGTGGCCCAAATGTCAACAGTACTGAAGTCCTAGCTCTACTAGGGGACAGGATTGGAAAACTCCTAGATCACTGCCTAGAAACCAGTGTTCTAAGACTGGGCCTCCAGAAAAAGTGCCATGTTCTCTGAGGTGCAGCAGCCCACGGCCCCTGCAGTCCAGGCTCACACAGTAGTGGCAGCTCCAGCCTGTTTCGGTGTGTGCCATCTCGGTCACCTCTGCTGCACTGTCTCCTTGGATGTAGCCCATGCGACGCAGGCAGCCGTCATGAAAAACCCTGGTGCAGACCCTGCATGGGAAGAGGCTCTCGGCCGTCCAGACCTCACAGACATCACACATCTCATCATTGACGACCTGGGGAAAGATGGCAGGAATGAACAGGGATGTGCAGCAAGATCCTCCGGCCACCAAGCACAGAGCTACTCATATAGGGCTGTCTCCCTGGAGCAGCCTAGAGCAGTGGTCGGCAAACTCATTCGTCAACAGAGCCAAATATCAACAGGACAACGACTGAAATTTCTTTTGAGAGCCGAAAACCGACTTCTGCGCATGGGCCACGAAGTGTCAATCGCACTGTACGAGCGCGCCCGCACGTGGTATTTTGTGGAAGAGCCACACTCAAGGGGCCAAAGAGCTGCATGTGGCTCGCGAGCCGCAGTTTGCCGACCACTGGCCTAGAGGAACAACTCCAACTGGAGGCAGTGTTGAGGCAGTATTTCTCATCTTGTCTCTGGAAGACAAGAACCAGCAGGCTCTTCCAGCTGCTCAGGTCTGTGTGACCATGTTTCTGAACAGGAATGCTACTACCATTTTTGGAAAGAATAATCTGTTGTGAGAGATTGTCCCAGGCATTGCAGGACACTTAGCATCCTGATTTTCTGGGCACCAGATACCAGTAGCAACTCCCACAGTTATTGTGTCCTCCCCAAATTCTCCCCATCCCACTAATTTCCAAATGCTCCCTACACGGGGCAGTACTATCCCGTAGGTGGGAAGGCTGGCAGAAGACCTGCCATGGTATCATTCCTTGTCACCTACTGCCTCAAGTCTTTCACTAAGACTAAATCCAGAATGTAACTAACAATTTTATTTGTGTGGAAGAAACTCAAAGATCGTTCTAGAGTCAACTCCATCTTTCTGGTCTTCAGTCTCACTTTATCCATACCCAGGCCTCCCTGTCCTGCTTTCTGATCCTCAGAAGGTCTAACACTTGGTGAACCTTCCCTAACGGGACACTCACAGGCTCTCTGGGTTCCAAGCAGATATCTGGAGGCTTGTCATCATCCAGCTTCCGGGTAGGGCGGATGAAGGCAGGAGGGGTAAAACGATTGTTCCTGTCAAACTCCTCAGGTTCCACTCCACGCCCATCTCGGAGCCTCTCCCAGGCTGCACGGTTGATGCTGCTCTCTTCTTGGAGCACTGAGGTGCTTGCCTCTGCTTCCTTCTCCTCCTGCACCTCCTGGACAGAGCCCTCTACAGTGTCATGGTGGGATCCTGGAAGCTCACCTGTGCGTTGGATGGAAGGCCTGTCCCGCAGCCCATCCTTGAAAGCAGACACGGCCAGGCTCACCTTCTGCACCTGCTCCACTGTCTGCCGCTTGGACATCAACACCCCCATGGCTCTGTGAGCAAAAAGCAGAGGGGCCCGGACTCAAGCTAATGGCTGACCATGTTGAGCCAATCAGTTTCAAGCATTTACCTAAGTGGCAAATGTTATTAAATAGTTTCTCTCTCTCTCTCTCTCTCTCTCTCTCTCTCTCTCTCTTCTTTTTTTTTAGAGAGAGAGTGGAAGGGAGGGAAGGAGAGAAACATTGATGTGAAAGAGACATATCAATTTGTTGCCTCCTGCACATGCCCTGACTGGGTGGGGATTAGACCTGTGACCCTTAGTATGTGGACTGATGTTCTAACCACTGTGTAACACAGGCCACTGCAGTTTCTTTTTATTTTAAACTCAGTAGTGGTGGGGTGGAGAGAGCAATTGTTAAGGAGTCAGAAGACCTTGGTTCTACTTCTGACTGGTCTTGTGACTTTTTTCCCCCCCCCATCTATGAAATGAAGGCTGTCTGCTCACCGGACTTCATAGGGCTGCCATGAAGATAACATTAGTTCATGGGCTTACCTGTGCTTAGTAGACTGGAAAGCACGATGGTATTTCTATCATCCTTCCTGTCCCAAAGCCAATTAAGTTCAGGGATCCCAGGCCTCTGCTACCTTGAGATAGTTGGAGACCTCAGAGCCCAAGTCTCTCTTCTGCCCACAAGATGACCCAAGGCTTAATGTAAGACTACAGCAACATATTTCAGCCTTCTGGTTTAAGGGAAGTTCCTCCAATAAGAGCTGTGCACAACCCATCCAGGGATAAGCCACATCAAATGCCTACTTTTTGAGTCAGAGTGAATGAACTCCTATTTCCAGAGGATTCCTGAATAGGTAGTCAGGAAACACTACCATGTGGTCAAAGTCACAAACTCTTCTTTGCCCCCTAATTAATAGCTATGCCTCTTTAGGGGTCTGTTTATCTCTCAGCCGACCCAACAACAGACAACTGGCCCATTACAAGCTCTAAGGTGCTTCTCACGTTTGTAAGGCTTCATTAATGTCACTCCCACATTTTTCTGCTTTGATTTTTCTGAACCTTTCAAGAAAGGTCATTTCCTGTACAGGTTAAAAAGTAACGTCATCCCTGCTCTTCCTCTGCAGAGCGTGGCATTGGAAAGTGAGAGTGCATTGCAAAGCTGTTTGCTATTTCCCAGCCTGAGGGGCCTTAGTGGGATTCAGCGGGGGGAAATGCTTGTTCTACTTAAAGTGGAGCAGAGTCCATTTTAGCCTTGCTCTCTATCCATTATAATCAAGGCTTTTTGAACAGTACTTTGTGCAAGGCACTAACCACTCATCATAGGAAATAGAAGACAGGAGAAGAGTCTTACCACTCAAGCTACTTAATATCAAAACTCAAAGAAGAATAAGACAAAGTTCTGAAGTGCTTAAACGAAGGTGAGACCACGCTACTGGGAGTCAGCGTGGATCCTGAAGGATGGGTCGGAAGTTACCCTCTGTTTGTGGGAAAAGGTGACAGAGGGTAGGAGAAAAGGTTAGGGCCAATTAGAAGGCTATGATAATAGTCCAGGCAAGATGTAGCGGGTTTAAACTGAAATGATGGCAGCAGGAATGATGATGACTAAGTGTATTTGATACCATGTAAATAAAATTGGAGAAACTTAGGAATAAAATAACTGATTGGTCAAGGGTAAAGAGAGAGAGGGCAGTTTTATATTTACTTCCCAATTTTATTGAATATGTAAGTGACATATCACATTGTATAAGTTTAAGGTGTACAATGTGATGATTTGATTGATACACGCACACACACACACACACACACACACACACACACACTAGGGGCTCAGTGCACGAATTCGTGTACCTTGAAAGGAACTGTGGGCCGCAAGGCTGCGGTGGGCACAGAGGCAGGTCTCGGCCCATACCCAGCCCCTCCCGCTGTGGCCAGTGCCCTCAGTGGGTGTGAGCGGCAGCTGCTGTCCTGATCGTCCTCAGGAGCAGGGGGAGGTGGAGAAGCCCTCAGGGGCGATCGGGCTGGTGGTGAGCAATCGGGACTGGCACCCGGCACCAGCAGCGGGTGCGAGCGGCGGCTCCAGTGCTAGCTGAAGGTGTGAGTGGGGCTGGTGCTGACAGTGGGTTCGAGAAGTGGCTCTGGCACTGCCAGCAGGTGCGAGAGGTGGTTGCCGGCCCCCATCGCCCCTCAGGAGCAGGGGGAGGTGGAGAAGCCCTGAGGGGCGATTGGGACTGGCAGACGCAGCTCACACCCGCTGACGGCGCCGAGTGATTGGGGCTGGTGCCGGGCGCCAGCAGCGGGTGCAAGCAGGGCTAGCGCCGGCAGCAGGTGAAAGTGCCAGGCGGGACCATGGCGCGTTGGAGCAAAGAATTTTCAGTAACTACCAGAGGCTCGCCTTGGTCTGGCGCCCCCGCTCACCTGCTCCACCATCCCGCCATGGCTGACGTCTGCCATGTTTTGCACATACACCCTGGTGGTCAGTGCACGTCATAGTGACCAGTTGGTTGTTCCGCCGTTCGGTCTATTTGCACATTAGCCTTTTATTATATAGGATTGTGAAGTTTTACCATAATAATGTTACTTACATCTTTCACCTCGCATAATTATTATATTGTTGTTATGGTGAGAACATTGAAGTTGAACTCTTATTGCAACTTTCAAGTGTATAATACAACATTGTTAACGAAAGTCATCATGCTGTACCTTAGATCCTGGAACCTACTCATCTTGTAACTGAATGTTTCTACCCTTTGGCCAGCATCTCCCCATTTCCCCTATCCCCCAGCCCCTGTTTCTATGAGTTCAATGTCTTTAGAGTCCACATATAAGTGAGACTATACAGTATTTCATTCAGCCTTTCTCTGTCTGACTTATTTTTAAAAATAATTTTTATTGAATTTATTGGGGTGACATTGGTTAATGAAATTATATAGGTTTCAAGTGTACAATTCTTTAAAAATGTGACCTGTGAGGGTATCCAGCCAGGGTGGGGTTGGGGGTTGGGGTGGAGAGGAAGGCACATGTGTATGTGTTAGAGCTTTTGAGGAGGCTAAGGGCCCAGGGGATTCTTGAAGAGGAAGGGCCTATGTTCCCCTCACAAGCACAGCTGTGCTCTGTAGTTAGGTGGGAAGGCAAGGCCCAACGGGCAGCGAGAAGAGCAGGAACAGGCATGCCACACCAAGAGGGACAGTGCAAAATGACACGCAACCTTCACTGTAGACCTTCCTCGTGATCCACTACTATTTCCAAGGGCACAATATTTTCCTCAGGAACCTTTTGTGGTATGTTTTTCCTAATTTTTAACTGTGACCCATAGTAAGAAATATAGTTTATGATATGACCCTGTACACACATAGTTACAAACACATGTTCATAGATCTGAAACGGAACCCAAACTTTTGTGAAACAATCCTCCTTTTACTACATGTGATGTTCTCTGAGATTTTCCATCTCCTCTATCCTAGTCCATTAAAATAACCCTGATAGTGTCTCTCTAAAATGATTTCACGACTTGCTAATGGGTCTGGACCTGCAATTTGAAAAAAACACAGCCTTAGGATCATTTTACATTTTTTATTATAGAGGACTACACTTTTTGTTGTTGTTAATCCTCATCCAAGGATACTTTTTCCATTGTTTTTTAGAGAGAGTGGAAGGGAGGAAGGAGAGAGAGAGAGAGAGAGAGAGAGAGAGAGAGAGAGAGAGAGAGAGAATGAGAATGTGAGGGAGATACACTGATTGGTTGCCTCCCACATGCGCCCCAGCTGGGGTCAGGGATCAAACTTGCAACCCAGGTACATGCCCTTGACCAGGAATTGAACCCTCAGCCCTGTGGTCTGCGGGCCAATGCTCCAGCTACTGAGAAACACCAGCCAGGGCTACACTTTTGTCTTTTGATTTAAAGATGGTTACCTATAAAAGACAAGGACAACATTGTGGGGTATAAGGTAACTTTCCCCTTGGCTAAAGTGATATAAGAACAGAATTCTCAAGCTTGTCTTAAGAATCTATGTGGTTGGAAGGTCTAGCAGAGGTGGACAGCTACTAATATTACTCTTTGACTGAAGAAAACCCTACTCTATGAAAGGCTGATCTTCTGCCCTTTAGACATATTTAAAATAATGTTTATTAGGGCATGGTTTACAGTTATTTAAAGGTGGAAACAGCCTCAACAGGAATGCAGTCTAGAGCAATGATTCTTAAGTGGCGAACTGGGCAGGTGGGAGGTGTCTGTAAGAAACTCCCGGTGCCCTGGCCAGTGTGACTCAGCTGGCTGAGCGTCCTCCTGTGAACTGAAAGGTTGCTGGTTCTATTCCTGGTCAGGGCACATGCCAGGTTGCAGGTTCAGTCCCTGGTTGTGGGAGGCGATGTTTCCCTCTCCTCTCCTCTCCTCTCCTCTCCTCTCCTCTCCTCTCCTCTCCTCTCCTCTCCTCTCCTCTCCTCTCCTCTCCTCTCTCTCTCTCCTCTCCTCTCTCTCTCTCTCTCTCTCTCTCCTCCCTTCCACTCTCTCTAAAAATAATGGAAAAAGTCTCTCTCTCTCTGTGTCTCTCTCTTTCCCCTTTGTCTCTCTCTAAAATCAATAAAAACATTTAAATAAAAAAGAAACTCCCAGAGGAGGGGGATAAATGAGTGAATTGGAAAAGCACATCAATTATAATATTTGTTTGGAAAACTAATATTAAAAGCCATTATCCCCCTTCTTTTGAAACATGCTCTATAACACAGCAGATATTTACAGTATCTCCTTGGTTGTTGGGATACATAGAAGGTACTAGCTCCCTAAATAGTTTGGGAAGCCCCTGCCAGAAGTTGTATCAGAAATTTAGGGAGCAGTCATCACATTTATATTTATCAGCAAGAAGACATGGGTTGGAAAAAAAAGTTCAAAAACACTTATTTGGAGACCTGGAATAACCATATACAATTCGCTTTTCCAAAACTGATTTATTGGAGGAAAATCAATGTTATGCTTTTGGTTCTTACTGGCTTTTTCAGATAATGTGTAATAAGAGTTCTGAACAAAACTAGCCAATTAGAAGGGTTACTCTGAACGAACTGACTCATTAATAGTGTACTAGTATCAGCAAACTAACCACAGATATCCCCCAACACAATGTAATCTTGCTACAAGCATTATTTTCTGTCAAGATAACACAAATCACTATTAAGCCATCTCAGTTGTTTATCATGATACTGCAATGATGTTGGGTTTGTCCTTAAAGTAATTTCAATGAAGACTGAAGATGACATCCACCAGCAAAACTAACAAACATAAAAACAAATAAAAAAGGACTTTCCAGTCCTGACCACAGAATCTTGGTGTACTGCTCTTCATTTTACCTGAGACGGTTCAATTTTCTGGGCCCGTAATGCAGATAATACAGAGCAGAACCATTAAAAAGAAGCCATCAAAATCCAAACAAGATACCAAGTCATTTGAATTGACATGGCTTTAATTTTGATATAAATTGTGAGGGCACAACAAAATTAGGCTTCAAAACTGAGGCTATAATCCTTAGTGCTTAATGGAGAGGCTCAAACCTACATACAAAAGACACCTTGACTAAAAGCAAAAATGTGCTGAAATATTCACGATGTGTACCATCAGTGTTTGAGAAATTAACAACGTCAGGTCTAATTTCCAGAGAAACAAGTGGTAGTGATTAGCGATGGCGAAAACAAATGCCTGGTGAGAAAACCCTGGCCTCTCCTGTGCTGGAAGAAATCCTAGGAAGAGGAGAGAGTTAAAAGGAAATCAAGTTACAAAGAGTCCATAAATTATACCTAATGATTACTTGTTTGGCTGGTTGGTATAATTGGGGTTTTCTGCCTCCCTAACAAGGATGAAAGGGATAAAAAGACATTGTCCTAAGAATGCTATGACTGTCAGAGAATTTGTGGTATCTAGGGAAAGCTTGGAAAAACCCTCAGGGGGCAGGAGCAGGTGGTATGAATGGCAGAAGGATAAGAAGGCAGAAGGCAGAATAGGGCTGTCTGACTATATGATCTGGAGGAAATGAAAATAGATGACAACCAGAATCTTCCTTCAGGTAAGAGAAGTCTGTCTAGATGTATTTGTCAGGCAGTGAGACATATGTGTGCAGCTTGGAATGTGTGCACAAGACACACCCATTCTCCGCAGAGCCCGTGCTTACACCGGCAGTGGGATTATTTATAAGGGCAAAGTGGAGCTGGTAGAGAAATAGGAAGGCCATAAAGATTTATAGCTGTGATGAGCCTGGGGCATAACCTTCCTACTGGGCAGGAGTCTCCACACTTGGCATGCGACTTACTCTATTCGCCTTCAGCTGATTCTTGATATGGGAATGGCAGCTGTTTGGAAAAGGCTCAAAAGCAACTAAAAGCGATTGCTTGGATGGTTATGAGGGCTTCCCTAGGCAGGAACAAGACAAAGAAAATCTCTTGAGTTGAGGGACAGGAAAACCAACCAGAGCGGGTTGAGCAGGTGGGAAAAGGAATCCTCGTTTCTCACTGACACCAAGAGGGAGAAAAGTCTATATGGTTCCCCTGCTCTTCAGGGAGTGGGTGTTCTAGAAATCTTTGTTGAAGTAATGTTGCAGAGATGACTGGGCAACGTAAGTTTATTTGAGATCATGGTATTAGCCGCCTTTTTCTTCCTCAAAGTTGGCCAGAGAGACCGATCTGGCAAAAAATTTCAAAACTCAGTTCCAGAAACTGCACAGTCACCAGCTCATCTCATCTACTCTGTTTCCCCAGAGGTGAACCACCCTAACTAGCGAGTCAGGGCTACTGGGGATGAGAACAGGTACCCATACAATAGTTATGGGTAACTTCTTTCTCTTATTTATTTATTTGTTTGTTTATTTATTTTTATTATTTTTATTTTTTTTAAAATATATATTTTATTGATTATTTACAGAGAGGAAGAGAGAGGGATAGAGAGTTAGAAACATCAATGAGAGAGAGAAACATCGATCAGCTGCCTCTTGCACACCCCCTACTGGGGATGTGCCCGCAACCAAGGTACATGCCCCCGACCGGAATCGAACCTGGGACCCTTGAGTCCGCAGGCTGACGCTCTATCCACTGAGCCAAACCGGTTTCGGCTATGGGTAACTTCTTTGACCATAGGAGAGAGCTACAGAATTTTGAAATTCAGTCCGTGTCTACAACCACAATGCTAAGGAAAGAGAGACTCAGATCACCACACGTAATGGTCCCCGGCACTATGGCCTGGCCCACAGAGGGCAGCTGCCTAGGAGCATGTGCCGGAAGCCCTCAGGCTTGGTGTGGGCTGGGTTTGGGCTGGCCACGTTTAGCACCAGCAGCATCTGCACATGAGGTGAAAACTTCAAGGTGTTTGACAACGGGCTCCAGGAAGCACGTGCCTGCAACACAGCGTCAGAGAAAGCCACATACCTAACACAGACGATGACCAGCCACAAGGATATTGAAATACAAGCAGAACCAGGGCCTACACATGCAGAATGCACAGGACAGACTTTAAACTCACTGTGGACACTAACACCTCCCTTGAGACCTTAAACAAAAACCACCAAGAAAGAGTCCCCTTACCTTTGGATGGTTGTTGGGGAAATTCAAGCCCCAAATGGTCTGGCTGTCCTCCAGTGACTAGGTGTTGCCTCAGGAATCCAGTGCCTCACCCAGTGCCCTTGCTCCTACTCAGCCATGTTGTTGCTTGGCAGTAGCCTACAGACTTTTAGTTTCCACGTTTTACAGACCCTAAAGGGGTCTACCGGGAACCTCCCTGTCCTCCTCTACTCGCCGATGTTTATCCAGCACAGCAGCACCGGCTTCAGTCAGCCCAGGAAGGCATCGTCATTCCAACGGCACAGGCTCTTTGGGGGTTTCCAGGAGAAGGGCTGAAGAATGAGCAAAACTGTCTCCTTGCACTCAGCTCAAGGGAATGAGATGGGAGGGAGGTCCTGTTGTCTAATGTTTTCTGAAAGCCCACACGGCTCTAATATGCATGAGGACAAAATTGTGGCATGATCTTTAGCCTCAGGGGGGCCAGGGATGAGTCTTCATGAAAAGCTACAGTGCTAGCTTCCCACAGAAGCAGAGCAGCAGTTAAGGAACAGCACCCCACCAGTGATTGGCTGGTGTGACTGCACTCGGCCGGCAGAGCTTTTCAGTAAGATGGAGAGGCACTCCTCGTTGTTTGCACTGGGGCCCTTGGAACACCTATTCAGCCCCATTGAATGCACTTATTGCACCGTAATTATCACAACTTGCTTGTTTGTAGAGTCTACAAATATTTGATGAATGCAGCCTACTATGTGCCAGGCACAAATCAAGCACTGAACTGTCGGTAGAGTGACAAATGGAACCTCACTCAGCCTGAGAGTGCAGTGTGTGTGTGTGTGTGTGTGTGTGTGTGTGTGTGTGTGTGTGTGTAGGGGGCATAAGTATGGGATTAAAAAAAAAAAGGTGTTGCTGGAGCTAAATTTTGAAATATGAGTGGGAGTTACCCCAGTGGATAAGGGGCGGGGGGGAGAGAAGCATTCCAGGAAGAGGTAAAAGCACATGCCAAGGCATGGAGCTATATGGGGACTCCATCACGGCTCAGATGGTATGAAGCCAGCTGGGTGCTGAATCGTAATAGGCAAGGAAACCTGCGTTCACATAAGGAACAGCCTAAAGAAATGGTTTGAGATAGTAGGCTTAAAAGTGTTTGTTTAAAAGAGTATATAAATGTCGATTTTCAGGGAGAAAAGAAACCCCAGAGAATTGGATTTTCTGAGGTCAGGAAGCAGGATAGCTCTGATAAGCCCCAGGGCTGACCACCCAGCAGGAAACTCCTCTTGATAGCCTAAGAGGTGGTAAGAGGTGACGGTAGTGAATCATGGGGGCTTTTCCTTTTCCCTCTGGGAGACCCATAAGCCTGATTAGAAGTCTAAAAAAAAAAGTAGAAGAAAAAAGAGAAAGAAAAGGAAAAGCAAGCAAAGCCAGTCAACCTACACACACTTATTTTAGTGAGAAAACCCCAGGAAGATGAAACATTTCTCACACCAGAGGTTACGTACATAAAAGGGCTTTGTAAGTTGTAACATGTTATTCAAATACAAGGTACTGTCATATTATCGTAAGAAGTCAAGAGTGTGGCCAGTTTACTCAAGGCATATGAGCAAAAGTAACGTGGGTAGGGCAATGGCAGGGGGGCTAAGAATGTGCTGCCAGAGGAGGCATAGAAGAGCTGCATTTCAGTGATCCTTGGGAAAAGGCATACTCCACACCGATTCCTGGGGATACTCTGTAAAGCTGTAATTTCCCCCTTACTTTTCTTACTCTTTATAGTAAATGATTAAAGAAATGCAGACTGATTCTATGAGCACTCCTCAAGGGCAAGGAACTCTCATGATTATCTAGCATAGCGCCTGGTAAGTAGGTAGCACTTAGTAAATATATGTGGTTCTCTGAGGGGATTGCTGGAAGGGGAGGAGGGGGGAGGGAGAGGTTATAATGGAAAAAAATAATCATGTCTCCAGCTGGACACTGATGGTCTTGGTTTCTTGGTCCAAAGCTGGTAAATAATTCCTGTCAGAACTGGTCATGAAGATTGAGGGGTGGAGTGGATAATGATGTCCCATCAGCAATGAATAAATCACCACTGGAGAAAAGCATGTGGGACTGGGAGACCATAGATTCTGTAGCTATAAGAAAGGAAACTATTTGCATAAATATGATTCACTTAGGAACCAGCATACTGGGTGGGGGGAAGTACAGGGAGCAGGGGGAAATGGACTGGGAAGGTCCTACTATTCATGTTTGAGGAAAAGGAAGCACTGTCAAAAAGATGGCAAATGTGGGAGGAAGAAAACCATAAGAATGTGGTCAGAGAGGATTTGGAAGATTGAAGACTGTCCAGGACCTGGGTATACACTCAAGTGAGATCGGTTGAGCCATTCTCTCCCCTTGTCTTTCCCTTTGTAAAGATCATTTTCTGTTTTGTTTTGCTCTGAGAAGATTAAGGGCCCTGGTTACATCCTTCACACCCATCTGGAATGATTTGATTTGCAAGCTCATGTTGTGATTAGGGGACAGTTAGACAGTATTCTTAGGAGGTGATATCCAAGGTCCAGTATTTGGGGAGCATCTGGAGCCATCCAGCAAATTTTCCAGGGTTATGAGTGGGTGCGATGCCAAAAGCCCTCAATGAAAAGGCCAGTTTAGGAATCAAACTCTAACGACAAATCTCCGAATTGGAGCAAAGATCATATTTGCAGGTTTGCTTCTTCTGATTTCCTTTAAAAATATATATATATCCCTGTTTATTTTGATGTCTTAAACTGATGAGAGGGGTATGAACTGAAAGGGGATAATAAACAGCTCTGTAATGGGGAGGTGCTAAGATAAACCTTTGTCCGTTTACTCCATGGATCTGTGCAGGAGGTGCCACACCCAGGCTTCAGGCGGCCATCAAGTGAAAAAAGAAAAGCTAACAATGGGCAAACAGGTTGTCCTGTCTTCTCACAGGCCTGCTCTCTCTTCTCACTATGTGTAACCCCAGCCCGAGGAAGCCACTTCCATTACAGGAAGATGTCACTAGGGTTGGGTGAGTGGAAGAGGCGAGGAAGGGGAACAGAAAAGCTCTCTCGGAATGGCTCTGTGGAGAATTCCATTGCTTAGCTTCCGCACAACTCCATTTTTTTTTTGGACAAGAAACTAGTCTATCCTTGATTCCCAAATTCACACCCTTAGGATTCAGGTGGAATGAAAGCACGACCACAGCGGAGGGGGCAAGATGAGGGTGCATTACTGTCAGATGCAGACCCTTTGCAGTCCCCCAGACAGCGTTAAGCTTTCCTCGGTTCTGCACCTTTCCCACCCTCCTCCTCATGCTGAGGCACTGTGGGGCACCAGTGTCCTGAGTGATACTTGTGGGCCAATGTCTGCTGGTGCATGTAGTTAGATGGCCCCCGGACAGGGGGTCATGCTTCCTAAAAATGACCCTGTCTCCCCTGCCTCTCCCTCAAGGATTCTGTAGCCGGGAGGGTTGTCTCAGGACACTCCGTCCTCTGAAGGGTTCCCCTAGTTCCAAGGAGCAAGTCCTGTCAAAGACCACACCCAGAGGCCTCTTCCAAACCCAATCAAGTCCAGAGCCAGCCAGAGGCATCTTCACAGTGAGGTCGCCAGTGAAGGAAGCCACACCCTGAAATCTGGAGATTCAGTGGAAATCAGTCCCGCAGCAATCTCATCCTCAATGAAAATCTCCTCATCCTCTTATTTAATCATCACACTTACTGAGCATATACAATGGCAAAGCCCCATGCTTGGTGCCTTAATGCAACTTGTTTAAAAACATGCATTCTTGTTTCTGCCTCTCCTTGATACTTTTTCCCAAATAAACTAACACACACACACACACACACACACACACACACACCAGAACAAAAAACAGCACACAGATTTCATGATTCCAAGCTTTGGGCAAATTGCTAAACCTCTCTGAGTCTAAAGTGCCTAATGTTTAAAAGGAGATAATTTCAAGGCTGCTGTAAGGATTATATAAGATGCTAAACATCCCTGGTGTAGAATTGGCACCCAGGTGCTCAAGAATCCTACACATCCTTCCTTCCCTCCTTCAAAGGACTTTCCTGACAGGACCTGCCACATTCAGCTGTTGCACCTGAGTTTACTTCTTCCTCATGCTCAAAGCCAGGGATTCAAACCTCCTTTCTTGGCTTCAGAGGCCTCACTCACTGGTCCTTCCCTTCCTTGAGCCTTGCGCTCTTACAGAAGTTCCTGCCTCCACTGAAATCCAGCTTGCAGCCAACTGGGCTACCACCAAGAACAAAAATCCTAAGGAGGGGCAATGGACAAAGGCAGCAGCCCCACCAGGTGCCCACCTCCGGACCACACTGGAGGGACACAGGTGAGGGCACATTCAGTCCGAAGGGAGCTCAAGGCCAAAGTCCTCTGGGCCTATGGGAAGTTACTCCTGGCCTGGATCCCATAGCAGGACCCTCTCCTCCCAGGCAGAGGTTCCTTCCAGACAGTTCCAGGGCTCAGCCTAAGGTCCTCCTTGAAGTGCTGGTCCTCTGTGGGGCCCATCCGCCGCCACGCAGGCTTCTGAGGCTCCCTTCGGGGTCTCCCCTGCTCCCAAACCATCTCCCGGAGGAACTCCAGAGCCTACCCCTGCCCTCCCTCCCGTAGTTACACAGACGCTCTCAGGGGACCATGCCACGGGCCTCCCCAGGGCAGCCAGCGCAGAGCGAGCCCTGGGAGTCTCCGCTCCCACCGGGGACAGCTCCCACCCAGCGCCGCGGGGCTCTCCCAAAGGGCGGAGGCAGCAGACAGGCAGGTTCCTCCATCTACACAGGGACCCCTTCGGGGCGGCTTCCACACAACACCTCGGCGACCCCCGAGGGTCCCCGCCGCCCCCGACCCCGCTTACCCGGACTGTCAGGGTGCGGGACGCGCTCCGGGGGGGCGGACTACACCGCTGGCCCCGCGTCACCCATGGCCGCGGGGAAGCCGGCGCGCTGGGTGCTGGGCGCTGGGTGCTGGGTGCTGGGTGCTGGGGCCCAGCCGGGAGCAGGCGGCGCGGGCGGAGCGCAGGCTGAGGCGGCGGCGGCGCGCGCTGGGCGCACACCCACCCTCCCCGCCCTCCGCCCCGCGCGACTGCGGGACTGCGGCGCGTGCGCCCGCGCGAGACCACCGCGGGGCCGGGGGTGCGCCCGCCCCGCCCCCTGTGCCTCCGGGCTGGGCCCTCAGCGGCTCAGCGGCGACCCGGCACCGGAGCGAGGCGCTGGGGGGCCGTGGAAGGGCGCCCCCGACCGGCGCCCGGCTCTGCGGCGCGGGGACTGCGCCAGCGCGGCCGCCCGCGGCAAGGTCAGTGGCCTCGGGGAGGAGGCGCCCGGGAGGGTCACGGCCAGGGGCCGAGGCCGCGGTCCGCGCCCGCCCGCGCTCGTGGGGCCCGCACCTGGCTGGGGAAGGGAGGGGGACTCACCCCGCACCCTCTGTCTGGGCGCTGCCTCCCCTACCGAGTTGCTCACTCGGGCATCCCGGCCTGCGACCCCGGCCTGGGCGCTCACCTTCGCAGCACTCCCCCACGGAAGGTCCACACGAGCGGTCACAAAATGCGTGGCTGGCCCAGCTCTTCCTGGGGCGGTTTCTTAGATTGGGGGCCTTTCGTTTCCGGCAGCAGAGCGGTCCTGTCTGTAATGGAACCCACTTTTTTGCTGCAGCAACCTCTGCCCTCAGACTCTCTGAACAGCCAGCTCGTCAGGAGGCCAGCAGTTCTGCAATGCATGTAACGTGCCCTACACCAAACTGCATGCTCTGAAGAGGGCGAGAAAAAGGTCAGGTCACAGAGCACCCAGCAACTAGTCGCAAAGAAATGACCGGAGATATGTAAATGATATGGCAAGAACCCTTTTATTTAAATGGATTGCATTTACATGTTATGCATACTTCCATTTTCTTGTGCATTCAGCTTCTATAGCTCAAATGCAATTCATGTCATCATTTTTTTTTGAACATCTAGTATTTGTTACACACGGTTCTAGAGAATACAAAAAGAGCCCGCTTTGTCCTTAACAACATGGAACTAACCAATAAGGGATATAAGGTAAATATGGTACTGCATACTGCTATCACTTTTTTTTTTCAAAATATATTTTTATTGATTTCAGAGAGGAAGGGAGAGGGAGAGAGAGAGAGAGAAACATCAATGATGAGAGAGAATCATTGATTGGTTGCCTCCTACACTCCCCCTACTGGGGATGGAGCCCACAGTGTGGGCATGTGTCCTTGATTGAAATTGAACCCAGGACCCTTCAGTTCTCAGGCTGACGCTCCATCCACTGAGCCAAACCAGCTAGGGCTCTTTCCTTCTTTATTAAATACTAGAGGCCCCTTGCATGAATTGGTGGTGGTGGGGGGGGCCCCTTTGGGCAGTTGGCCGTCTTGGCCGCGCCCCTGGTCGAACTCCCTGTCAAGGGGATAATTTGCATATTAGCCTTTTATTATATAGGATGTTTTTTATTCATTTTTACAAAGAGAGGAAGGGAGAGGGAGTGAGAGAGAGAAAAAAAAACATCCATGTGAGAGAGAAACGTCAATTGGTTGCCTCCCGCATGCACCCAAATTGGGACTGAACCTGCAACCTGGGTATGTGCCCGGACCAGGAATCAAAGCCATGACCCTTAGGTACCCGGGACACTTCTACAACTGAGCCACACCGGCCAGTGTTTGCTATCATTTTTAAACAAAGTGCCGGGTACTAGTCTAGACCCTTTAAATATATTAGCCATTAATTTTCACACCATATTTTGGAGGGTATGTACTGTTAGTTTCTACATTTTGCTGGTCATGAAAATGAGACACAGGTGGGTTAAACAACTCGCCTGAGGTTACATAGCTACTATGTGGTGGAGGTGAGATTGAAATACAGGTATTCTGACTTCAGACTACAAGTTCCCAACCATTTTACTGTACTACCACTGTGAAAGGAAAGGCTGCTAACCATTAATATATGGATTCTAAAATTAGAACATATTTCTCAGGAACCACTACACTCCCCCCTCTTTTTTTTTTTTTTTTTGCTTGTGAAGGTAACACAGAAGAGCAGCTTTCCATATAGCCTGGCAGACCCTGACATTCTTTAGAATTATATCACACCAACAGTTTTCACAGATAAGATTCTCTGGACTGTTTTCAATGAGTGTTTTATTTCTAGGCTGTGTGTTAGGCTTACATGGAAGACAAGGGTGTAATAATATCACCATAGAAATCTCTGTCGGTTAATTTCTTTCTTCATTCAAAAAAATAATGTATATTGTACACCTATAGTATGCCAGGCATTGTGCTGAGAACTAGAAGGGATGCAAATAAGAGTCAGACACAGCACTTTCCCTCAAGGAACTGTAATCTCACAGAGGAAACAAGCATTGACAGAGAATCTAATGCAAAACAGAAAATGAGTTGTGTTCACCAGAGGAATGAAATGCAATGGAAGTTCCAAGGAGGAGAGAGACAGAAGGGAGGTGTGTGGGTTAAGGAAAATGCATAATTATTATTTAATTTTTGTTTATATTACAGTATTACAAACAGTATAAAATTTATTAAATTCCTTTTTTAAAAGATTCCATGCAAAGTTTTCATGTTCAGAAAAGACAGCTTTTTACTATAAGGATTGTTCAGAGTATGGAAAGGTTAATAAGCACTAATTTTTGTTGTTGTTAATCCTCACTTGAGGATATTTTTTCCATTGATTTTTAGGAAGAATGGAAGGGAGGGAAGAAGAAGAGAGAGAGAGAGAGAGAGAGAGAGAGAGAGAGAGAGAGAGAATGAATTATGTGAGAGACACATAGATTGGTTACCTCCCTCTACATGCACCCTGACCAGGGCCAGGGATCAAACCTGCAACCCAGTTACATGCTCTTGACTGGGAATCTAACTCGACCCTCTGGTGCTCAGGCCTTTGCTCTAACCATTGAGCATGCCAGTCAGGATAAGCATTCAGTTTTTTAACATTAAGTATGTTAGCTATAGGTTTTTCAGAGACGTTTTTTTATCTGTTTAAGGGAGCCTCTAGTAGCTGAATATGGCCTCTGGCCAATAGCTAGCAAGAATCCAGGGCTTCAGCCTTGCAGCCATAGGAAATGAGTTCTGCCAATAATCTGAGTGAGCTTGTAAGTGTGTTCTTCCTCAGCGATGATTAGTTTCCTATTGCTGCTGTAACAAATTTACACCAACATAGTGGTTTAAAACAACACAAATTTATCTCACAATTCTGAAGATCAGAAGTCCAAAATGAGCCTTACAGGGCTAATATCAAGGTATCAGCTGGGCTGTATTCCTTCCTGAGGTTCTGGGGAAGAATCATTTCTTTGCCTAGCTTCTAGAAGCCACCATGTTCTTGGCTTGTGGCCCCTTCCTCTGTCCTCAAAGCTAGCAACGGCTAATCAAATCTTCCTTACAGCAGATAACTCTAACTTTTTCTTCCATTGTCACATCTCCTTCTCTGACTCACCTATCTGCTTTTGTCTCTTATAAGGACCCTTGTGATTACATTGGGACCACTCAGATAACCCAGAATAATCTCCCCATTTTAAGATCCTTATTTTTTAAAATTTTATTCAGGTATAATTGAGAAACAACATCATGTTAAGTTTCAGGTAGAAAACATAATAATTTGATATTTGTATATATCCCAAAATGATCACCACAATAAATTTAGTTAACATTCATTACCATACATAGTTACATAGTTTTTTTTTCTTGTGATGAGAACTTTTAAGATTAACTCTCTAGCAACTTGCAAATGTGCAACACAGTATTATCAACTATAGTCACTATGCTGTACATTATGTCCTCATGATTATTTTTTAACTAGAAGTTTGCATAGAAGTGACTTATTTCACTTAGCATAATGACCTTAAGGTCTACCCATGTTGTTGCCAGTGGCACAATTTCATTTTTTTATGGCTTAATTTATATATTTTCTTTATCTATTAATCTGCCAATGGACTCTAAGGTTATTTCCACATTTGACTATTGTAAATAATGCTGCAATGAGGATGGGGGTGAATATATCTTTTTGAGTTAGTACTTTTATTTTCTTCACATAAATACCCAGAAGTGCAATTATTGGGTCATGTTGTAGTTTAATTTTTAATTTTTTGAGGACCCTCCATACTGTTTTCCATAGTGGCTTCACCAATATACATTCCCAGCATCAGTGCACAAGGGTTCCCTTTTTTTCCACATCATTGCCAGCACTTGATTTTGTTGTTTAATTCTTTTTATATTTTGTTGGATTCAGTTTCCTATTATCTTGTTGAGGATTTTTGTGTTTATATTTGTGAGGGATATTGGTTTATGGTTTTTTTCTTTTGCTACCTTTGTCTGTATTCCAACAATACTGACTTAATAGAATGAGTTGGGAAGTGATTTTTCCTCTGCTATTTTCTGGAAAGTTTGTGAAAGATTGATGTTATTTATTCTTTAATTTTTGATAAAATTCACCATTTAAGTTATCTGAACCTGGGCTTTTATCTGTAGAGGGCTTTTAAATGACTGATTTAACTTCTTTACTGGTTATGGGTCTATTTCCATTTATTCTTGTATTAATTTTGGTAATTTTGTCTTCCTAGGAATTCTATAGAATTATGTTATATAAATCTTCCTAATTATGTTATATAAGTTGCCATAAAGTTTATATCATTTCTTTAAAACCCTGTTAATTTCTGTAAGATTGCTAGTGAAGTCTCCTCTTTCATTTATATTTTAATAGTTTATGTCTTCTCTCTCTCTTTTAGTCCATTTTGTTCTTTTCTAAGAACCAACTCTTGGTTTCATTGATTTGCTTCCTTGTTTCCTATTTTCTATTTAGTTTATTTCTACTTTCTGTTCTTTGTTATTTATTTTCTTCTGCTAGCTTTAGGTTTGGTTTGCTCCTCTTTTTCCTACTTTAAGTTTAAAGCTTAAGTGATTGACTTGGGATCATTCTTTCTCAATAAAGGCTTGCACTTGTACATTTTCTCTTTCTTGCCTTCTCATCTCCCTGGAATGTTGCCATAGTGCTCCTCTTTAAACTGTCAGCATCGGAACCTCCTTTCTATGGTTTCGGAATCACCAGTTTTATGGGTGTTGAAGGGTGCCAGTGGGCAACCGCTGTCTTGCACTGGGCATCCAGTGTCCAGCCCCAGTACTCACTGACTAGTACCTGCATTTCCGTGTCCAGTGCAATAGCCTGGTAAGTTCAGCTGGAGAAACCAGGGTTCAGTGACTGCATCGCAGCATCTTCCTTTGTTTGGTTCTCTCGTGTGATTTTGACTTTTTACTCTGAGAAGTATCCTTTTCTTTCCGTTTTTTTTTATCTTGGATCTTCAGTCTTTCTAGGGATTCTCTGACCTACACAGTACTTTTCCAATAAACTCCTTTTCTAATTAAATCAGTCCAAGTTGTTTTCTGTTTATTGGTTGGTAACCTCACTGGTGTATGTACCCTGCCTTACCTTGCCTCACAGTTTTGCTCTCTAAACCTTATGTTCTTTTAAAAGTCAGGCCAGATATTATTTCCTTCACACCAGGTAGGTTAGTACCCACCCCCCCACCCCCCGTGCTTGTCCCTATTGTCATTTCTACCATTTTGTAGTATCACTATCTGGATTTCTGTCTCTCTTACTAGACTATGGATTTCTCAAGGCAAGGACCATGTTTTACTCTCACTGTCTGAGATTTAGTGAGTACTCAAAGGTACTAACATAAATGTTTGGTGGTTATTACTTTTTATGTCCTTATTTATTTATTTATTTATTGCCTCTAAACGGAGGCCATAGTAGCCCATGGAAACCCTTAGTCATTCCTTGGAACACAGTTGCTTAGTTTCCAGCAAATGAAATTTAGTTAATTTCTAGGATATGTTGCCTGGTTCTAAGACATTACAAAGTCAATTTTCTCTGTTGGAGTATGTCTTCCCCATTTAGGAGAATAGTTGGTAAGTGTGCTATTTTTTCTGCAGTTACTTCTAATTTGTGCCAGAAGCATGTGAGTTATTAATGAGACTTGGTTCATGTTCAGTAAAACCCTAGAAAAATAAAATGTTCAGAGCTATAGAAAAGAGGGGGCAAATAACAATACAGGTAATATAAATCTGGCCATGGAAAGACTTGTTTATAAGCTCTTTGAGAACTGGGATCATGTTATTCTTCTTTGATTTCTCACAATAGCTTGAACATAATAGATATACACATACATATATGTATCTTTTTATTAATTTTACTCTAAGTTCCTTATTATTCTAATTTTTTTTGATTCTCTGATTTTGGAAAGTTCAGAAAATATTTGGACCAATAGAATATATATTTCTAGAAGAAGCAGACAAAATTATTTTGGACCAGGAAGATTGCAGACTTAGATAGCCTTAAAGTCTTATGTAAACTGAGTGAAGAAGCCAGAAAAACTTTATCTAAGTTTGGACTCTGGGTCTGTTCTCTGTACATGTGACAGCCCCTATTGTAAACAGTTGTGAAATCCTTTGGTGATGGTTGGGGAGACTCTTATACGTGTTTTTAATTTGCTTTCTGAGGTCCTATGCCTTATGGGATTGTCTGAAAACTAATTGAAGTGTCTGGAAAACCCTGGAGAGGCAGTGAGTGGTCCTTTGAGAGGACTCCTACTTCCAGTAAAGCATGCAAGAATTAGATTGAAATGTTAGAATTAGTGATCCACTAGCTCAAAAGCAAGCTCCAGGGCATTGTCACCCCTAAGAGAAGACAGGTCGATGTAGCTTCTAGGCAAGGTTCTTGTTATTTAGCGGCCTCTCTGGGAAAGCAGTAAACAATGACAATACATTTGGGATAAAGGCCTCTCTGAGCTGGCATGAGTGTAAGTAGAGTGGGGGTATAGAAATGAAAAATTCACCGTCTAGAGGGAGATAAGTAAATAGGAGTGGATGTGCCATGAAGTGGCTTGCACAGGCTCATTCCAAGACCTTGGAAAGGGCTTAGAAATATTATATTAGTAATAATTTTTCTTAAAGATGTACACACACACACACACAAAATAACAGACACGAGCCTAGATGTCTCATAAAACCTAGATCTACTCTTGTATTCAAGTACATCAACAGCTATAGCCTGTTGTGATAAAGCATCATAAAGATATTATTATAGTTCTGTGGAGGCACTAAAGAAAGGCATCCTGCTGAAGGTGCCATTCGAGTAGGGAGAGAATTCATTCACTAGGAGAGCAGGTATTTTTGTCTTTTTATTCATCATGCCATCGCCAGTACCTAGAACATTGCTAGGCACAGGGCAAGTGGTCAATAAACATTTTATTAAAAAAATAGGAGTGAGTGAGAGTAGATAGTTGGAGATAGTGTATGTGTGAAGAGTCTAGCATCCTGGTGAGGTGGGTACCTGTGGGGGAGTGGTGGGTGATGTGGCTGGAGAATAGGTAAGCAGGAGACAGAGCATGGGGATTTCTGTTATACTAGGCTTAGGTTTTGGACTCACTGAAGTCTTTAACCTTGGGAGTGGTATGATCTAATTTGATTTTTTTTCTAATTTGATTTTAGAAAGATTATTCTGGAAGCTGTGTGGAGAAGAGAGCAGAGGGGATTGAGGTTTGAGTTAGGAAATTGTTACAGGAGTCCAATCAAGAAATGATTAGAACCTGAGCTAAGACAATAGCATTATAGATAAGGGAACACATCCAATCAACAATTTAGGAAGTAAAATGGCACAAGATAGGCACAGTGCATATTGAACTGTGAACATTCTTTTTTTTTAAATATATTTTATTGATTTTTTACAGAGAGGAAGGGAGAGGGATAGAGAGCTAGAAACATCGACCAGCTGCCTCCTGCACACCCATCACTGGGGATGTGCCCGCAACCAATGTACATGCCCTTGACTGGAATCGAACCTGGGACCTTTCAGTCCGCATACCGACGCTCTATCCACTGAGCCAAACCGGTTTCGGCTGAACTGTGAACATTCTTGAACTGCTGAATCCAGATTTAGTTATTCATTCATTCACTTCAACAAATATTTAATGAGTGCCTACTATGTGTCAGTGCTAGTGTTAGACATTAGAAATAAAACAATGAACAATTTAGATAAGGTCCCTGCTTGGAGTGTGGGGAAAAAACAGATAAATAACCTGGCAATTACAATACTCTATTGTGATAAGTGTTATGAGAGGGGAAGTTTAAAGTGTAGAAATAGCCTTAGCTGGTTTGGCTCAGTGGATAGAGTGTCAGCCTGTGGAATGAAGGGTCCTGGGTTCTATTCCGGTCAAGGGCACATGCCTGGGTTGCAGGCTCAATCCCTAGGAGGGGGCGGCAGGAGGCAGCTGATCAATGATTCACTCTCATCACTGATGTTTCTATCTCTCCCTCACCCTTCTTCTCTGAAATAAGTAAAAAATATATTTTAAAAAATAAAGTGTTGTAGAAACATATAGAAGGAGTAGCTTACACAAATTTGTGGGGTTGGCAAAAAGTTCCTAAAGAAAACTATGTCCAAGGCAAAACAAGAAGAATGAGTAAAAGTTAGACAAGTGAAGAAATATGGGTGCGGTTGGGGAAGGAGAAGAAAGGCTGTGGAATGCATTTTTAAGGATAGAGTTGAATGACTGTGGACCATGAAGACATAGACAGAAGGTTGAGGTACTGGTGAGAAGATGCGTTCAGTTATGCTGTCTCAGGTTTGAGATACCTGTGGGACATCCAGATGGAGACAAAGGAAACGTGGGTTGGGAGTTCTCAAAAGAGGTCAGGACTGGAGATATATAGATTTGGGAGTCATCAGGTAGTGTTGAAATCATCCAGGCTGAGTGCATGGACAGAACATTGGCAGAAACCAAGGGCACATTCTTTTAAGGGGCTAGAAAACGAAAAGTCTTGGGAGAGACTGAAGGAGTGACTGGACAGAAAGAAGGAAGTACTGGAAGAGAATGAAACCAGAGGGAAGACAGAGCAAGGAGCCAGAGAAAGGCAGAAGGAGAATCGAGCAAGAAGTGACCAACTTCAGAACTCTTGCTGAGTTCTAGAATGGTAAGCATTAAAAAGTACTCACTGGATTAGGGGTCATGGGTGTTGGTGGGGACTTGGCAAGAGCAGTTTCAGTAGAGAGATTGGTGGCAGGAACCAGACTGGACAGTTCTAGGAGGTAATGGGGAATTCTGAGAAGTATCCTGCCAATATTTAACAGCATGATAAATGTCCATGTTAGACAAAGTTGGTGAGCACATCACACCCAGCCAAGGTTTCCCACATGCCTCATGTATTCTCCTATGGAAGATGCCTGTCACGGAGACAATAAATGACAATGAGGACTTATACTAAGTGTCTTGGAGACAGAGATGAAAGTAAAGAGTGTTTTCCTTATCCTATTCTGCCTATTGAGGAACTTATTGAGTTTCTGGGTTTTTAAATTTTGTTAAGTTTCTTTTAGATACCTTGGAAAAATAATTGCAAAGAGCAGGGAAAGGGGGCTGTCTACTTTCCAGGCTCCTGGTGGGAGGGTGGGGAAATCTGATGAAAAAGAGGGATAACTCCCCAAAGGATAACTACAAAAATTTTTGTGTTCCTGGTGCCTCTATATCAGAGTTACCGTTTATATCAAATCAATTTTCACTGTTAATGTAAAATCATTATTATTAGACTTCAGAGGAAGTGGAAGCTCCCTCCATATGCTAGCCCTCAAAGGTATTAAGTATAGCCAGAAATTTTATCAGAAAAAAATCATACTTACTCAATAGTTTTCCAGAACTCCAGTGACTAGAGGAATTATGAAAGTTAGTAAAATGACATATGTGAATTTTAGAGCATTTAGCCTTGTGTAATAGACACAAATTGACCTCAAGAAAGGTCATATAAATACATTGGTAGAGGGCATTGGGTCTGGAGTCAGAGTGATCTGTATTCAGAATGCTAAATTGCATCTAGTTGATATATACCCTTGGCAGTGGTTTCTTAATATCGCTGAATCTTAGTCTTCTGTGAAATGGTGGTTAAATAAAATAATGCATATAAAGCTCTTAGTATAATGTTTGGCATACAGTATGCATTTAATAAATGTCAGTTATTATATTGCCCATGATTATAAAATTGTTCAGTGCTGGAACAAATTTCACAAACATTGCTATGTATTTTATATAATATTTTCTTAAACCTATTACCACATGGGCATAGTAGGGGTGGTATATACTATTATGCACTTTATGTGATTATCTATATGTTAGTTTGGAAATACAGTATAAGCTTTCTTATTCTGCCATTGACTCACTCCTTTTAAAATCTTTCTCCCATTACCTCAGACTTTATTCATCAAATCAATTCTCTCTTCAGATATCCAAGTTCTCTTTTACTTACAAATGACAGAAACCCAATTCAAACAAATTTGAGCAAAGGCTTATGTAATTGGGATGTCAGGGGTTGAGCTGAATGTGAGAATCAGAGCGTTATTAATAAACAGTCTAAGTATGACAGCACTTACACTTTGAAGTGGAAGAGAGGCCATAATTGAGCAGCAAACAGATGATCTGATAGAATGGCAGAGCTCAGTCAAAGTAGGTTTGTTATGCTAAAGTCAGGGTCCTGGCTAGGAATACCTGGGATATGGGATAGGGACAACTGGATAGATGCTTCAGAGGATTTTGGCTCTGAAGACCCCTATGCATCCTCAAAACTTGCAGAAGTGGCCTACTTTTCCATAGTAAGAGCTATTTTGATAGCTCTGTTTTGATAGACATTGTAATATAATATAAGTTATAGAATCCCTCCTGCCATTAGGCAACAGGTGCCCTCATCAGGAGCCCTACCTCCTCTCCTGGCTGCTGTGCCTATAACGTATGGTCACATACCAACACAACCTGGCTGAGGGAGTGCTGGACCTGATAAGGGAGGAAAGATGTGGTACACTGAAGGAACTGCAAGAATTAGTTAGCATATACTAGCAGAAGCAAGGTAGTATATGTGGCATTGTATTTTGAAGGTGCTTTATCAGGTGGGATAGAATATAATAATGGATAGCAATAATTAATGGACTTATGGACAATTTGTGGGGACATGGGATTTAACATCCTGGCAAAAAAAAAAAAAAAAACCCAGGAGATGGGGTGGTTCTTCTAGAGTCTTTAAGAAAGTGATGGCCAATGTTGAGTGAAGTAGAAATGCTTGAATGACCCTAGCTGGGTAGATAGAAGAAGGAATAAAGATGCTAAGGAAATGGGCAAGCAGGAATGGCTATATTATGTGAGGACACAAAACATCCCAGTTGATTATATTCCATGGGAGAGCTCAGAAGCCATGCTATTCACCAAGGCCATTAGATGGGTGTGATGTCTCTAGGTAAAGTATAGCTAGTATCACCATGGCAAGTAAATACTATGATGATTCCTCTAGTTCCTTTCTCCAAGGCACCATAAGTAGAAGTTTACTTAAGTGATTGTATACTGGGGAAGAGAAAATACCCAGGCATATATATATATATAATTGATTTCAGAGAGGAAGCAAGAGGGAGAGATAGAAATATCAATGACAAGAGAGAATCATTGGTTGGCTGCCTCCTGTACATCCCCTACTAGGGTCAAGACCACAATCCAGGCATGTGCCCTAAGTGGGAATTGAAGTGTAACCTCCTGGTTCATAGGTCGCTGTTCAACTCAGACATTTTGAAGACTATTAGACACACAGTCTGAGCCGACGTTGATACCCTATCACAAAGATGGAAGCACAGCTCCAGTAGTCTTATTTGGGTTCTGGAAGCAATATATTCTCCACCTAGGACCATTGCTCTGGCTCAAATACCAGGTGACATGGAAGGAGAGGCCTGCTTTGAATGAGACCTGGAAAAGAAAAGGGCTCTGCCAATAGGATCTAGAGGACCCTAGAGTGTTGGAAGTGTTAATAGGAAGTGTTGGTAGGAAAGATGGAGTATAGAGCTTATGCTAAGCTCCAGTGGGGGAATCACAATGCAGGCACTTGAAATTCTGGCTACGACTGCCCCTGAATATTCAGCTCGTCAGCAATAAAGATCAATGCTGATCCCTTGATGGGGACTCCTCTTCCTTGAGGAGACCAACCAGCTATTTGGTGGCAAGTCAACTACATTGGGCCTGTCCCACAATGGAAGGGCAGTGCTCATCCTCACATGAATAGATTACTTCTTCTGGGCATGGGTTTGCAATTCCTGCCCATTGTACCTCAGCCAGGATCACTATTTATTAGGAGCTTGTGGAATGCCTGATCTGTAGGCAGGGATTCTCACACACCATAGCATCAAAACATGGGACCCACTTTACAGTAAAGGATATGTGAAGTGGGCTCATGAGCATAGGTCCACTGGACATATCACATACTGCACCATCAAGGGCAGCTGGCCTCAGAAAATGTTGAAATAGCATTTTTTTAAAGGCACAAGTAAAATGCCATCTTGGTGGCAACACTGTGAAAGGATGGGCACCGTACTTCAGAGTGCAGTACACAGGGGTGGGCAAAAGTAGTTTTACCATTATTTGTGAGTACATGAAACACAGGGTTTATTCTTATATTATTATGTATTCATTATTGTATTATTTCCCATACAATCCTTACCATTGGATTCCTGTAAACTTAACTTTTGCTCACCCTGTATATAGAGAGAACTTTATATGGTGCTAGATCCCCAATGGGAAGAATACATGGATCTGGAAACCAAGGGGTGCAAGCAGAGGTAACCCCACTTACTGTTACTTACAATGACCCAATGGGGGATTGTGTACTTCCTGTCCCTGCAACACTAAGCTTTGCAGAGTTGGAGGTCCTGATCTCCAAAGAAGGTGTACTCTTGCCCGGGGACATAGCAATGATCCCACTGAACTGTAAGCTATGGCTGCCAACAGGACAGTTTGGACTCCTTGTGTCCAAGCACCGGCCTAGAGAACAGGATTCACCCTATTGGCAAAGGTAATTGACCTTGATCAGCAGGAGAAGATAAGGCCACTTTTACACAAGGGGAACAGGGAAGGAGGAAATAAGTGTGGGATCTTTGTGATGCAGTTGAGCATCTCCCTTTCCCCCTTGAACAGACACATGCAACAACTCCAGTCTGAGAAGGTGTGATTACTAACAGTATGATTACCAGACTCTTCAGGAATGAAGACTCAGTGGGTCACGCTACCAGTAAACCACCCAAACCAGCCAAGATGATAGATGACAGTGAGGGGAATTTAGAATGGAGAAGGCCGAGTATGAGTACCAGTTGTAGATCAACAGCAGTCATGAGGACTGTAGTTCATTCCACGAAGTTCATTCCTTCTCCTTAGGAAGGGAGGCCCCTGGGAACCCCGGAGGAGCTGCTCTCCAAACCCCTGTGGAGAAGATGTGTGTAACCATGAGAATGTGCCTCTCAGAGACCCTACTGTGAAGAGCAGAATTGGCTGATGCCCCCAGCTGCTGTGTTCTAAATACAGCACTACATTTGCTCCAAGACCATGTTTCCCGGGGGTCTGTTTCCAGCCAGTGATAGTACACAACGGGAGGCCCGTTCCTGTGAGACGGAGGACTCCTCTGACTGCTGTTTTGGCTTGAGGATTCTACATGGGCTTTGCAGAAACTTTCTGAAAACTTTCTGACAGTCTAAGGCTCTTCCCATCAGACCTTCCTTCTTTCCCTCTCCCCTTCTCATGGGTCAATGTGCATCACTGTCTGACAGGTCTCAGCCCTCTCTGGCTCCCTCCCCATTTTCTTTCACAGGCATTTCCCCCAGTTTCTTGCAAATCTGATCTTGGCGTCTCCTTCTCAGAGGACCTGAACTAACATAGAAAGTTATAAATACACCCATTTTACAGATGAAGAAGCGGTTCTTCAGAGAGGTTGATTAACTTGCACAAGGTTATACAGCCAGTAAGTGGCAGAGCCAGAATTTAAAGCAGGATTATCTGGTTTCAAAGCCCGTGTGCCTAGATTTCATATTCCTGTTTCTCTGCTTCTGCAGTTTCTGTTCACTTCATTCTCCTCTTAGTCTCCTGGAAAGGCGTCTGAATATTCTAGTCTCGTGTCTACCCTGCAAAAGCAGGAGGAGTTTTTCACTACACTTATAACATAATATAAAAGGAAGAACATTGCACTCCTGAGGCCTGTAATAGTTCTTGAGGTAAGCGTTCCCTTGGGAAAGGAGAAACTCAGGGGATAATGTTGGGACAGCTTTACTGAGCTTCCCCTTCCTCCCCAAGGAGTCTTCCTGGAGAGTTACACCGTGAAAGTTCACAGTTTGTTCTATAAGAGAAATCATATGCCATTCTACCCATTATCTTAGAACATATCCCTCCTTCATACAGACGCTTCCTTAATTTTGTAAGCTTTCCTCTTCTTTTCTAATCCTCACCCGAGGATTTTTTTTATTTATTGAATTTTAGAGAGAGAGAGGAAGGGAGATAGAAAAACATCAATGTGAGAAAGAAATATTGATCAGTTGCCTCCTGTACGCACCCCAACTGGGGATCGAACTCGCAACCTTTTGGTATGCGGGGTGATGCTTCAACCAACTGAGTCACCTAAGCCAGGGCAGGTTCCTCTTCATTAGACAAAACACACACTTTCTAAGGTTGGCACTGGAATGAAAATCAAGGGCTGTCTGGGCTTTCCAATGCAGGCACTGCCTGTGGAGTTCATTCACCTTTTCCTGATTACAGTTTCCTTCAACACACTGGCCTCCAGGAGAGAACACCCCTCTTAACATTCTGATTCTCATGTGGACATAGGGCTTTTGTGAGATTCTCTATAAAAAGCTGAGCTATCTGAATGAGACATTAGTAAAGGATAACGAAAGGGAAACTAACCTAGAGAGCGCCATGAAATTTCCAGAGTCTGCAGGATGCATTCCTTGCGTGGGTAGCTCACCCAGGCTCTAACCTTCCTGGCCCTTGGTGGGCCTCGATTAGGTGACGATCACTACCTTTCCTAGGAGCAAGCTTTCTGCCTCAGGGCCTTAAAACTGTTTTGATTTTATTTACCCCAGATGTTTGACATAAGGAACCACTTCACATGCTGCTGGAACCCTCTCCCTTACGATTAGGGACGCAGCTTCTGTCGTGTAGCTGTACCGTAATTCAACCTCTTCTCCTCTTCCACCTGTGTCATCATTCTCATCTCTCCTGGATCATTCCCATATTCCCATCAGCGTACAGGCATGCTGTGATACACCATCTGAAAAACAAAAACCACAAATCCAACACACTGTGTTCTGTGACACTTTTCAGTTTATAGCTTTTTCCTCTGTTCTTCTTTCTAGCAAAACTCTTACTTGTCTCCATGGCCTCTCTTCCCATTCTTTCTTGAACCCACCACATCGATTAGACTTTCACTCCTACCATCCCACTAAGAATGCACTTGTGAAGGGCCCCAATGACCCACAGGTAATGAAATCTCACATTCAGTTCTCGGCCCCATCTTGCTTGTTGGCCACTCCCTCCTACCTTAAGAACAATTTTCACTCGATTTTGGAGACACCACATTCCCTTGGTTTTGTACCCATATCATGAATGGCTCCTTTTCAAAGTTCTTATTATCTCATATTTCTTATTATATTGGAGTGCCCCAGGACTCAGGACTCAGCCTATCAGGGCTTGGCAAACTACTTCTATAAAGGGCCAGATAGTAAATATTTCCAGTTTGGGGGCCATATGGTTTCTGTTGCAATTATTCAAGAAGTCATAGACATAAATGAATGTTGACTTGATCGTTGTCATCAGAGCTTATTATGTGCCTCAATTGCTAAATAAACAATAATTTGTCAACCTGGTATTTCTGCATAATTATATGAGCATGACTGGAGCTCAGAGGGAGGAAAGGTTTCCTTCTGTGTAGTGGAGTGAAGGGAATTCTATTTTGAATTGTCTGTACATTTCTCCCTTTTGCCCCATTTTATTTGAAATTCGGGAATTTTGAAAGGCGAAAGGCTCAGTCTGAACTTTATTCTTATTAATGTTAGCATTTAGCCTTTGTTCATCAACTGGGAGTGGGGGTAGGCGGAGGAAAGGAAGAGCTTCAACAGCTGGTGGGGAATGAGGGACAGCTTCGTAGCAGGGTCTGAGACAGAGGGAGGTTATTTTATTTGTTGAGATGGGGTGATTAAACTCCCAAAGTGAATTTTGAGAGACAGCTGCACACAGAAAAAGAGACGGTGATTAGAATTAATTACTGTTGTAGATGTTTTGCATTTCTACAGCACTTTGTATTTACAGAGAATTCTGTAATCACTTATTAACTCTCTCCCACCAGAACCTTCTGACATGGGCAGCATTACTACAGATGTTTGTATTTGTCTTCTGGGAAGAAATCTGAGCTGCTTTGGATGCATACTAGAATTAAGGAATCAAAATCTTTATTGCAGCTCTTTTTACTCACTGTGTGGCTTCAAGGAGCCAAATAATGAGAACTGGAACATTGTCTTACTCTATAATTTTATTATGATGAATAACTCATGAAGATAGTTCAGTGCTCTGCAAAATAATAAAAGATATCATATGTGGGTATGCAATGACTAACCCCTCTACAATACAGTTTCCTACAGGTTTTTTAAAAATAAAAATATATCATATTTTTACATATCAAATGCTTAGCATAGTGCCTAGCATATTTATTTATTTATTTATTTATTTATTTATTTATTTATTTATTTTTCTCCTTAGTTTTTCAGTAGTGTTTCTAAAAAATTGGTGCTGTTCATATTTTTTATTAACAGTTTTAGCTTTATCTGCACTTGCTTAAGCTGAGTTATGACAGAAATCTAAACAAGTACACGTGTTATTTTTTTTTAAGTTAACTTATTACAGATCTGTAAAGCAGTTTATTTTCTAGTGCCTAGTAATACTGGATTGAGAACTTCTCAATAATAGAACTTTTTCTCAGTGCTAGCTTTGATCGAGGGATTTATGCGATAAGAAGGATCATAAAGTTTAAAGAGAAGCCAGAGACATAATGGATTGGGAGGAGGAGATAATTTTATATACTTTTGTTTTATCTGAGTGAAAGGTCAGTGGCCTTTTCTTTCTTTCTTTTTTTTTAAATTTAATAAATCTTTATTGTTCAGATTATTACAGTTGTTCCTCTCCCCCCCTCCCATAGCTCCCCTCCACCTGGTTCCCATCCCACCCTCTTCCCTTACCTCCCCCCCCACACTGTCCTCATCCATAGGTGTATGATTTTTGTCCAGTCTCTTCCCGCACCCCCCACACCCCTTTCCCCCTGAGAGTTGTCAGTCCACTCCCTTTCTATGCCCATGATTCTATTATATTCACCAGTTTATTCTGTACATCAAATTTTTAATTCACTTGATTTTCAGATTCATTTGTTGATAGATATGTATTTTTGTTCATAATTTTTATCTTTACCTTTTTCTTCTTCTTCCTCTTCTTAAAGAATACCTTTTAGCATTTCATATAATACTGGTTTGGTGTTGATGAACTCCTTTAGCTTTTTCTTATCTGTGAAGCTCTTTAGCTGACCTTCAATTCTGAATGTCAGCTTGGCTGGGTAGAGTACCCTTGGTTGTAGGTTCTTGCTATTCATCACTTTGACTATTTCTTGCCACTCCCGTCTGGCCTGCATAGTTTCTGTTGAGAAATCAGCTGGAAATCGTATGGGTGTTCCCTTGTAGATAATTAACTGTTTTTCTCTTGCTGCTTTTAATATTCTCTCTTTGTCTTTTGCTCTTGGCATTTTAATTATGATGTGTCTTGGTGTGGTCCTCTTTGGATTCCTTTTGTTTGGGGTTCTGTGCGCTTCCTGGACTTGTAAGTCTATTTCTTTCACCAGGTAGGGGAAGTTTTCAGTCATTATTTCTTCAAATAGGTTTTCAGTATCTTGCTCACTCTCTTCTTCTGGCACCCCTATAATTCTGATGTTGGTACGCTTGAAGTTGTCCCAGAGGCTTCTTACACTATCTTCAAATTTTTGGATTCTTTTTTCTTTTAGCTTTTCCAGTTGAGTGATTTTTGCTTCTTTGTATTTCAAATCTTTGACTTGATTCTTGTATTCCTCTAGTTTGCTGTTGGGTGTCTGTATAATATTTTTTATTTCAGTCAGTGTATGTTTAATTTCTAGTTGGTCCTTTTCCATATCCTCGAGGGTCTCTCTCGTATCCTCAAGGGTCTCGCTAAATTTATCGGCCTTTTGTAGGAAATTCTTGAAAAACCTTATAACCGTGGTTTTGAACTCTATCTCCAGTCGTTTGTTTTCCTCTATTTCTTTGGTTTTTGATCTGTTTCTTTGTCTCCCCATTTTCGCTGCTTCCCTGAGTTGGTAGGGTAGCTTTGTGTGCTAGTTGTTCTGTATGGGCCAGTGGCTCAGCCTCCCCAGTTACCTGATGTGGACACTCTTAGTGCACCCCTTTATGGACTGTGTGTGCAGCCTTGTTGTAGTTAAGTCTTGATTGTTGTTGGTATCAGTGGGAGGAGTTGACCTCCAGGCCAACTGGCTGTGAGGATCAGCTGTGTCTATGCCAGGAGACAGCCTTATTCGACTAGACTTGCAAAACTGTAAAATCCTCTCCTAGCATATTTATTTAATAAATGCTTTATAAATGTTATCCATTATTTATACTGTAATAAGACCCATGTAACATATGCATCCACTTCACTGCTTTAAGTCTTCCTGTCTTTGGATAAAGAGGCAGATATACATCCACTTATTCAGCAGTATTTACTGAGTGACTACCATTTATCAGGTGTTGTTCCTGGAGTTAGGGATACACTGGTGAACAATCAGGGAGGTCCTGCTCTCATGAATCTTATATTCTGGCAGCAGGGGGAGGATTCACATTATCATGGTGGAGGGCCTTATACTTAAGTGGGAGTTAGGCTGAGATAGAGGGGACAGAAGCATGATTAGGGTATATTTAGAAAATGTGTGGGGAATATTTTTTCTGAACTTTCGTATAAAACAGCATTTTTCTCTAGAAATAGGTTAAGTATATATGAAAAGCTATTCACTTTTTATAAAAGTATTTAAATACATACTTACATATTTTATTTAAAATATACTTAAGAATTTATAAAATATTTAAAAGAAAATAATATTTATTAATATAAAAAGTTAGAATGCCACTACACTGAAAATTTTAAAAATAGAAAAATTACTCATAACTTCATTACAATAGCATTTCTTTTAAATTGCCTTAGCATATATTTGCACATAGTTTGTTCAGCACCCATTTACCGAGCATTTTCCCATGCTGCTTCAGGAATCGAACCCACGACCCTGTGTTGCACAGGCTCAGTTTCCTCATATTTGGACATGGCTTGGAGTCGCAGACAGTTCAGTGGGATGGCAGTAGTGGGAGACAATATCACATAAAGACATCCTGAACTCCCTTAGCCCAGGGCCTGCTTGGAAGGGATGCGCTAAAGGGAGAGGATGATTAGCCATGCTGAAAAGAGCAGGTAAAGAATAGTAGACTGAAGCAGGATAAAATCCCTGGGACATGTCAGGAGCCTGAAGAGAAGGTTCCAGAGGCAGAGAGGAGACCAGGTTCTCACCACTGCCTTCCTAACCTCAGGTGATCTCTGGGGAAATAGCTGTCCCTACCATCCCAACATAAAGACCCACACTTTTCTTTCTGTTTAGGATATTATTGGGGCTATGGATTGAGATGCAAGCGAGAGTCCCTTCCAAGATAACCCTTATACAAGTTAATTTTGAGTTCCACAGCCAGTGGATGTGGCCTTTTGCTGTCTTTTCCAGCTACTACCAGTGTCTTCTCAGGCTGGGTTCTTACCTAGATGCATCTAACTTGGGATGCAGTTTCCTAATTTATTCCTCACTCTTCAGACACTGAAATGAGTTTACAAACACTTTTAATATATATATTTTTGTTAATCCTCACCTGAGGATATTTTCCATTGCTTTTTCAGAAAGCGGGGAAGGAAGGAACGGAAGGAGGAAGGGGGGGAGAGAGAGATAGAGATAGAGGGAGAGAGAGAAAGGGAGAGGGAGAGGAGAGAGAGAGAGAGAGAAGGGAGAGGGAGAGGGAGAGAGAGAGAGAGAGAGAGAGAACATCGATGTGAGAGAGACACATGGATTGGTTGTCTCCCGCACTCACCCCCACTGTGGGGTGGGGAGTGAACCCGCAACCCAGGTATATGCCCTCGACCAGGAATCGAATCCATGACCCTTTGGTGCGCAGGCTGATGCTCTAACCACTGAACAATGCCAGCCAGGGCAGTTTTTTAGATTTTTAAGGTTTATACAATTGCAAAAGATGTCAAAAACGTCACCTGAGAAGTTCCTTTCCATGTCCTGATTCTGTCTGAAGAGTTTGTCCTGCTTACAATGTCAGTACCCCGATGGCAAGATTTCATAAAATAATAACAGTACTCAATCACTAGAAATCTTCATAAACACCAGGAGTAAATGTACTTGATCGTATGGAAATGTGTTTGAGTCTCTCCTGCTTCCTTCTAGCCCCTTTCCCGAGATATCCCCTTGGTTCTGCTCTACAGGTGAGCACTAGTCACAAAACCCTCAAGCGTTCTTTATTCTGGACATTAGGTCCACAGGCTTCCTGGCACTTTTAACAGGAAGGCCTCCACACTCTGCCTTTCTGCTGGAAAATCCTGGAAGAATAAGGAACAAGAGATGCTAAATGATTGCAGAGAAAACTCTCAGATTCCTTCTGTTTTATCAAAGGAAAAGTCACCAGGCCATCCTCTAACATGAAGAGACCCAGACCTAAGTCAACAGCAGCGCTTAAGTACACTGAGAAACCTGCATAAACAAATGACTCATCTCAGGTACTGAGAACTTAGACTTAGGGTTTGGATGAAGTCTCTAGACCAGCAATTTTTAACCGTTTTCATTTCACAGCACACATAAACTAATTACTAAAATTCTGGAGCACACCAAAAAGTACACTTTTTCCCAGCCTGACAAAAAATAGGTATAATTTTGATTCATTCACACTGGATATCTATTGTGTTGGCACTTGTCATTTTTTAACATGACATTCTAAGGGAAAAGAGATCAGTGCCCTTGACTAAATAGGTATTTATTGCATGTTTTAAAATTTTTTGCAGCACACCAGTTGAAAATCGCTGCTTTAAGCATATTTAGGAGACTACCAGCAATTTTTCTATTTTTCTTGGAAATGCTAATTTCACTTGCAAAAGAGAAGTACCAAAATAGTATTGTTATTATAACAGTAGAAATATGGGAATATAGCCCTAGTTGGTTTGGCTCAGTGGATAGAGCATTAGCCTGTGGACCAAGGGTCCTGGGTTCAGTTCTGGTCAAGGGCACGTACTTGGTTGCAGACTCCTCCCTGACCCGGTCCTGGTCAAGGCGCATGCAGCAGGCAACCAATCAATGTGTTTCTCTCACATCGATGTTTCTCTGTCTTTCTCTCTTCCACGCTCTCTAAAAGAGAGGGTTTTTACACCGATGTTTGTCAGCTCTTGGTTTCATTGATCTTTGTATTTTTTTTTAGATTCTATTTTATTTCTGCTCTGATCTTTATTATTTCCTTCCTTCTACTCACTTTGGGATTTGTTGTTTTCTTTTTCTAGTTCTTATCATTTTCTTGTAGTATCTTTATCTGGTTTCAGAATTAGGATAATGTTGGCCTGATAAAATGAGCTTGGGAGTCTTCCCTCTTGAATTTTTTGGGAATAGTTTGAGAATGATAGGTGTTAGTTCTTTGAATGTTTGGTAAAATTCACTGTGAAGTTATCTGGTCTGGAATTTTGTTGGGAATTTTTTTATTACTGCTTTGATTTTGTTGGTTGTAATTGGTCTGTTCAGATTTTCTGTTTCTTCTTGATTTTGTCTTGGAAGATTGTTTACTTCTAGAAATTTGTCTATTTCTTCCACATTGTCCAATTTGTTAGCATATGTAATCGTTGTTCATAATATTTTCTTATAATACTTTGTATTTCTGTGGTGTCAGTTGTTACTTCTCTTTAATTTCAAATTTTATTTATTTTGGTCCTCTTTCTTTTTTTCTTGATGAGTCTGGTAAGATGTTTATCAATCTTGTTTATCTTTTTAAAGAACCAGCTCTTGGTTTCATTGATGTTTTGTATTGTGTTTTTAGATTCTATTTTATTTCTTCTCTGATCTTTATTATTTCCTTCCTTCTACTCACTTTGGGATTTGTTTGTTGTTCTTTTTCTAGTTCCTTTAGATGTTAGGCAAGATTTTTTTTTTTAAGATCTGTCTTATTTTGGAGGGTAGGCCTGTATTGCTATGACTTTCCCTTTAGGACTATTTTCACTGTGTCCCCATACATTTGGAGTTGTGTTTTCATTTTCATTTGTTTCAAGATTTCTTACTTGATCTCATTGTTAACGCATTTATCATTTAGTAACATGTTATTTATCTTCCATTTGTTTGTATGCTTTTCTGTTTTTTCTTATAATTGATTTCTAGTTTCATACCATTGTGGTCAGAAATGATAACTTGATATGATTTCAATCTTCTTAAATTTACTGAGACTTGTCTTGTGGCCTAATATGTGGTCTATCCTAGAAAATATTCCATATGCACTTGAAAAGAATACATACTATATTGTATATTTGAAAGTTGCTAAGAGAGTAGTTCTCCACACAAGAAAAAAAAAATGTAACATGTGAGATGATGGATATTAACTAAACTTATTGTGATAATCATTTCCCAATAGGTATATATATCAAATAATAATGTTGTACACCTTAAACTAACACAATGTTTTATGTCAATTATATCTCAATAAAACTGGGTGGGGTGGGGGAGACTGTTGCTCTTTGGAGGCCAATTGCTTCCAAATACACATCCAGAGCCCAGTGTTTTATTGTATGTGGATTATTTTTTATTCTTAATATATAGATTGCTGGATCTGGGTTGAGGCCAGGAAATCTATACTTTCACAAGCCTCCCAGTGATTCTGATGCAAGGCCAGTTTGAAAGACACTGGAGCAGATAACCTGTTCCTGTCACTTAGCCCTCCAGATGAGGAGTATTGAGTGGGCATGTGCTGCCCTCTAGTGCCCCTGGCTGCTTGCTACACTTCTGCATGGTAGAGAACCCGCTGCATGAGCGCTGGTGAGCTTGCTGCCTGACACTACTCTGGGGCTTCCAGTCCAACACTCTGTAAGTCTTAGATCTTGGGTGTTAATAAAGACACTCATGTAAAAGTTGTTGCTGTTCAATAACAGCAACTATGCTTCTCTAACCGAGCACGTTGGGATATCCAAGGTGTTCCATAATATATTCTGAGAAGGAGACACAGCAAAACTTCATAAGGCTTGTCTTGGAGGAACAAACTAACATCAGTGGCATGTCTGTATGACCCATGGTTCATATGAATCAGAAACTGTAAACAGTTTACTGAGGAAATTCTATTACAATAATTGTGGTGCTGTAACATTATAATGGAAGCAGGGTCTGGCTTTACAGGTTTTCTAGAAATAAATGAATATGAATCCTTTAAAGTTGTGTAGTCCTCCAGAGTTCAGAGACTTTTCCTGTACTTCATCTCCCGTGTTTGCTGTTCACTATAAACCATGAGTCAGGAAGAGCAAAAGTGAAGATCCATACCCACATCATTAAAAATGACAGACCGTGTTTTCATTACACGAATGTGCCTTGTTTAGGAAGGCAGTGGTTCCACTGTCCTATCCACGCAAGCACCCTTCGTCAACAAGAACCAAATCAATAAGTAAACTTGCACTAAAGGCCAATTCTGAAAAAGGCATAAGGTTATCTTTGATTCTAGCTCCACAGCTCTGGGACAGAGGAGCAAGGGCTGGGTGAGTTGCTGGAGAGGAGATTTCAGCAGATGGTTTTAATGGCTTAGTGGGTTGAAAGTACCTGTGGGTAGCCCTGACCGGTTTGGTTCAGTGGATAGAGTGTCAGCCTTCGAACTGAAAGGTCCCAGGTTCGATTCCGGTCAAGGGCATGTACCTTGGTTGCGGGCACATCCCCAGTAGGAGGTGTGCAGGAGGCAGCTGATCAATGTTTCTCTCTCATCGATGTTTCTAACTCTCTATCCCTCTCTCTTCCTCTCTGTAAAAAATCAATAAAATATATTAAAAAAAAAAAAAAAGAAAGTACCTGTGGGTAAGCGCACTGGTTGTAGCAGGTGTGACGTTTGCAGAATTTGATGATTTTGCCTGGAGCAAGGGGTCAGGCTAATGTAGCAAATGCAATTGCAATTAAAAGGTGGCAGCAGTTGCAGGAAGCAAGAGCTGATTGGTAGGATACATGGTGTTCTGTTTACCTCCTCTACAGCCCATTGGTGCGGGAGAGCGTCCCACTCTAGAGTCCTGGGGCCGGCTGAATGCATGACACTGACACTGGACCTATGAGATTGATAGTAGCTTATTAAGCACATATATTCAGAGACCAGAGGAGGAGGACACCAAATACCACACAGCACCACACTGGATCAGGTTAATGGGAGATAGGACTATTGCAGCACCATAGAGAGAAGTAATAGCTGCAGGAAGCAGGGCCAGGTTGGGTGGTAATAATAAAAGTAACGTCAGAGTCAAACTAGCCCGGCCAGCATGGCTTCGATATGGTTGAGCCAGGAGGTCACGGTTCCATTCCCGGTTAGTACCCATGTCCGGTTGCAGGCTCGATCCCCAGTGCAGAGCATGCAGGAGGCAGCCCTCTCTTATCATTGATGTTTCTATCTCTCTCTCTTCCACTTCCTCCCTCTCTGAAATCAATAAAAATATGTTTTTAAAAAAGAGTCAAGCTACTTTGTAGGTTCCTGACCTGCTACTGAAAAGCTGATGCAAGCTGCTTTTAAATTGATTTTTTGTTAACCTGTCATTTAGTGCTCTTTGGTTTAAAAAAAGTCTTCTCTTTCCTGTACTATGGAATTTGCAAGTTCAGAAAAGATGTCGAAATGGCTCAAATTCATCCTATCTTCAAGGATGAAATGTAAGGATCTATTTTTAAAATTTTGTTCTATATAAAAATAATATTCAAGAAAAATACTCTCTTATCCAATATTTTATCCAATCATTTTCAGAATATTCTTCCTTATAGCTAGCAAAAAGTCCCTTATGCTAAGGATTTTTTTTTTTTTTTGGCATTTGTTTTTTAAACTGTGGTTAAATATACTTAACATAAAAGGGACTATTTTAATCATTTTATGTGTATAGTTCAATGTCATTAAGTACATTTACATACTGTGCAACCATCACCACTACCCTTTTCAGAACTTTTTCATAATTTCAAACAGAAACTCTGTACCCATCTATACTAATAAAAGGGTAATATGCTAATTAGACCAGACGTCTTATGGACGTCCTTCCGGACAAAGCTGCAGCAGCTGCTGCTGTGAAGGCCGGGCCAAGGCTCAGGCAGCCTCAGCGACCCACTGGCAGTGACAGCAGCAGCAGCAGTGTGATGGGGGTGTCGCCTTCGCCTGATCAGCAGTTGCCTCCTGCAGAGGGAGGCCAAAGGCAGCAGCAGTGAGGCGGGTGATGGGGGCGGTGCCTTTCCATGATGTGCCGGTAGGTAGCCTCCGGCGAGGGAGGCCAGACTGCGGCTTAGCCCAGACTGTGAGAGGGGGCAGGCCAGGCTGAGGGATCCTGCCCCCTAGCACACGAACTTTCGTGTACCGGGCCTCTAGTTAAATAATAACCTCCTACTCCCCTCTTTCCAAACCCCTGGTAAGGTTAGTTCTTGATTCATGTGAATTAGTCTTGTCTTTAAAATTAGATTTTTTAAGTGTCTTGTGAGCAGGCAGGTAATACAACTCAATGTCTTTGTGCTTTGACATACTCACCACACTTGTTAGGCGGGAGACTGGATGTTGGAGGCAGGACCAAAAGCCTCTTCAGAGATTTGGGGCTTAAGAATATTCGGGCTGTAGGACCAGTCTCATCAGGGCAAGAACTTCTTTTTTTTAAAATATATTTTATTGATTTTTTACAGAGAGGAAGGAAGAGGGATAGAGAGTTAGAAACATCGATGAGAGAGAGACATCGATCAGCTGCCTCCTGCACACCTCCCACTGAGGATGTGCCCGCAACCAAGGTACATGCCCTTGACCGGAATCGAACCTGGGACCCTTCAGTCCGCAGGCCGACGCTCTATCCACTGAGCCAAACCGGTCTCGGCAAGAACTTCTTTTTAAAAAAATATTTTTATTGATTTCAGAGAGGAAGGGAGAGGGAGAGAGAGAAATATCAATGATGAGAGAGAATCACTGATAGGGTGCCTCCTGCATGCCCCCTACTGGGAATCAATCCTGCAACCCGGGCATGTGCTCTTGACTGGAATCAAACCAGGGACCCTTCAGTCCGCAGGCCGACATTCTATCCACTGAGCCAAACCAGCTAGGGCTGGGCAAGAACTTCTTAAGGAAATTCAGAAATCCAGGAGTGTTGGAGGCATATCACAATGTCAACAAGGGCCATGAAGGTTAACATTAATATGTGACTCAGTGCATAGAAGGGTGGTGGGTATTGAAGTTGAACAGGAATAAACTTGCTCTGCCTAAATGTGTTCAAATTCATATTTTCATAACACATTCAGCCAAACATTCCAACCATGATGGAATCAACCAAAGAGCCACAAGTTTATGGTCCTTAATAAAAAAAAATCTTGCCAATAAATTCATCTCCATGAATAGACAGGATGCTATAAGATCTGTTTAGGCCATTCTGGAAAATCAAGCTCCAGAGGTAAGCCTCATTCATGTGCCTCCCTCAAAGGCATTTTACAGTCTCCCTTGTCCATCTCAAGCTTTACCAGAGTGGAAAGTGCCTTTTGTAGTAACTTAGAAAGTTATTTAAAAGGACAGCAGTTATTTCCTTTCCTTGCCACATCAGACACGGCGCTCTTCCTGAACTTTTCCATACTGACCACCTATTTATTGCCTGTGACATCAAAACCCTCACTTTCCAAGACTTAACAAGACATTGGGTGTCCTATCCTCTTGTGTGTTTTTTTAGTTATCTTCTCACTACAGGTGATGTTGTTTATGGAGTTCCTCTGACCTAGCCACTCTCTCACTCAGGGCAATGCAGCATACATAAAGACTCAGTTACCTGGGGATAGATGTCCAACTACTGTCTTAAAGGAGCGAGGTGAGCCATCAGGATATAAGAAATAGAAAGAGCATGAAAGAATATATGCTTCCCATGACCTTGGCATCTTTAGGCCTACACCCTGCACTCCATGCAGACAACCAGATACTCTCATCTGAATACTGAATCACATGAGCTCCTCCTAGACCAGCGATTTTCAACTGGTGTGCCACGAGAGTTTTAAAGCATGCAATACCTGACTATTTAGTCAGGGACACTGACCTCTTTTCCCTTAAATTGTCAAATTTTTAAAAATGACAACAGGCAACACAACAATAACCATCTGGTGTGAATGAATCAAGATTATAGCTTTTGTTGTTGTTGTTGTCAGATCGGCAAAAATATATACTTTTTGGTGTGCTGCAGAATTTTAGCAACTTGCTTATATGTACCATGAGATGAAAAAGGTTGAAAATCACTGTCTAGACAGATAAAGGTCTGTAATGATCCACATACCTTGTGAAACAGGAGGGCTTTGTGATGTAGTCTGTTGGTCTGGTTGCATCCTCTGTGAGGCGGAGATGACAAGGCCTAGAATATGGACTCATTAGGTTTCAAGATCTTGAAAGCCTAGGAAGAGGATGGCTAGGTTTAGATCATGTTGAACCCTACATTTGTTCTGTGGGAAATAGGATATCCCTTATACACTTATGGCTCCATCATCATTATTGCATTAATTATTTGGCAAGCGAAAAAGAACCATCAAAGATTGAAGTTGGGACCTAACAAGAGCGGTTGCCGGGTAGGGAACAATTATATCCATGACTGAACCAATTAAGCCTCAAATGAGATTTTTATTTCCTTATTTTCTCGTTATTCTTACTCCCTGCTTTTTGAATGGGGGTATCCTTATTGGATCACAGAACTGCTCTAAATGTGAGTGATTCTTCTGGTTGGTAGGCATTTTAAAAACATATATTTTTTGTTGATTTCAAAGAGGAAGGGAGAGGGAGATAGAAACATCAACAATAAGAGAGAATCATTGATTGGCTACCTCCTGCACACCCCACACTGGGGATTGAGCCCGAAATCCAGGCATGTGCCCTGACTGGGAAATGAATTTCGACCTCCTGACTCATAGGTCAATGCTCAACCACTGAGTCCTGCCAGCCGGGCTGGTGGGTAAGCATTTAGAGACTTGGATGGCTAAAGTCCCTTGGCTACTAGACCATCCATTCTTTAATCTGTTCCACTTTTTTCTCCTGTCTCATTCTGATTTCTCCACAGAACTTGTTCAGGGAATGGGGGTTGAAGTATGAAGTATGGAAATGCCTCAAAATGAATCAGAAATAAGAGAAAGGAAATGATGGGGTGAAAAAGGCAGAGTAGGGAAAAGAAAGGTAGAAGAATGTATAAAATTGGTATACAGAAAAAAGTTTGGAAATGTTCACAGGTTTTGTCTCATTTTGATATGAAAAAAAAGCATGCTCCAACTTCATACTCAAACTTTTTTGTTGTTTTGTTTTTAGCATCAACGGAGAATCAAACAAAGGACTAAAGATAGAACATCAAGAGGTAAAGTCCCAGTCTCTTCTCTGACTCCCCTCCACGGTGGGCAAGGTTCCCATGGAACGTTTCTCTGACCTTCAGCTTCCTATAGTATGTCCCTGACTCCTCTCCTATTCCGTGTAACACTGTCTCCTGGTTTCTCAGCTAGAAAACATTCCCGCAAAGAAGATGAGAAGCCATGGGAGCTGCTCTCTGTCATGAAAAGGTGATCACTTGCTCTTTGTAGTCTTCCAACTCCAGCCTGAACTGTGACGGTTTCTCTACTTGGCCTGGGACAGGGATGAAAAGAGGACTGATGACTAGGAGGGAGTCAGACACAGCAGAGGCTGGAGCATTGGTTGAGGGGGTTGCCAGGGCAAGGGAGGCCTCACATATCTCAGGAGGAGGAGTCCTAGTTCTGCTCTGTGCTAAGCTCACAGTGCTCCTGGAATCCAGAATTTGACTAGTGCTTAATTCACAAAAGACCCTAAAGGGGTTGATACTCAGCCAAAAGACCAGTTATCCAGCTAAGAGAATGGGTAAATAAGTGTATACATAAGTCATCACTGTCACATTCCTCTTACAGCTCCACCCTTTCAAGGGCAGAACCCTAGACCTTGCTGACATTACCACCTCTGGTTGTGTCTTCAGGAAGCCCAGTTCCTGAGACAGCCCCCAGCCAGGAGCTTGTCATCTCATCCTTTCATCCCCTCGAGAAAGGGATTGGCTCCCAAGAGGTGTTATTTATAGATACAGCAACTTATCAGAGTCCCTAGAATGCAGAGTTCTCACAAGTACCTCATTTTCCACAGCTTGGAAATGCTAAGTACCAGGCTGTGTCTTTCTTAGCCACAAATGAGACTCATGGCCCTGGTGACGCCCCATCAGTTAACCATTGGCTCCCCCATCCTTTGTTCCCCTCTCTGGTTAAGCTTCTCAGCCCAGGTCAACAAAGAGCTCACCCACCTCTCAGTCACTCATGGCTCTGTGCTCTCATGGGTTGTCTGAAACCTTGCCCAACAAGCCCCAGACCCTCAGCCCAGCACACAATAACTTGCCAAGTGGCAATTTCTTAGGAAGAAAAGTAGGGGAGTAAACACTGGGTGGGGCGTATGCCCCAGGGTGTAAAGGACTCGGAGGGCAGGGCCAATCTTCAGGCCACAGCTTCCAAAGAGGCAGCTGTCAGCCCATCAATAACAGTTGCCATGTTTCCTCTTCCAGCCAGAGCTGGTTTCCTCAGGAGGGAAGTGTGCGGAGGCTCCTGTGTGCAGATCCCTCCTGCCCTGTCTGCAATGCTATGGCTCTGGAGATTAAGCAGTTGCTGGCGAGTGAGAAAACCCCGATCTCTCCCACTTCATCGAGGCGATCGCAGGGCTCCTCTTGCCTAGATGTTTTGTCCATGTCTAATTTGTCTTTTGGCCAAAGTCAGAGTTCCCAGCACTCCCGAGAGCTTTCAGTTCCACCTGTAACCCCCTCAATGACACAACTAAAGGACCACAAATCCTTAACCCCGTCAGCTCCCCAGTCAACTGGTGCAATCAGCATCCAAGATTACTGGGCTGACCACCAACTAAGGCAGGAATTTCAAGCACCGGATGTGTTCTGGGACGCAAGAGATCCGTCTTCTTCAAGCCTTGAGGAGTGCAGGATTCCTGTGAGCCAACAGAACAAGAAGAGCAACACCGAATGTGTCTCAGAGAAACAAGGTCAGCAGCCCTTGAATACCTTTTCCTTCCCTGAACCCAAAGCTCACAAACCTAAAATACCCCCATGGCCTTGCATTCCCTTCACCTGTTGTTCCTGTGTCACAAAAGGTGTGAGGTGTCTTTAAATACAGATAGATAAATTCATGCATTTCTGTAGCTGAGGGCTTCCAAGATGTGTGGAAGAGGCCCCATGGCAGCTGATATCACACTACCATGAATAGTTTCCAAGCCTGGAGGGAAAAAACAACCTTTTCTTTCATCAGAATGCTGCCTCTAAGGCCTTGGTTGTCTCACTGACTCAGTTTCTCAGTGACTCCCTGCCAGGGTACTCATGCAGGTGCTGATCAAGGTGATCAGTGATAGCATCTGGTGAGGTTTGTTGCTGCTGGTCAAGACCTGTCAGTATTCAGGGTGTCAGTTCCTGATCTATCTAAGGGCTTATTGCTGCCTCCACATAGGGGCTTACTTTTTGGGGCGTAAAGGAACCAAGTTGCTTCCAGGGCCCCTGGGGTCATGGAAGGTCAGCCAGTCCACCCAGACTTTCTGGGTTTGGGGAGGATCCACTATGGATCCGGAGCAAATATCACTGCAAGCAAATCCCAAACTCCATGATTCACCCTTTGGTTACTAAGTGGTCTCTGTCCATTACCTCAGCAACACACTGAGGATTCAGTGTGTTATCTGCAGCATAAACACAGCTGTTTTTCTGTGGTTCCTCTTTTCTGCACAGTCCCTGGTCTACTCCTGGAGATCTCTCCACAAAAGGGGAGTCCCCAGTCCCTTTTTCTTCAATGATGTCTCCTTAATCTCTACTGTCAGTTAGCTCTACCTTCTTCCCACATTTCTGAATTTGGGCTTCTCCGTCTGACTATCAACAAGCCCATATCCATGTCCCATTTCCAACTCTGACCAATTGTGAAGCCTTGGAGTGGCCCTGCTGCAAAGGAAGTTCCAGCTTCGGTGGGACTTGCCAGCTATTGCCCAGAGATCTCTGTAGATGCACAGAACCATGCAATGTAAGCCCTGAGACATGTGAAGCAACCTGTCTCCTGAGACTCAGGGGCCTACCTGTTGGGGAAGCCTATTTCAGTCAGGAAGAGGCAGGCAGTGTTTTCCTGGAGCAGGCCCAGAGCTGCTGGAGTTCCACCTTCAGAAGGGGTCAGTTTAGCAGGTCAATTCACCATTGCTAGGGCCTGCTCCAGAAGATCCAGCAGTCCATCCAGTTTCTTCTGTCCCCTGATGACCAGCAGCCCTTTCCCTGGAGCAGCACACTAACCAGTGTGAGTGTCCCCTAGTCTGCAGACCTAGAGGCCAGTGGGGATAGGGACCTGTTCTGGTACATTGTGGCAACAGGACCAGTTCACAGTTGCTTGCCCTGGCCAAGGCATTGTTGCAGAGCCAGACTCCAAATAATGGAGATCTACTAGGGTATTGTCCCTACCCATGTCTGCCCTGGGGGGGACTGTAAATCACTGTCTGCAGCATTTCAGGGGCCCTGGAAGCAACTTTGTTCCCTTACACCCCAGAAAATAAACTCCTGTATGGAGGCAGCAATCAACCCTTAGATGGATGAGGAAGTAACACCCTGAACACTGACAGGTCTTGACCAGCAGCAACAAACCTCACCAGATGCTGTCACTGATCACCCTCATTAGCACCTGCATGGGTATCTTTGCAGGGAGTCACTGAGAAACTGAGTCAGTGAAACAAGTTTTGGCCTTTCTGTCAGGGGTGCTGTCTCTTTACTATATGGCTTTATCCAAGGTCATGGCCTCAGCAATCAGTAGCCAATCAGCAAGCACAGAGATGGAGCCTGGGTTTGTTGGGAATCCAATAGAGCCTCTGACTCAATCTCATGTGAACAGCAATGTGTAAGTCCTGGGCCATGCTTTCAGGATGCCAATGAAACTTGTGCAGACAGTGCTCGAGCATTCCAGATTAAAGTACAGGTGAAGGGATATGGTGCCTCTAGATAGCCAGACAGATCCTAGTACCCTGTTCACTCAGTACACCCATCTTGGCCAAACTAAATTTTTACCTGAAAAAGAAATTCCTGGAGATACATTTGGGACATCTCATAATGACAAAGGAGTCCAGGGAAGGAACTGTGGCTATCTCAAGGAAGAGCTGTGCCAAGAAGTCCTTTAGGAGTCTAAACAACCAACGGAAAACATTGCCCCAGGAGCTCCCCATCCCACCAGGCATCCCATGTGCCCCAGAAGGGTCCACTTTAAAGAAGAGCTTGCAAATAAACTAAGGTGGTGCACAGAACCAAAAGCAAGCTAATTCCAGAGCAGTCCTTATGGTTCTGCTCACTAGGCCTTCAAGATCTCACAACCCAGTGGGAACATGACAGAGATTCAGGTGCTTTGTGTTCAGCTGGAGGCCAGTGTGAACAACCCCAGCCAGGAGGAGCCCTAGGCTCCTTAGCCCCAGGTCTCTACAAGATAAAGACAACTCCCTACTCCAACAGATAAAATAGAGGACCCAGGGAAACTCAAAACAGCAGAGAATTACAGAGAAGGGAGTGCAACACTGATGCTCTCCCCAACCAGAAAGGACATCTACTGTGCCAAAATTCAAGGTTAAGTAGGGACACTTCTAAGTCGGACCACCAGAGCCCCTGACTTCCCAAATGTATCTCCAGGATCTTTCTCAAATAGAATTTTAGTTTGGCCAAGATGGTTGCCTTGAGTGAGTAGGGACTAGCAATGACAAGTCTGGATCTATAGGGTCACCATCTCCATCATTTCAGCTTACTGCTCCTGTTAGCACATTCACCAGCTTCTCCCTCTCCTTGAGTTCTTAGACCATCCTCCAGGATTTCTTGGGGCAGAATGTCCAGATAAGAATTGTCTGCAGGGCTGATAGAGCAAGCTGAATGACCTCATCCAAATAAGGATTCCTGAGAATGCCAAATCTGGAATGTCCAGAGCTGAAATGGCCTGACCTTACAGGATCAACTTACTGGACCACCATTCACTAGGTCAAATTTTACAAATCCAGCATTCGAAGGGGCCCACATATTTCATATCCAAACTTTTCAGAAATAAAATTTGTAGGGTCACACTTTCTAGGGTCAGGAACTTTAGGGTTTGGTAAAGGCAGCTCATATTCACAAGAGCCCTACCCTTCCAGAAGCTGCAGAAGCTGGCTTGGGAAATAAGATGAAGCATTTTCCACACTGGATTAAACCCAAGGTGAAAGATCAAGGGCATAAGGAATCCATTCTCCTTTCTAAGGATGAGCCAGTGGCCAAAACCACGACCAAAAAGGTTGAGAAGAGTCCACCCTCCACCAGAGGCCATGTGAAGCAATAGAGGACAAGAATATCACCTTCTTTGATGCCCACCAGTGCCTAGACAACGAACTCCAGCAACACCCCTTTGAGCCTGGCCACTCCTGGTTCCAGTGCCTTTCCCACAACAGATCTAAGCACTGTCCTCAGCTGACTTGTGCCACTCAACCGAAAATCCATGCCAGATCTCAACTCTCACCTCAGCAGGAGGCACTGGTCTATACAGGGAGAAAATCCATTCCAGAAAAAAAGGAGCTCAGGGTTTCTAAAACCTCTGCATATGCCTGAAAAAGGCTGTCATCATTTCCATTTATGTACAGGTGAGGCAGTACCTTCTCCAAATATACGCTATAACTCTATGCAAAGAACCACCTGTTTTTGCCTCCTTATTTTCAATGTGATATGTAATGAAGAGAGTAGAGGAGGTAGATAGTACTTCCAATATGGTATAAGAGCTTAAATTCATATTTCAGTTGGATTAGCATTCCATGTAACTCAGCTCCACCCTGAACTACAGATAATGGGACCTGAGCAGAAAAGGAAGACCCTTCTCTAAGGTGCATTGAAGCCAAAGATCAGGCTTGAATTCTTCTGATAGTGTCTTTGGGCCCCAGAGGAGCAATGTGAACATGAAGACAGCACAAGAAGTAGTGGCCAGGAATCCAGTGCATTTTTGGCCCATAGACAATTTATGGATAACCTCCCTATATCCAGAACCTGTAGAAGGTTTTTAGAGGAGTGTGCACCATCCTTGGGGAGGTGCTTTGTGTTTATCAAAAGCACAAAGCCAGTATGACAGATGTCAAAAGTAAATGATAGCACCTTCCCTCTCTGTGCCCTGTTGTTATTGATTAACTCTTTAAGGGTAAGCCATCTGGGAACCTGCTGTAGCCTGTTGCCTGTTTGATCCTCATTGCCTTTCAGTTGCATGAATGAATGGCTCCTAAAATGAAGAACAGTTGATGAGAAGTTCCTCAAAAGGGTCACAATAAAAATGACTTTTAGCTGAATTTTGCATTTAACAATTCAAATATCTGAGTACTTTATATGCTAGGTACTATGCCAGACCCTAGGGACATAACAGTGAACAGCCCACAGGCCCTCCTCCGATGGAGCTCATGGAATCATGGAGTAGACAGTTAAAAGTCACTAAAGGCCCAGCCAGCATAGCTCAGTGGTTGAGTCAGGAGGTCACAGTTTGATTCCTGGTCAGGGCATATGCCCAGGTTGCGGGCTCAATCCCCAGTGTGAGGCTTGTAGGAGGCAGCCAATCAATGATTATCTCTCATCATTGATGCTTCTATCTCTCTCTTCCTCTCCCTTCCTATCTGTAATCAATAAAAATATATATTTCTAAAAAGTCACTAAAAGCTGGTTAGAGAAATAAGTGACAGGGAGATATAAAGTACAGCATAAGGAATACAGTCAATAATATTGTAATAAATATGTATAGTGTCAGATGGGTACTAGATTTATCAGAGTGATCACTTCATAAGTTATATAATGTCCAATCACTGGGTTATACACCTGAAATTAATGTAATATTGCATGTCAACTGTAATTGAAAAATTAAAATTATATTTTGAAAAAGAAATGTGACAGACACAGAGGACACTTAACCTAGGCTTGGAAATTTTCCCGGAAGACATGACACATAGACTGAGTTTCAAAGGATGAGCAGAAGTTACCCAGCAAGGAGGTGGGGGTAGAGAGGTTCCCCAGGCTGAGTGCAGCATAAGCAAAGGCATGGTGTCAAACTAATGGGTATGCCATGTCGGAAAACAGTGACTTGCTCCAGAAGTACCTGCAATAGTCAAGAGTATATTAAAATGGTTGAAGGTTCAGAATGAGGTTGGCTAGTGGGAGAATGAATGACATTCAATCATCTATTTTTTCATTTCCTTAACTAATATGAGAGCCTATTCTGTGCCAAGCACTTGTGGGCACTGGGAATACAGCAGTGAACAAAAGAGGGGGAAACTATGTCCCCAGTGAGCTTTCATTGGTGGTGCATTAGAGAGGGAGACAAAAGAAGCATAAGTAAAATAGAGTATGTAGAAGATGACAAAATGTATGCAAAAAATTAGGGTAAGAGTCTTGGGGAAGACATAGGTGGGATACAGTTTAAATAGGGGATTCAGGGCAGGTGTCACTAAGGCATTAACATGTGAACATGGCTAGAGGGAGAAAGTAAACCACATGGATAACTGAGGAAGAGGACTCAGTTAAATATAGCTAATGCACATGCCTGGAGGCTGGAGCATGCCTAACCTGTTCTAAGGAGCAAGGGTAGTGAGCCTGAAGCAGAATAACCCTATATAATGAAAGAGTAATATGCAAATTGACCAAATGGCAGAATGACCTGTTGCTATGATGTGCACTGACCACCAGGGGGCAGACCCTCAACACAGGGAGCACCGCTTGGCCAGAAGCCGGGCTCACGTGAGCCCAGCGGTGGTGGCAGGAGCCCCTCCTGCCTCTGCTGCAGGTGGATGGACATCCCCCAAGGGTCCCGGACTGCGAGAGGGTGCAGGCCAGGCTGAGGCCCCTCCCCCCCCGTGCCCCCCCCCTCACCGCCCAGTGCACAAATCTCATGCACCGGTCCTCTAGTCAAGGGATAAAGTACTAGAGGATGAGGTCAGAGCGGTAAATGATGCAGATGAGGTAAGGCCTAGAAGGTCATTGCAAAGACATGGACTCTGAGTAAATGGGGGAGCTATCAGAGGATCTGCTTAGATCTGACTTATTTTATTCTTAATTTTAAAATAATACAGGCATACATTTTATTTTTATTTTTATTTTTATTTTTTAAATTCTCACCTAAGGATATTTTTCCTATTGATTTCTGGAGAGAAATGGAAAGGTGGAAGGAGAGGGAGAGAGAGAGAAACATCGATTGGTTGCCTCTTGCACATGGCCCTACTGGGATTGGGAAACCTGCAACTGAGGTACGTGCCCTTGACCAGGAATTGAACCCACCCCTGACCAAGAATCAAACCCAAGACCCTGGGTGTCCTTGGGCCGCCGCTTTAACCACTGAGTCAAACCAGCTAGGGTCTGACTTCTATTTTAAAAGGATCACTTAGGCTGCAGTACTAATAGAGGGTTGGGTCTATAGACGTGGGTAGAAGCGGGGAGGTTAGTTATGAGGTTACTCCAGTAATGGTAGTAGCAGAGGAGATTGGAATGTTTAGATGCTGGATTCTTTTTGAAGGTAAAGACAACAGGATATATATAGATAGACTCGATGTGGGCAGTTACAGAAGAAAAAGTCAAGGATGACACCAACGTTTTTGGCCTAAATAAATGGCAAGATGGAGTTGCCATTAACTAATGTGAGAAATATCAGGATTGGAGTAGGGCAGCGATTTTCAACCGGTATGTCAAAATAATTTTTAAAACATGCAATACCTGACTATTTAGTCAGGGGCACTGACCTCTTTTCCTTTAGATGGTCAAATAAAAAAATGACAACAACCGACACAACGATAGCTATCCAATTTGAATGAATCTAAATTATACCAATTTTTTTATCAGATCAGCAAAAAAATATGTTTAGTGTGCTGTAGAATTTTAATAATTAGATTATGTGTGCTATGAGATGAAAAAGGTTGAAAATCACTGGAGTAGGGTGATATGTGTGATTGGTTGTGTGTGTGGTTGGGTAATTAGGAGTTCAGTTTTGTACAGTTAGAGATGGATATTGGACATTCAAGTGTATACGTTGAGTAGATGTTTTGGACATATGAATCTAGAGTTCAGGGAAGGGCCCAGTCTTTAGGCAGGCAAGAAGACAGCTAGAGAAATAGATATACATAGATGATGATGATAGATAACAGATAGATACATAGTTGGATAGATGAATTTAAAAACATGAACCATGAGAGAGGCCGGGGAAGTAGACCAATGACTACATCAATGTGATGAGAGCTATGGTGTGTGGGGTCCTACCACAGGAGGAAGTACTCAGCTGATGAGACGAACCCTAGGGTCACATAAAGGGGTCACAATAAAAATGACCTTAAGAGGCACGGTTCGATGCCAGGTTGCAGGCTCAATCCCTAGTGTGGGGCATGCGGAAGGCGGCCAATCGATGATACTCTCTCATCATTGGTGTTTCTCTCTCTCTCTCTCTCTCTCTCTCTCTCTCTCTCTCTCCTTCCTCTCTTAAATATAAAAAATATATATTTTTATAAAGAGGCACATTGCACTCAACAATTAAAATATTTGAGTAACTAACTGTGTTCCAGGAACTATGCCAGACACAACATTCACCAAGACACAGGCCTTGCTTCCATGGAGGTCATTATCTTATGGGGTAGACAGTCTCACATGCCCAAATTGTCTAATCAAAATATACACTTGCATGTCCAATATTCATCTCAAAAGTGAACTCCTGATTCCATGTATCCACCACCACCACCCAATCACACATACCAAATCTGTTTGCACCGCAGTAATTCCCACATCTGTTAATGGCACCTGTCTCTTACCAGTTGTTCAGGCCAAAAACATTGGTGTTGTCATTGACTTTTGTTTCTAACAGTCCGCTTCCAATCCATCAGTAAATCCTTTTGTCTCTACCTTCAAAACAAATGCAGAACATGACCACTTCTCACCTCCTCTGCTGCTACGATTACTGCAAATAGTGTCATAACTAATCTCTCAGCTTCTTCTTGACACAATACCTCCAACGGTCTATCCTCAACACAGAATCCTGATGGTCCCCAGGGAAGGTCCTGGCTACAGATGATTGGTTGGTTGGTTGATTGACTGACTGACTGATGTATATAAAACCATGAGACCAGGTGGTCACAAAGGGAATAAGTATAAATGAAGGAGAGAAGCATCAGAAGGGCTGTTGTTTCCTTATGACGTGGTAAGGGGGACTGTGGGATGTCCCTTCCTCTCTAATTTCTAAGGAAATCCAGGATGACTCAACAACATTCTATCAAATGAGGAGGAGGTGGTGGCAGGATACCCCACCTCTGGTGGGACCCTAGCACTTAGCATGATGTGTTCATTGCTAACAGGATGCAGAAGAGCCAGGATGGGAAGAAGCAAGGATGTGTCCCTCCTCTGAATGGTGATTTTGTGCCTAAGGGATGGGGGCCCCTAGTGTGGCCTCTAGAACAAGAAGGCACAAGACCCAGACCTGCTGAGCCAACACCCTGCAGGTGTTTTCCTAAAGCATCCCCAGAGATAATAGGAGGTCTTGTGACAGGCACATCCTGCCTGCCTGGTGGGATTTGGGCAGAGAGTCATGTGAAGGGATGCCTGGGAGATGGAAAGTGACTCAGAGGGGTCGCAACAGCATCAGATGGGAAGCCAAGGTTAATGTGCACACATCCTGTTTTAGGTGGAGCAGGTCCTTCCCATGGTCCCCCATAGGCTTTTACCTGCCCCAGCAGATTTCTATTATGGAATTTCAGGCACCTGACCATCACAATTGCCTTTTTACCTGCTCACTCCACCCTTGCCGGGAAGTCAGAAATATGCTGAGCACAGCTCAATCCTGTCATGCCAGCCTCTTGCCAGCAGGGGGCCAGGTTCTCTAAGTATAAACTGAAAGTCCCTGTGCTGCGGGAATTCCCAGCCTGTTGGAACGCTCAGACTCGAGGGCTCTGTTAGCTCTACCTGTCCACTCAAATTCTAGTTCTTCTCCTCTGTGGGACTTTGAGTACAACATCCCCCACCCCTATATCCCCACATCCTCTGAATCTCATCCTCCTTCCACAGCTTCATCTTTATTTTGGCTAACCTTCCCATTGTCATCCTATATTTGCCTCTGCCTGTGTAGGCTGAACCCCTAGGAAGATGTTGATAATGTATGAACAGTGAAAAAAGCAAGTTAGAAAAATATGCCTATTATAGTATAATTTTTTAATTATTGAAACTATTTTTAGAGCTTTAGGTTTGCAGAAATATTGAACAGCAAGTACAGAGTTCTCATATGTCCACTTCCCACCCTTAGTCACATACAGTTTCCCGTAACATCTTGCACTTACTGTGGGGTATTTGTTACAATTGATGAGCCAATACCAATATATTATTGCTAAAGTTAATAGTTTACAGTAGGGTTCACTTTTGGGTTTTGGCCAATGTATAGTGACATGTATCCACCATTACAATGTCATATAGAATATTTCACTGCCCTAAAAATACTGTGTTCCATCTCTTCATCCCTTTTTCCTTTTTTTTTTTAACCCCTGGAAACCATTGATCTTTTTTAAAAAATTGTGGTAAGATATACATAACATTTTCACCATTTTTATTGATTTTATTGGGCTAACATTGGTTAATAAAATTACCAATGTTGTGTAACCATCACCACTACTGACTTCCAAAACTTTTCATCAACCCAAACAGAAACTCTGTACCCACTAAACAACTCCCCATTTCCCCCACCCTACCCCCAGTACCTGTTAACTTCTACTCTACTTTTTGTCTCTATCAATTTCCCTCTTGTAGGTACTTCATATAAGTGGAATCATACAATATTTGTCCTTTTGTGTCTGGCTTATTTTGCATAGCACAGTGTATTCAAGTTTCATCCATGTTGAAGCATCATGTATGCAAATTTAATTTCTTTTTATGGCTAAATAATTTTCAATTATATGTATACTAGAGGCCCAGTGCACAAATTCATGTACAAGTGGGGTCCCTTTGGGTGGCCTGTGGGGATCGAGCCAAAACCCGCAATCCAATGCTGCCTACAGCTCCTACCTGCTGCTCCCACTCATCCTGACCCCACTGCACCTGCTGTGGGCTCACACCCAATCAGTCCCAATCAGGAGAGGCTAATGCTGCCCTCAGCAGCGCTCACCAGCTGTGAACCCTGTGTCTGGCACCCTCCCGAGGGGAGTGGCCTGCAGGATCTGGCCAAAACCGGCTCTTTGACATCCCCCGAGGGGTCCTGGATTGTGAGAGGGCGCAGACCAGGCCAAGGGACCCCACTGGTGCATGATTGGGGCCAGAGAGGGACTGCAGGAGGGCTCCAGGGTATGTCTGGCCCAACTCGCTCAGTCCTGATCCTCCAAACCCCATCAGCAAGCTAACCTACCAGTCGGAGTGTCTGCCCCTGGTGGCCAGTGCATGTCATAGCAAGCGGTTGAGCAGCCTTAGCATATCATTATCATATTACGCTTTGATTGATTGAACAGTTGACTGGTCCCTGGATGACCGGACAGTTAGCTTATTAGGCTTTTATTATATAGGATAGCACCTTTAATTTATCCATTCATCTGTTGATGGACATTTGGGTTGTTTCAATCATTTGACAATCATGAAAAATGCTTCTATGAACATGGTGTGCAAGTATGTTTTTGAGTTCCTACTTTCAGTTCTTTTGGATATATACCTAGGAGTGGAATTGCTGGATCATATGGTAATTTTATTTATTTTTTAAATTTAATAAATCTTTATTGTTCAGATTATTATAATTGTTCCTCTTTTTTCCCCCATAGCTCCCCTCCACCAGGTCCCCACCCCACCCTCTGCCCTTACCTTCCCCCCACTGTCCTCATCCATAGGTGTACGCTTTTTGTCCAGTCTCTTCCCGCACCTCCCACTCCCTTTTTCCCCCAAGAATTGTCAGTCCACTCCCTTTCTATGCCCATGATTCTATTATATTCACCAGTTAATACTGTTCATCAGATTTTTTATTCCTTGGTTTTTAGATTCATTTGTTGATAGATACGTATTTGTTGTTCATAATTTTTATCTTTATCTTTTTCTTCTTCCTCTTCTTAAAGAATACCTTTCAGCATTTCATATAATTCTGGTTTGGTGGTGATGAACTCCTTTAGCTTTTTCTTATCAGCTCTTTATCTGACCTTCAATTCTGAATGAGAACTTTGCTGGGTAGAGTAATCTTGGTTGTAGTTTCTTGCTATTCATCACTTTGAATATTTCTTGCCATTCCCATCTGGCCAGTATAGTTTCTGTTGAGAAATCAGCTGACAGTCCTGGGTGCTCCCTTGTAGGTAACTAACTGTTTTTCTCTTGCTGCTTTTAATATTCTCTTTGTCTTTTGCTATTGGCATTTTAATTATGATGTGTCTTGGTGTAGTCCTCTTTGGATTCCTTTTGTTTGGGGTTCTGTGCACTTCCTGGACTTGTAAGTCTATTTCTTTCACCAGGTGGGGAAGATTTCTGTCATTATTTCTTCAAATAGGTTTTCAGTATCTTGCTCTCTCTCTTCTTCTGGCACCCCCATAATTTGGATGTTGGTAAGCTTGAAGTTGTCCCAGAGGCTCCTTACACTATCTTCAACTTTTTGGATTCTTTTTTCTTTTTGCTTTTCCGGTTGAGTGTTTTTTGCTTCTTTGTATTCCTAATCTTTGACTTGGTTCTTGCAATCCTCTAATCTGCTTTTAGGTCTCTGTATAATATTTTTTATTTCAGTCAGTGTATGCTTAATTTCTAGTTAATCCTTTTTCATGTCCTCGAAGGTCTCGTTAAATTTATCGGCCTTTTCTAGGAAATTCTTAAAAAACCTTATAACCGTGGTTTTGAAATCTATATCCAGTCTTTTACTTTCCTCCATTTCTTTCATTTGTGACCTGTTTCTTTGTCTCCACATTTTGGCTGCTTCCCTGAGTTGGTAGAGTGGCTTTGTGTGTGAGGTGTCCTATAGGGCCCAGTGTCTTAGCCTCCCCAGTTACCTGAGGTGGACACTCTTGGTGCACCCCTTTGTGGGCTGTGTGCACAGTCTTGTTGTAGCTAAGCCTTGATTGTTGTTGGTATCACTGGGAGGAATTGACCTCCAGGCCAATTGGCTATGAGGATCAGCTGTGTTACACTGGGAGAACTTTTGTGCTGGAGACACCCTTATGAGACAAGGCTTGCAAAAGCCTCTGTGCTCAGCTTGGATGGGGTGGAGTCTCAGGGTGGAGCAGATAGCATTGGTTTTCCATCAGCCCTACCCTAAGAGGCCCCTGGGTCTCAGTGTCCCATGGTAATCACTGCAAGCACCTCTGAGAAAAAGCCGTCCTCGAGTTCCGCCCACTGCCAGACAGTTCAGTTTCTCCCCAAATGAGTCTGGGTCCCCAGAGTCTCCCCCGGAACTGGAGTTCAGCGCAGTCGGGAGCTTTTGTCTCCCTTCCGCTTGAGAAAGCCAGCTGCACATCCAGTTGCCAGTCCTCTCCGCATGCACATCTCAGTACCTCTGCCTCCTGCAGCTCCTCTGGGTCTCAGTGTGCTTTTCTCTTTTCTTCTAGTTGTAGAATTTCCACTCAGCCAGCCTTCCTGTGGTTCTGGATGATGTTCGTTTTGTCTTTTAGTTGTAGTTTTGAAATTGTTGTGTAAGGCAGCAGTTTAGGTGTTTACCTATGGCGCCAAGTTGGTTTCTCCCAATTCAATCCTGCCCTTATTTGCATTTCTTTAATGACTAATTATGTTGAGCATCTTTTCATGTGTTTATTGGCTATGTGTATCTTATTTGGAGAAATGTTTAAGTCCAATGTCCATTTTTAAATTGGTTTGGGGGTTTTTGTGTGTGTTTTGGTTGTTGACCACCAATTTTTTTTTATTGTCTTTATAGATTTGCCTTTTCCAGTATGGTTCAGAGTTGGAATCATATAGTATGTAGTCTTTTCAGTTTGACTTCTTTCACTTAGCGAAATATATTTCCTCCATGTCTTAAATGGATTGCTAGCTCATTTCTTCTTAATGTTGAATAATATTCCATTGTATAGATTTACTATGGTTTGATTATTCATTCACCTATTGAAGGATGTATTGGTTGCTTCTAAAGTCTAGCAAATATGAAAAACGCTGTTATAAACATTTAAGTGCAGGGGTTTTTTGTGTGTGCACATACATTTTCAGTAAATTTGGGTAATAAGAAAGAACACAATTGCTGGATCCATATGGTAAGAGTACTTTAGTTTTGTAAGAAACTGTCAAACTGTTTTCAAAGGAGTAGTACTATTGTGCATTCCCACAAGTAGTGAATGAGAGTTCTTGTTGCTCCACATCCTTACCAGCATTTGGTGGTGTCAGTGTTCTAGATTTTGGCCATTTTAATAAGTGTGTAGTGGTATCTCATAGTTGCTTTAATTTTCAATTCTCTAATGATATATGATGTTGAACATCTTTTGATATGCTTACTTGCTATTTGTACATATTTGGTAAGGTGTTCAGGTCTTTTGTCCATTTCTAAATTGGGTTGTTCATTTTCTTATTATCGAATTTTAAGAGTTTGTTGTATATTTTGGGTACCAGTCCTTTATTAAATAGGTGTTTTGCAAAGATTCTCTCTCAATGTGGATTGTCTTTTCATTTTCTCTTAACAATGTCTTTTGGAGAACAGATGATTTTAACTTTAATGAAGTCAAACATAACAATTTTTTTCATGGATTGTGCTTTTGGTTATATATCTAAAGAGTCATCACTAGACCCAATATATATTTTCTCATAATCTCATTCTTGAAAGAAAAAATCTATGTATGACTGTATTTTTTATCTTTTCATTAATCTGTACTTTTAATTTTCTTACATTGCAATTTAATTTTTTGTTAGGTAACAAAATAACCTGGGTTGGCAACATAGTGGCTTTTTTAAGTTTTATATATAACACTCTGTGACCCAGAAAACAGATTTACTGCTCTGAATTCCATTTTCTCTATCCGTGAGCATTAGAGAGTCAGAGTTCCCTTTCTGTCATAAACATCTAGAATGCTCATGCTTTAAAAAAAATTCTTTTAATGGGCCTAATTGGGGCAGAGAAGTTGTGTGTGTGTGTGTGTGTGTGTGTGTGTGTGTGTGTGTGTGTAAACTTTTTAAAGGCTATCCACCTAGAAGTTTCTTTTCTTTCTTTTTTTTTAATTCTAACCTGAGGATATGTTTTGCATTGATTTTATAGAGAAAGGAAAGGAGAGGGAGAGAGAGAGAAACTTCTATGTGAGAGAGAAACATTTGATGGGTTGCCTCATGCATGTGCCCCAACCGGGGATGGAACCCACAGTCTGTGTAGGTGCCCTGGCTGAGAATCAAGCCAACAAACCTTTAGTATATGGGACGATGCTCTAACTACTGGATAACACCAGCCAGTGCTCGTCTAGAAGTTTCTAAAAGTGAGAGGTGAACCTATAGTCCCTGGACACTGCCCACATGGCTCACAAGCACAGCTGTACTCTATGGTTAGGTGGGAAAGCAAGTTCTCAACATGCTGTGAGAGGAATAGGCATAGGCACACCACACCAAGAGGAACAATGCAGCCCTGCTCGTGTGGCTCTGTAGTTGAGTATCGATCATTCCATGCACTGAGAGGTTGTTGGTTCAATTCCCAGTCAGGGCACATGCTCAGATTGCATGCTGGATCCCTGATAGGTGGCGTGCAGGAGGCAGCCAATCGGTGTTTCTCTCTTTTTACCCTCTCCTCACCCTCTCCTCACCCTCTCTCTCCTCACCCTCTCCCTTCCTCTCTTTTTAAAATCAATTTAAAAATCATATTAAAAATAAAGTGATTATTGATAAGTATGTATTTATTGACATTTTATTCTTTTAACTATGCTCTTCCGTGTTTTTCTTTTTCTTCTACTTCTTAAAGCAGGCCCTTTAACATTTCTTGTAATACTGGTTTAAGGGTAACAAACTCACTTAGATTTTTCTTGTCTGGGGAACTCTATATTCATCCTTCAATTTTAAGTGATAGCCTTGCTGGGTAAAGTAGTCTTGGTTTTAGGTCCTTGCTTTTCATCACTTTGAATGTTTTATGCCAATCCCTTCTGGCCTGAATTTTTTCTGTTGAAAAATCAGCTGACAGTCTTATGGGAGCTCCCTTGTAGGTAACTAACTGCTTTTCTCTTGTCATTTTAAAGATTCTTTCTTTGTCTTTAACTTTTACCATTTTAATCATGATGTGTCTTAGTGTGGACCATCAGTAGATGAGTGGATAAAAAAAACTGTGGTACATTTACACAATGGAATACTACTCAGCTGTTAAAAAAAGAAGGGAATCTTACCTTTTGTGACAGCAAAGATGGACCTGAAGAGTATTATGCTAAGTGAAATAAGCCAGACAGAGAAAGACAAATACTGTACGTGGAATCTAATGAACAAAATAAACCAACAAACAAAGTGGAGACAGACTCGTGGATATAGAGAACAGACTGACAGCTGTCAGAGAGGAGGGGTTTGGGGGATGGGTGAGAAGAGACAATAGTGTGGTGATTGCCACAGGGAAGCGGGGTGGGGAAGGAAGAAGGGAGAGAGGGCAAAATGGTGATGGGAAAGAGACTTGACTTGGGGTGGTAAAAACACAATACACTACTCAGTGATGTATTGTAGAATTGTATTCCTAAAACCTATATAATTTTATTAACCAATGTCACCCCTATAAATTCAATTTTTTTAAAAAAAAGATCCCAAACAAAAAAAAAGAATATAAAATTATGTTTAGATTGTTGGCTCTTTCTTCTTTAGTCTTATCTTGGAAACTACATTAAATATCTTGAGAGCAGGAAAGCAACTCCACTGGAATGTCTTTGTACACTTGACGCTACCCAGCTTAGGGATGAATACAGATTGGGGGTTCACAATACCAGTTGGGTGGAGGATTGAATACTGGGGAAAGGACCAATTAGCCTCTGCATATATTTTGAGCTCAAGGATTTTTGGCTGTGAGACCAAGTCATCTAGGGCAAGACTCTCTCAAGGAAATTCAGAAATTCTGGAGTGTTAGAGAAATATGACAGTATCCACTGAGGTAGGGAAGGTAACATAAATGGAAAGAGTATAGGAGTGATGGACCTTGAGGATGAATTAAGAAACAAGAAGCCTCCTTGATGGTTTTAAATACCCAGGTAAAAAAAATTAAATATATATATATATATATTTCTTCAAGCAAATAGCAGACATCCAGTGTAGATGAGTACATTTAACCAGGTCAGCAACTAGTTTGTGACCTTAAACTAGAAGTGGCCACTAACCCATCTCTGCAGGTAGTCATCTCCACGAGCAGATAGAGTTCTATAACATGGTAACGAACAAACAACCAGCTCTAGAAAATCAACTGTTAAAAGTATTCCATACATGAGTCTCATTAGAGTATCTCCATGGAATACAGTGTTTACAATCTCTTCCCAGTCGTCTGCAAGCTTAAGGCCACACAGCAATTGGAGATACTACCACCTTGGCCATACTGAGGAGTTTTCAGAGATACTTGCCCTGCCATATTAGCCATGGTCCCCTTTATGCACCTCTGATTTCCCATCACACATTGCTTATAATATCAAAGCTCTCCATTTCCAAGCCATAACCAGATTCTACCCACCCTAAGTTTGTGTATGCTTCTTACATACATTTCCAGTATAGATGGGGGTGAAGATCCTTCTGTACCTCTTTCTCAAGAGGTGTCGTGTGTCCCTAGACACTCAGTTTTCTGGGGACAGGTGACCAGAAAACTGTCATGACTGAGAGAACCAAGTCATCAGGCTGGTGTAGAGTGTGGAAAGTGAAGACAAAGCGGGCACAAAGACACTGCCTATGCGTGGGTACCTTTAGTCTCTGGCTCTGTAACCTTTACAGACAACCAGACACACTCATCGACAGACTGAATCACCACACAAACTTCCCTAAGGCATAAAAGTCTTTGACACTTTCTGTCTTGTGAAACAGAAAGACTTTGTGATGCAGTCGGGTGACATGGTTCTATCCTCTGTGAGGTGGAAATGACAAGGCATGGCATTGGGGGTCATTAGGTACTAATGACCTAGATATAGGGAAGGGTCATCTCCTCGTACTTATGAGTTTTAGACCATGTTGAATCCTACTTTTATCCTATGGGATTTAATGTATCCCTTATATACCTATGGCTCCATCTTTATTATTGTACTAATTATCTGGCAAGTGAAAAGGAGTTACCATGGATTAAGGTTAGAACCTAGAAGGAGCTGCTGTCAGGTAGGGAAATATAATGATTAAACTAATTAAGCCTCAGATAAGAAGCTTTTAAGACCTCAGAGTCTCTCCTTTTATCTTCCCCACCCATTTTTATACCATACATTTATTTACTTTAATATGGTACTTCTCAGAAACTAGAGTAATTCCTTACCATACTATCCCGGCAATGTATTCTAATGGAAAAATCAAGAACCTTTCTATTAACCTTGGATGGAGACCTAGATTAAATGAAATCTATATCACTAGATCTTAGAAAACTCCCCAATATGAAGGATTCTTTCCATTAGTGGTCCATTAAGGTACTTGTTAGCAAAGGTCCTTTGGCTATTAGATCTACACACCCTTTAGTTTGTTCCACTTTTTCTCATTCCATCATAAACCTCACATAGAACTTCCCTTGAAAATGAAAGGGAGATAAAGAGTATGGAGTCTTTTTTTTTCATGCTAACACATAAAGGCAATATTAGATGAAAGTCTATGTGTTTTCACAGAAATCCTGGTGAAGCCACCAGCTTGTATGCATATATCATTAAAAAAATAATTATTGTTGAAAGTATTACATATGTCCTCTTTTTCCCCCATTCACCCCCGCCAGCCTTCTCCTCCTTCCTCCTCTCCCCCAAGCCTTCAGCACCCTATTATCTGTGTCCATGGGTTGTGCATATATACATACAAGGTCTTTGGTTGATTACCTCCCACCCACCTACTCTCCCCCACTTACCCACTCTCCCCGCCTACCCACCCTCACCTGCCTTCTCTTTGAGATTCCACACACTGTCCCATGCTTTGAGTATGGAAGAGTCTTGAAATGAATCAAAAGCAAGCAGAGAAGGGAAATGTTGGGGTGAAAAGGATGGAGACAGAAATGAAAGTAAATAAAAATATAGACATATAAATAGAAAGGGAATAGTAAACAGATTTGTCTCATTTTGGACATAAAAATGTCCCAGTTTCACGCTTTAACTTTTTTGTCTTTAAGCGTCACCGAAAACTCAGGCAAAGGGCTAGAGATGCAGCATCAAGAGGTAAAGTTCTAGTCTCTTCTCTGACTTCCCTCCACTGTGGGCAAGGTTCTCATGGATTTTGTCCTTCTTTGATCTCTGGTACCAGGGACATGTACTCTAACCACTAAAGGTTCCAATTCTCCGAGTCAACAAATTCTCCTAGATAACCTTCTTGGGTGGGAAATCAGAGCCTGGGAATGTTCCAAAATCCTCCATCTTACCCCAAGGAATGAAGAACGAGGAAGTGGGGCAGAAGTGTTTACCTGAGTAATTTACTACTTTTATGAACCAATGGAAGTCCCTTCATCTCTCAGTCTTTTATTCATTAAATAGGTACTTGAAGATCCTGCCTCACTTACAGTGTGATTGTGAAGCTCCAATGAGATTAGGTCTTGGACAACCCATTGTAATTTGTTAAGTTGTATGCAGACATACCTTAGAGAATTAACTGTTGGGATTTCCAATCTTCCCTTATTTACAGGCCTTCATTTGGCTGCCCTATAGCAGTGGTCTGCAAACTCATTAGTCAACAGAGCCAAATATCAACAGTACAACTGAAATTTCTTTTGAGAGCCAAAAACCGACTTCTGCGCATGGGCCACAAAGTTTCAATCGCACTGTACGTGCGCGCCCATGCGTGGTATTTTGTGGAAGAGCCACACTCCAAGGGGCCAAAGAGCCGCTTGTGGCTTGAGAGCCACAGTTTGCCAACCACTCCCCTAAAGGATGCCTCTCAATCCTTTCCCATTCCATGTAACACTGTCTCCTGGTTTATTTTTATTGTTTATTTTTTGTCTCCTGGTTTCTCAGCTAGAAAACATTCCTGCAAAGAAGATGAGAAGCCATGGGAGCTGCTCTCTGTCATGAAAAGGTGATCACTTGCTCTTTGTAGTCTTCCAACTCCAGCCTGAACTGTGATGATTTCTATACTGGGCCTGGGACAGGGATGAAAAGAGGGCTGATGACTGGGAAAGAGTCAGATACAGTGGAGGCTGGAGCATTGGTTGAGGGGGTTGCCAGGACGAGGAAGGCTCAGACATCTCAGGAGAGAGGAGTCTCCTACTTCTGCTCTGGGCTAAGCTCACAGTGCTCCTGGAATTCAGAATTTGATTTGTACTTAATTCATAAAAGGCTCTACCTGGATCTGCACTCAGGTACAAGACAGTTTTTCAGCCAAAACCGGTTTGGCTCAATGGATAGAGCGTCGGTCTGCGGACTGAAAGGTCCCGGGTTCGATTCCGGTCAAGGGCATGTACATTGGCTGCGGGCACATCCCTGGTGGGGGGTGTGCAGGAGGCAGCTGGTCGATGATTCTCTCTCATCGATGTTTCTAGCTCTCTATCCCTCTCCCTTCCTCTCTGTAAAAAATCAAAAAAAAAAAAAAAAAAAAGACAGTTTTTCAGCTAAGAGAATGTATAAATAAATGCATACATAAGTCATCACTGTCATATTCTTCTTACAGCTCCACCCTTTCAAGGGTAGACCCCTGGGCCCTGCTGACATTATCTCCTCTGGTTCTGTCTTCAGGGAGCCCAGTTTCTGAGACAGCCCCCAGCCAGGAACCAATTATCTCATATTCTTCTTAAAACCCCTAGAGAAAGGGATTGGCTCCCAAGAGATGTTATTTATAGATACAGCAACTCATCAGAGTCCCTAGAATGCAGAGTTTCCACAAGTACCTTATTTTCCAGAGTTTGGAAATATTGAATACCAGTCTGTGGCCTTTTTAACCCAAATGAGACTGACTCCAGGTTCTACTTGGTGATGTTCTAGGTGATACCCCATCAGCTAAGCATTGGCTCCCCCATCTGCCATATTTCCTTCTCCTGGTCAACTTCCCCATATGGGTCAGCCAAGAACTCACCCCACTTCCCAGTTGTTCATGGCCCTGTGTTCTCATGAATGGCCTGAGACCTTGCCCTACAGGCCCCACACGCTCAGTCCAGCACACTATAACCTGCCAAATGGCATTTTCCTACAAAGAAAAGTATAGGAGTACGCACTAGAGTCAGGGAGAGGCCCCAGGGTGTACAGGACTAGGAAGGATAGGACCAATCTCCGGGCCACAACTTCCAAAGTGGAAGATGTCACTCCATCATTAACAGTAACCATGTTTTCTCTTCCAGCCACAGCTGGCTTCCTCAGGAGGGAAGTGTGCGGAGCCTCCTCTGTGCCGATACCTACTGCCAAATCTGCAATGCCATGGCCCTGGAGATCCAGCGGTTGCTTGTGGGTGAGAACAGCCCAGTCTCTGCCACTTCACCAGGACCATCAGAGGGTTCCTCTTGCCTAGAGATTTTGTCCAAGTCCAATTTGTCTTTTGAGCAGAGTCTAGAGCATCATTCCATGTACCCAGAAGAGCTTTCATTTCCTTCTGCAGCCCCTTCAGTGTCACAATTTATGGATCAAAAATCCTTAACCTTGTCAGCTGCACAGTCAGTTAGTTCAGATAGCATCAAAGATTGTGAGTCTGAACACTCCCAGCTACAGCAGGCATTTCAAGTGCAAGAAATTCCAGTGGATTCAGAGACTATAGTTTCTTCAAGGTTTGAGGAACCTAGGAATACAGTGAACCAGCAGAATATATTGAAGAGCAATCGCAACCTTGTGTATGGGAACCAAGGTCACCTGCCCTTGCATCCCCAGGTCCCTCTGCTGATCCTGAACCAAGAAATCACTACCCTGACACATTCTACGGCCTTGCCTATGGTCACTATCCTCCCTTCCTACCTGCCATTCTCCAGTCCGGAAGTCCTGAGGCTTCTTGAGGTACATGTAAAAAAATGGATGCATTTCCAGAGGTGGGGGCTGCCCAGACGTGTAGAGAAGTCTCTGAGGCAGCTTATGCCAAACCAGCCCTTGTTTCACCAACTTGTAAACAACCAACCAGTTTCTTTCATCCAAAATGATATTGCTAAGTTCTCTGTAGAGAAATTTGCGACCATTTCTTATCAGACCTGGGGTTCATATATGGCTGGCCAGGCTACCCAGGCATTCTGGGTTTCTGAATGGTCCATTATAAACCCAATACAAAGACACCACTACCAGCAAAACCAAAACCATGTGGTGACTCTAGCCTTGCCGTCTCCAGCTGTTAGAGATGTAAGTAGCCTCTACCCACTTACTGGGCAACGGGCTAATGACTCAGTGGGCCACTTACAGCAGAAATACATCCAACTATTCTGTGGCTTACCTTCTCTGCACAGTGAGTCTCTGGCTGACACCTCCTTAGGCTCTCAAGATCACTCCACACATGGGAGCATGTCCAAGCTCTCCTGGAATGATCCTTTTCTCTTTGAGGAACTCTCCTTCCTCCCTCTGCTGCCTAAAACTCCACCTCACTCAGCCCCACCCTCTTCCCCAAGTTCCTCAAATTGGGTCATGCCATCTGGCCATCAACAAGCTCGGATCAATATCCCGTTTCTGACTCTGGCTGAGTGTGAAGCCTTAGAGTTGCACCTGCTGCAGAGGCAGCTCCAGCGTCAGTGGGGTTTGCCAGCTGTTCTCCAGAGAGCTCAGCACACCCAGAACCCCGTGCAATATAAGTCTTGTGGCAGAGCCCAGTCTCCTCGGACTGTGAAAACTTCCTGGCCAGGAAAGCCCATTTCTGTCCTCACAAGGGAGCTGTTCTGGTCAGAGCATGCCCGGAGGCTGCTGGACTTCCACCTCCAGAGGCAGCTGATTCACCATCGCTGGGGCCTGCCCCAGATGATCCAGCAGTCCTTCCAGTTGCTGCTGGCCCCCACTCACCAGCAGACTCCATCCTGGAGCAGCACAACCCTAGCCAAGGGGAGTTTTTCCCAACATTCAGCCCTAGAGGCTACTGGTGCTGATGACCCTTTCTCACCCTTTAAGGACCCAGTGTCAGTCCTCATGCCACACTTATTTGACCAGGTCAAGGCAATACTGCAGAGCCACATCAACTCCAAATGTGGACAGATTCATGAGGGTAAGGTCCCTGCCCATGTGTATAGGTCTTGTGAGGGCCTAATTCCTGGGGGCCTCAAAGTGGCTCCCTTCACTTGCATCCCAGAAAGCAAGCTCTTAGAACTACAGGCAGCAACCGATCCTGACCTACAACAGAAAGTTAGGTCCTGGATGCCAACAGTCCTTGATCAGCAGCAACAGATCTCCCCAGATGCTGTCACTGAGCCTCGTAAGCTAACTCAAGCCCTGTCCAAGGAAGTCCTTGAGAAACTGGAGGTGATTTTACGGCACAAGTATCTGGCCTTCTTGTCAGGGCTGAATCCTCTTTATTACGTGGCTCCCTCCAAGGCCACGGCCCCAGCAATCACTCCTCATGCTGCCAGCACAGAGGTGGTACCTGAGGCTGTCAAAATCTTAACAGAACCTCTGACTCAGATGATCTCACTTGAAGAGCAGTGTGTAAGTCGTAAACCATTTTTTCAAGGTACCAATGAGACTTGTGCAGAAATTGCAGGTGATTTTCAGTCTGAAGTGCAAGTGGAAGGAATGATTGAGATGGAGCCTCTAGAGAGGCAGACAGAGTCTGCTCAGCTCCACTTACTCAAGAAGCGCATCTTGGCCAAACTAAATTTCCACCTGAGAAGGAAGATTTTAGAGATACAATGGGGAATTCCCACAAAGGCAAGGGAGTCCAGGGAGCAAACTGTAGAAATCCCAGAGAACACATCCACACAGGAGTCTCTTAGGAGTCTAAACAACCAAGGGAAAACATGCCTCCAGGAGCTGCCCATCTCACCAGACATTCCCTGTGCCCCACACCCAAAGCGGCTCTACCTGAAGGAACAGTTGTCCACTGAGTTAAAGGCAGTGCAGCAGAACCAGAAGCAACCTAGTTCCAGAGCAGCACTCCATGGTTCTGCCCATGGGCCCTCCAAGATGACTCACCCCTATAGAGACATGACAGAGAGCCCAGTGCTTTGTGTGCAGCTGGAGGCCAGTGTGAACCAGCCCAGCCTGGAGGAGTCCCAGATCCCTGAGTCCCAAAGCCCTGGCAAGAGCAAGTACTCAGCCCCAGTCCCCATGCTGACTGAAAAGAAAGAGGACCCAAGGAAACCCAATTCATTAAGAAAACGTGGAGAAGGAGATGCAGGGTTTGTACTCTCCTCAACAAGAGAAAAAAGCCACCCTGTTGGAGCCCACTGGCTAGAAAGGATGCTTCTGAACAGGGCACCACAAAGACCTTGGCTACAGAGACATGGCTTTCACCTTGATGCTCTCTGTCAGCACAGTTTCCAGCATCGCCCTCAGCTTAAGCCCCCAGACCTCCTTCCAGGAGTCCCTGGTCGGAAGGAATCTAAGACGAATGACCTGCAAGACAATATAACCAGGCTCAATGTCAGCCTCAAGGGAGCAAGGATTCCTAAGAATGCCCAGCCTGTTGGGCCCCAGGCATCACAGGGCCAGCCTGTCCTGGCCCAACTCATTCAGCATAAGCCATTACAGGGCCAAACTTTGCAAGGTCAGGTATTGCAGGGGCAGGTGATGCCAGCCCATACTCACAGGAGGCCCAGCCTTCCGGAATCAGGCTTGAGATATAAGATGAAATCCTTTCTGCAGTATATAAACCTCAAGGCAAAAGGCAAAGAGCACAAGGAATCCATGTTTGTGACAACTGTGAAAGTGGCCAACACCAGAAAAGAAAATGGAGCAAAGAGGCTGGCTCCAGCCAAAAGTCCCATGGAGCAAACTAAGACAGAGAAGAAGATAAGAGGGGACCCCACAGCCCAATCTCCCCTGACTGAGAAGCAGGTGGGCCTGGCCTCCTTGCAAGGCTCCCATTCCCCAAACAGTCAGCTCAGGCACCGCTCCTGCTCCCATCAACTCCAGTCTGCCTCAGGCTTAGGCCACCCCCTTCATTGTCCTCGGCACTGTCCTCAAGTGGCTTGTGCCACCCAACCAGAATCCCACCCCAGTTCTCAACTCTCTCCTCAGAGGGGAATGTTGGCCTGCTCAAGGAAGATCCAACACAGTCAAAGGACTTTGTAGGCTCCTCCAGGTCTGTATCCCTTGAAGGGATAGCTATTTTCTTTGTCATTAATATGTAGGTGGGGCACCGCACCACCCAAAATACAGTCTATATCTTTAAGCAAAGAGTTGTCTGTCTGTTCCTTCCCTCCACTGTGGCGTGTTAAGGGAAGGCATGAGGGAAGCTAAAATGTCCTTTCTATCTAGGGAAAGGGATTTAATCCACATTTATGTGGGGTCAGCATTCTATACAACTCCTCCAAGCCCCACCCTGGACAGTGGGTAAAGGGACTTGAGCAGAAAAGGAAGACACTCATTTAAGGTGCATTGAAGGTAAAGGTCAGACTTAAATTCTAGCATGGCTTCCCATGGTTTCCTTAGGCCCGGAGGAGCAATGTGGACATGAGGATAGTACTGACAAGAAGAAGTGTCGAGGAATCCCACAGGCAAAATTCACTGATGACTGCTATATATGGCCATATCTGGAGAGGAGCTTTGTAGGGAAGTGTCACAGTGATCCAACCTCGAGGAGGGGCTTTGTGTTTATCAAAAGCACATAGGTAATGTGGTGGACTGTTCAAAGCAAAGATAGAAACTCCCCCTCTCTGGTCCCTCTTGGTTATTGGTTAGATCTTTCTGGAGAACTCATCTGGGAGGCTGCTGTAGCTCTCTTGCCTATATCCCACCTCCACTGCCTGTCATCTGCATGGAGTGAGTCCTGCAATGAAGATCCCAGTAGGATATGGAGAGGGCCTTGTTTCCCATCCTCAAGGGCAGGTACAGGGAAGGCAGGGAGGGGAGCATATAGACAACAGAGATCTGAGTATTTGGGATAGAAACTGACATGTTCGGACCAGGCCATGTAAGGGAACAAAGCCAATTTGATTTGTACTCACAGGAACCTAGAGCCAGGAAGCCAACCAAGGCCCAAGTGCTTTGCCGGGAATTAATTAAATCTGAGCTTCCATCTGTTTGCCTATGGTGGTATAGAGGGAAGTGAGTTCTGGAAAAGAACCACAAACTGAAGGGGTTTTCTAACGGTCTGGGCCTGTCAAGTTACCACCAGCAGCTTGTACTTGGCCCTACCGCTGTCTCATTTCTACATCACCTACACCTGGGATTCTGCCCCACTTTCTTCTTTTTCACCAGCCTTGCCTCCCTGGGGGGAAAACGTCAACCATAGATAGATAGACTTTAATGTATTTCATGTATATTACATGGTGTTGAACTTAGCTATATCCCCTTCTCAGGATCTACCTCGTGCCTCCTTTGGTGACTTTCCCAGATGATGACTCCTGTCCTTTCCCCAATGAAAGACTGCATCATATAAGCCTGCCAGCTCTTTGCCTTTTGCCTTGAGGTTTATATACTGTGGAAACGATTTCATCTAATATCTCAAGCCTGATTCCTGTCAAACTTTCCCGTATATTAATGTCCCATCGCATTTCATAAAGCACCAGAACTATTCACCTTGACTGTCAAAGTTTAAAGGCTTTAAGGGCTTTTGGAAAGTAACCTGTGCCATTAACCAGACACAGAAAGTGGCCAGAATCTATAATTTAATGGTATACACATGAGTCTCTGGCAACAAAATAGCTGCTCAGAACAAAAGTGGAACTGCCCTCTCTGAGACTGTCCAAATTTCCTATTTCAGAGAAATAACTTTATCATTAATGGAAATATAACGTGAAATTCTCTGAAATCCTTGATATAAAATGGTGAAACCCAAGAGAAAGGCTGAGAGGCACACTGAGATCTGTAAGCAGCTTTTAAGAAATGTAAGCCCGCACCCCCTCTCCCCACAAAAAAAAACTATATTTTGTCCACTCACTCCCTCACACAGAGACTCAGTGAAGTTCCTCATGTAGACCTGTTTTAGGAGACATCCCAAATAACTTGTCACACTGAGACATATAGAGCTCTTTCCTGCTTTCTGTTCAGTTGATCTACACTTTCACCTCTAACCCCCAGAACCATCACCAAATAGGTAACCCACCACCACCAGTAGCCTCTAGTCCTGCCGTGGAATGGATCTCTTAGCAGTGGCCATCATACTCATGTTCCCTAGACCTCCTGAAGAGGTGTGAAGTGGACAAAGTGGATCCTGTCCTACCTTCTCTTGTTAACTGGGATGGAGCAGGTATTGGTCTCCCTGGAAGGAATACTGAGACCCTGGACCCTTAAGGAGGCTCTGGCAGAACAGCATAGCTCAAGGCTGTGCTTGTTCTACTCAATGTAAGCTTAAGTTTCAGTAAAATATTTGGGTCATCTTTAGAAGGTGACTTCTGGCTGAAGTGGACAGAGAATGATTTCAGAGACAGATGATAAACATGAACAAAGGGCAGCAAAACTACAACACTAGGAAAACATTACCAAATTCTCGAGCATGTGTTTTCATGATTTTCAGCCCAAATGTGTGACCCTTGGAGAGGATGCAGATTTTAAGGTCAAAATTACAAGATGGAATGTGGAAAAAAACCGTAAGAGTTAGAATCCTAACTCTGACATTTGATAAGTTATTTAACATTACTGAGCTTCAATCTGCTTGCCTATGGCCCTCCTGCTGTCTCATTTCTACATCACCTACACCTGGGATTCTGCTCCACTTTCTTCATCTTGGAAAGAGGGACAACTGGACATCCATACCCCAAACTTCAATTACTATTAATGTACTGGTGATTCCCAAAGCCACTTCTCTATGCTAGTCTGTCCTCTGAGTCCCAACTATAGAGTCAATAACTGGGCAGGAGCCCCGTCTTGTTCCTAAGACAATGTAAATTAATTCAAAATTTCCAAATGCCTTCCACCCCATCAAATTATTTTCCAATGTCAGGGAATAGTATCACTACACATCCATTTTTCCCCATACATCAAATCAGTCACTGGGTTCCAATTTTGGTGTCTCTTAAGTTGTCCCCTTTCCTCTATTTTTACTGCCTCTACTTATAGTTCATTTTTTTTATCCTTTCTTTTCTGAGTAATTACTATAGTGTCTTGTATACCCAGGGTTTAGGATAGGGTTGCATATAGTAATACCTTATTAGTAATAGAGTACAAAGTCTGGACTGAGGAGGTAGATAAATTATTACATCCATGTGTGTGAGTGCTGTGGTGTGTGGGATCCTGCCATAGGAGGAAGTACTCAACTGATGAAGAGAACCCTAGGGGTCACATAACAAGGTAACAGTAAAAATGACCTTTAGAGGCATCTTGTATTCAATAATTAAAATATTTAAGTAAAAAAAAAAATTTAAGTTCTTACTATGTGCCATGGATGATGCCAGACCCAACAGTCACCAAAATACAGGCCTTGCTTCCATGGAGATAATTATTTATAGGGTAGATAGTCTCACATGCCCATTATCTAATTAACATATACACTTGGATGTCCAATATTTATCTCAAAAGTGAACTACTGATTCCCTGTACCTCCCCACCACCACCCAATCACGAACACCAAACCTGCTCCCATTGTATTTCACACATCTGCTAATGGCACCTGTCTCTTGACAGTTGTTAAGGCCAAAAACATTGGCGTCATCTTTAATGCATTATCTTTTAACAGTCCACATCTAATTCATCAGAAAATCTTGTCATCTTACCTTCAAAATGAATTCAGAACATTTCCACTTCTTCCTCTACTGCTGCAATTATTGCAATAACTAATCTCCCTGCTTCTTCCTGAGACTATAGATGATTAGTTGATTGTTTGATTGATTGACCGATGTATATAAAACCAAGAGACCAGATAAGAACAGCTAGGGGATGAGTGTAAACGAAGGAGAGATCTAAGGACTGGGCTCTGAAACATTCCAAAGTTAAGAAATTTGGAAGAGGGAAGCAAGCAGAGGAGACTGAGAAGCCAGGAAGGGAGAAAAACTAGAAGACTATGTAATACTGGAAGCCAAAACAGGAAAGTATTGCAAGGAGAATGCGTGAAAAGTTATGAATTGGCCAAATAAGATGAGGACTCAGATTTGACCATTAGGTTTAGAAACATAGAGATCATTCATGGCATTGAAAAGAACTGGCTCAGGTGAGGTGTAGATGTGACTGGAGTAAATTCAAAAGAGAATGGAAAGAGAATGATTGGTGATAGACAATATAATCAATTCTTTCAAGGAGGTTGGTTCCACAGAGGAACAGAGAAATGAGGAAACAGCTGTAGGAGGAAGTGTGAACCAGAGAGGGTTTTGTGTTTGTTTGTTTCTTAAGGTGAGAGACATAGTATGCTGAATGTTGCTGGAACTGATGCAGTCGGGAGGAATAAACTGATAATGCAGGAGAGCAAGGCAAGAACTGCTAGAGCAATGTGGTGTAAAGGTAAGTGATAGAAGTGAAGGCCGAATCCAGGAGATGGCCTTAGCTAAAAGCATGGACACTTTGCTGCTTCTAAGTAGAAAGAAGGTAGCACAAATGAGGAAAGACTTTTTTAGCTTAGAATAAAGGTTTCTCTCACTTGTAAGAGAGTTTGTACAGAAACCAAAAAGGGTGAGAGAAGAGCTGGAAGGGACCATGGCTGTGGGTGGAGGAAGGGAAGAACAAAACCCAAAAGCCAGAGGCAAAGATGGATTCTGGAAGTTACCATGGTGACTATTAGAGCTTAAGGAGTGTGTGTCAAATTGAGAGTCCAGGTGGGCATAAAAAGATGGTTTGAACCAGGGGGTCATGATTTGATTCCTGGTCAGGGCACATGCCCGGGTTGCTGGCTCAATCCCCAGTGTGGGGCCTGCAGGAGGCAACTGATCAATGATTCTCTCTCATCATTGATGTTCTCTCTCTCTCTCTCCCTCTCCCTTCCTCTCTGAAATCAATAAAAAATATATATTTTTTAATAAAATTAAAATACTATGGTTGAAGTTGCTGATCATGTGTGTGAAGCAGGTGCTCTTAGAAGACTGAAGCAGCAGGAGAGATTGCAGAGAAGTTCTAGATGCATGGAGCCCAGAAAGAGGGCAGGTGTGGCATTTAGTGTTCAGCAAGGGGCAATAGAGTCTGGGAGTAGGGAGGAGAGAACTAGAAAGAAGAAAGACAAAGAGGCTGCCCTGAGTGAATAGGATGGACCTCTGATGTGGACACCTCTTATCTCCCAGGAGGTGGCACCTCTGCATTCCCACCTTCTGACCTACAGCAGAACAGCCAAGAACTGGAGGAAGCATAGGAAGTGCCGTCACTTCATGATGATGTGTTAGGGGGTGCTGTGGGATGCCCCTGCCTCACTGATTCCTAAGGAAACCCAGGACGACTCAACATTCCATCAAATGAAGAGAAGGTGGTGGCAGGACTCCCTTCCTCTGGTAAGACCCAGCACTTACGAGCAGAGAAGCCAGGATGGGAAAAAGCACAAATGTGTCCCTCCTCTGAATGGTGATTCTGTGCCTAAAGGATAAGGCCTCGCTCCTAATGTGGCCTCTAGGACAAGAAGGCACAATACCCAGGCCTGCTGAGCCAACACCCTCAGGTGTTTTCCTAAAGCATCCCCAAAGAACATCAGGGGTCTTGTGACAGGCACATCCTCCCTGCCTGGTGGGAATTGGGCAGAGTGCCACAGAGCAAGGAGACATGAGGCCCAGAATGAAGGGAATGACCCAGAAAAGTCACAGCAGCATCAGGTGGGAGACAGAGGTTAATGTGCACACATCCTGCTTTAGAGTAGAACAGAGCCTTCCCATGAAACCTACCTGCCACATGCCAGCACTGGTAATGCTGCCAAATCCAGTAACAAGGGGATAGGAGCAGAAAGATGAGCTAGAATCAAGACCTTCAGGATTCTTAATTCTCATTAAAGTCAAGAGCTGAGAAAAGACAGGATCAGAATGACTCATATAGGGTCTTGAGGGATGAAGCCTTGATCATCCCATCCCATAACTCTAGCACAACCACTATTCACTAGCACCCCCTAGGCTCAAGAGAGAGAAATTTAGAAGAGAACAAAAACCTGATGTAGGGCAAAAACTCAAGAATCTACTACTGCAGAATTGGTGGTAGGTGCTAGAAATGTATCAATGCTTGTTTAGAAACACTAGAGTTCACCTCTGGTCCTCTGAGGTATGTATCATCATGCCATGGTGAGCGGCTCTGGCCTTCTGAAGCCCTTCCCTTGATCTCTGCAGAGGGCACTACAAAATTCTAGGGAGGGAATCTCAGGCAACTGACCACGTACCATGGAGGATAGTGCCTTCTCCACTGACTTACTTCTTCTGTTCAACACTGAGCCCTAGAACATAGGGACCACGTCTGCTCCATTTTTGTACCTGTTCACCGCAGCCCACACAGGGAGGACAACAAGCCCAGGATGAGCTCAGGCATAAACCCCCTGGAGACACTGCTTCCTGCACCATGTGAGAGGGGACAGGCCCTCTGCTCTTTACCAACCACCCAAAGCCCAGTGTTCCACCTGGGCTCAGGGGCCCATGGCATAGGCCAGGGCTGCCAGAGAACAAAGGACAAGAATGGTTCCTGTGTTCACTGCAGGGAGAGAAAAGAAGGGAGGACAACACTGAGTACAGGTGGGGATATGAGGAATGAGCCCACTGCAGGCATGTAAGATGCTGGGGAACAGAGAGCGCCAGAGCCCTAACAGGTCTGGCTGGGCTTGTGGAGGACTGTCCATTCTCATCTCCAGAGACAAGGAGGCCAGGACCCCAAATACTTGGTCTGGATAAGAGCATGGGGGGAAAAATAGGGGGCCTGGGAAGGGGCCAGATCTCAGTTTCCAGAAGGAGGGGTGGGTATTGCCAATTGGCCCCCTTTCCCGCCTTCCCCTCTCCTGCACTGTAATTTCTCTGGGTTCATGGCCAAACAAGAAGCATATTGGGGCTTTCCACAGTGTATCACTGACAAGGTCAAGCCTGCAGTAGGGGCAGTAGGGGCAAGGCCCTGGGGCAGGCAGCTAGGCCCATGGGAATCCAGATGGCAGCGGGAAGGAAAGGGAAGCATTGCTGTGTGAATAGTGCTAGCAGCTGGCGTGCATCAGGGGAGAGGGCCAGGGTAAAGTGAGAGGCCAGGCAGAAGCACACACACAGCCAAAGACACACAGACACAGACACCGGCCACAAAAACAGAAAGACACACTTGAACAATGTCACACGGAAATTAGTGCAGAGTTACAAGAGACATGTCCAGGAAACACAGCTACCCAGACTGGGGATCTGCCTGAGTTCCACACGCTCGCACAGGCACGGGCACAGGCACACGTGCAGACGCAAAGACAGCCTTGCACACATGCACACAGATACACCCATGTTGCAGACCCACATACACAAATGCAGTGCAAACCCACCCCTCAAAGCCACTCTCCTCCATAAAGCCTCCTCACCACCTCAGACCAGGACTGTGTGTCTTTCCTCTAAACGCTGCTTTGACATTTCTGCCCCATCGCTTGTGCTTGAACAAGGATCGTCTCACATCCCAACAACTTGGCCGTGTGCTTTTAAAGAACTGTCGAGATCAGCAAGTGAGACCACTGTCCTCTTCAGCAGCCCCATCCTTCACCTACACATCCATCCATCCCCATCAGTGTCCCCAGTTTACTGCAGAGTGCTGACCCCCCAGCCTCTCTGACACAGCTCACACAGACTCAAAGGAAAGAGTAAACCAGACGGACACAGCCTGTCAAGGTAACGCTGGTGGGTATTACCCCAGTCATCTCTACCTGGCCCTATGCTTTCCACCTCCAACTGTAACCACTGCATCAGTGCTAATCCAGCAGAGCCCTAACCCCAGGTTGCTACCCATTGAGTAAAATTGGCCCTAGGCACACAAATATCACACACTTAAGGAAGGTTTGGGGTCATTTGCGCTCCAGGAATTCAGAGGCGCCTTCAGTAACAGCTGCACAGTCACCTGGGCAGCTTGTCCCTGGAGGGCTCTGTGCTCCTCTGAGAACCCAGGAGCACCCAGGCCCAGGCCTTTGACCTGTGTTATAACGCCCACAGTAGCCCTGAGCACCCAAGCTCTGTTCCGGGACTAGCCCAGCCTCTGAGCTGAAATTCCTGCCATACCCCTCCCAGCTCCTGCCTGTCAAGCTGGCAGCATCTGTTGCCCTGAAAGCCCCCACCAGGCTTGAGCAAATGTGCATGGGGCCTGGGGCCAGAGGGAATGTGACCACTTCTCATTGTGGGGTTTTCCAGACTCTTGCAGCACCACACCTAGACCCCTCCGCCAGAGCCTGGCCAAGGGACCTGTCTTTTATTTTTTAATTTTAATAAATCTTTATTGTGCAGATTATTACATTTGTTCCTCTTTTTTCCCCTATAGCTCCCCTCCACCCGGTTCCCACCCCACCCTCTGCCCTAACCTCCCCCCACTGTCCTCATCTATAGGTGTACGATTTTTGTCCAGTCTCTTCCCGCACCCCCACACCCCTTTTCCCCTGAGAATTGTTAGTCCACTCCCTTTCTATGCCCCTGATTCTATTATATTCATAGAATATATTCTATTATATTCATATATAATATATTATATTCAGTTTATTCTGTTCATCAGATTTTTTTATTCACTTGATTTTTAGATTCACTTGTTGGTAGATATGTATTTGTTGTTCATAATTTTTATCTTTACCTTTTTCTTCTTCTTCCTCTTCTTAAAGAATACCTTTTAGCATTTCATATAATACTGGTTTGGCGGTGATGAACTCCTTTAGCTTTTTCTTATCTGTGAAGCTCTTTATCTGCCCTTCAATTCTGAATGATAGCTTTGCTGGGTAGAGTAATCTTGGTGGTAGGTTCTTGCTATTCATCACTTTGAATATTTCTTGCTACTCCCATCTGGTCTGCATAGTTTCTGTTGAGAAATCATCTGACAGTCCTATGGGTGCTTTCTTGTAGGTAACTAACTGTTTTTCTCTTGCTGCTTTTAATATTCTCTTTGTCTTTTGCTCTTGGCATTTTAATTATGATGTGTCTTGGTGTGGTCCTCTTTGGATTCCTTTTGTTTGGGGTTCTGTGCGCTTCCTGGACTTGTAAGTCTATTTCTTTCACCAGGTAGGGGAAGTTTTTGGTCATTATTTCTTCAAATAGGTTTTCAGTATCTTGCTCTCTCTCTTCTTCTGGCACCCCCATAATTTGGATGTTGGTAAGCTTGAAGTTGTCCCAGAGGCTCCTTACACTATCTTCAAATTTTTGGATTCTTTTTGCTTTTTGCTTTTCTGGTTGAGTGTTTTTTGCTTCTTCGAATTTCAAAACTTTGACTTGATTCTTGCGATCCTCTAGTCTGCTGTTAGATCTCTGTGTAATATTTTTTTATTTCAGTCAGTGTATGCTTAATTTCTAGTTGGTCCTTTTTCATATCCTCAAGGGTCTCACTAAATTTATCGGCCTAAAATTCTTGAAAAACCTTATAACTGTGGTTTTGAACTCTATATCGAGTCGTTTGCTTTCCTCCATTTCTTTCATTTGTGATCTGATTCTTTGTCTCCACATTTTGGCTGCTTCCCTGAGTTGATAGAGTGGCTTTATGTGCGAGGTGTCCTATAGGGCCCAGTGGCTTAGCCTCCCCAGTTACCTGAGGTGGACACTCTTGGTGCACCCCTTTGTGGGCTCTGTGTACAGTCTTGTCATAGTTAAGCCTTGATTGTTGTTGGTATCACTGGGAGGAATTGACCTCCAGGCCAATTGGCTGTGAGGATCAGCTGTGTCTACGCTGGGAGAGCTTCTGTGCTGGAGACACCCTTATGAGGGAAGACTTGCAAAAGCCTCTGTGCTCAGCTTGGATGGGGCGGAATCTCAGGGCAAAGCAGACAGCATTGGTTTCCCATCAGCCCTGCCTTAAGAGGCCCCTGTGTCTCAGTGTCTCGTAGTAATCACTGCAAGCACCTCTGAGAGAAAGTCGCCCTCAAGTTCTGCCTGCTGCCAGACAGTCCAGTTTCTCCCCAAATGGGTCTGGGTCCCCAGAGTCTCGCCTGGAACTGGAATTCAGAGCAGTTGGGAGCTTTTGTCTCCCTCCCGCTTGAGAAAGCCAGCCGCACACTCAGTTGCCAGTCCTCTTCGTGCACGTCTCAGTACCTCTGCCTCCTGCAGCTCCTCTGAGTCTCAGTGTGCTTTTCTCTTTCCTTCTAGTTGTAGAATTTCCACTCAGCCAGCCTTCCTGTGGTTCTGGATGATGTCCGTTTTGTCTTTTAGTTGTAGTTTTGAAATTGTTGTGTAAGGCAGCAGTTTATGTGTTTACCTATGCCGCCATCTTGGTTTTCCCCCCAGGGACCTGTATTAAAGAGGTGGTGGGCCTTGTGACACTGTGGGCGAGTAGGGGTGAATTACCACACCTCCACTCCCCACATTCAGGCTCTCCATCTGCTAAAAATGCAGTGGGATTATTTACAAGGGCAAGTGGAAGCTGTTCCACAGACTGAGCTAGGGAAGGAAAAGGGATCTAGGGAACTTCTCTCCCTCAGTTGGTTCTATAAAGGTGCATAGCTGTGGAGAAGCTGCAGCCCGCCTAATAGGCTGGAACCACCTCATCCCGCGTGTTAAATGTAAGTTACTCTTACGTGCTTTCATTTGATTCTTGATATGGCAGTGGCAGATATTTGTAAAAGACCAAAAATGTAGAACATGCCAGTAATGAAGCAAAAGAAACTTCTGAAAAATAAAACGGGAAAGCAACCCAAGCCACTGGGTTTCACAGGTAGAAAAAGGAGCTCCAGGTTTTCCTGACAGACACTGCTCTCATCCGCATGGCCATAGCAGTGTGTGCATGCTATGTTACTGTGTAACGAAGGCCACGGTGGTTTAAAACAGCACACAATTTATTATCTCAGTCTCCGTGGATCAGGAGTCTAGCTTAGTCCTCTGCTTATGATCTCACACGGCTGTAATAAGATACTTGGGTGAAGGTATGGCTTGGTGTGCTCTTGAGAGAGCCCAAGTCGTGTGCAACAGTTTCTGGAGTAGCCGAGGTGCAGAGGAATGCTGCACTGGAGGTCCTGGTGCCTGTGGGTAGGTGAGGGTGAGGGAGGTACACATGGCTGACTTCACCTTTACCTCTGCAGATGAGTTCAGAACGAACACACCCTATCACCAGATGGAGAGCCTGAAAGTGGGGAGAGAAGGTATGCTAATTCACGCCTACTCGCCCACAGTGTCACAAGGCCCACTACCTCTTTAAGACAGGTCCCTGGGCCAGGCTCTGGCGGAGGGGTCTAGGTGTGGTGCTGCAAGAGTCTGGAAAACCCCACAATGAGAAGTGGTCACATTCCCTCTGGCCCCAGGCCCCATGCACATTTGCTCAAGCCTGGTGGGGGCTTCCAGGGCAACAAATGCTGCCAGCTTGACAGGCAGGAGCTGGGAGGGGTATGGCAGGAATTTCAGCTCAGAGGCTGGGCTAGTCCCGGAACAGAGCTTGGGTGCTCAGGGCTACTGTGGGCGTTATAACACAGGTCAAAGGCCTGGGCCTTGGTGCTCCTGGGTTCTCAGAGGAGCACAGAGCCCTCCAGGGACAAGCTGCCCAGGTGACTGTGCAGCTGTTACTGAAGGCGCCTCTGAATTCCTGGAGCGCAAATGACCCCAAACCTTCCTAAGTGTGTGATATTTGTGTGCCTAGGGCCAATTTTACTCAATGGGTAGCAACCTGGGGTTAGGGCTCTGCTGGATTAGCACTGATGCAGTGGTTACAGTTGGAGGTGGAAAGCATAGGGCCAGGTAGAGATGACTGGGGTAACACCCACCAGCGTTACCTTGACAGGCTGTGTCCATCTGGTTTACTCTTTCCTTTGAGTCTGTGTGAGCTATGTCAGAGAGGCTGGGGGGTCAGCACTCTGCAGTAAACTGGGGACACTGGAGGGGATGGATGGATGTGTAGGTGAAGGATGGGGCTGCTGAAGAGGACAGTGGTCTCACTTGCTGATCTCGACAGCTCTTTAAAAGCACACGGCCAAGTTGTTGGGATGTGAGACGATCCTTGTTCAAGCACAAGCGATGGGGCAGAAATGTCAAAGCAGCGTTTAGAGGAAAGACACACAGTCCTGGTCTGAGGTGGTGAGGAGGCTTTATGGAGGAGAGTGGCTTTGAGGGGTGGGTTTGCACTGCATTTGTGTATGGGTCTGCAACATGGGTGTATCTGTGTGCATGTGTGCAAGGCTGTCTTTGCGTCTGCACGTGTGCCTGTGCCCGTGCCTGTGCGAGCGTGTGGAACTCAGGCAGTTCCTCAGTCTGGGTAGCTGTGTTTCCTGGACATGTCTCTTGTAACTCTGAACTAATTTCCGTGTGACATTGTGCAAGTGTGTCTTTCTGTTTTTGTGGCCGGTGTCTGTGTCTGTGTGTCTTTGGCTGTGTGTGCGCTTCTGCCTGGCCTCTCACTTTACCCTGGCCCTCTCCCCTGATGCACGCCAGCTGCTAGCACTATTCACACAGCAATGCTTCCCTTTCCTTCCCGCTGCCATCTGGATTCCCATGGGCCTAGCTGCCTGCCCCAGGGCCTTGCCCCTACTGCCCCTACTGCAGGCTTGACCTTGTCAGTGATACACTGTGGAAAGCCCCAATATGCTTCTTGTTTGGCCATGAACCCAGAGAAATTACAGTGCAGGAGAGGGGAAGGCGGGAGAGGGGGCCAATTGGCAATACCCACCCCTCCTTCTGGAAACTGAGATCTGGCCCCTTCCCAGGCCCCCTATTTTTCCCCCCATGCTCTTATCCAGACCAAGTATTTGGGGTCCTGGCCTCCTTGTCTCTGGAGATGAGAATGGACAGTCCTCCACAAGCCCAGCCAGACCTGTTAGGGCTCTGGCGCTCTCTGTTCCCCAGCATCTTACATGCCTGCAGTGGGCTCATTCCTCATATCCCCACCTGTACTCAGTGTTGTCCTCCCTTCTTTTCTCTCCCTGCAGTGAACACAGGAACCATTCTTGTCCTTAGTTCTCTGGCAGCCCTGGCCTATGCCATGGGCCCCTGAGCCCAGGTGGAACACTGGGCTTTGGGTGGTTGGTAAAGATCAGAGGGCCTGTCCCCTCTCACACGGTGCAGGAAGCAGTGTCCCCAGGGGGTTTATGCCTGAGCTCATCCTGGGCTTGTTGTCCTCCCTGTGTGGGCTGCGGTGAACAGGTACAAAAATGGAGCAGACGTGGTCCCTATGTTCTAGGGCTCAGTGTTGAACAGAAGAAGTAAGTCAGTGGAGAAGGCACTATCCTCCATGGTACGTGGTCAGTTGCCTGAGATTCCCTCCCTAGAATTTTGTAGTGCCCTCTGCAGAGATCAAGGGAAGGGCTTCAGAAGGCCAGAGCCGCTCACCATGGCATGATGATACATACCTCAGAGGACCAGAGGTGAACTCCAGTGTTTCTAAACAAGCATTGATACATTTCTAGCACCTACCATAGAATCTACAGTTGTAAATTCTTGAATTTGTGTTCTTCGTGAGGCTTTTAATTCTGAGTTTATCCCTCTTGAGCCTAGAGTTTATGCCATGGTTATGGGATGGGATGAGCAAGGCCTCATCACTCATCAACATCCTGCATGAAGTCATAGGCTCTGACCCTTTCTTTTCTCAGCTCTTGGATTTGCTGAGAAACCAAACCTTGTTACTGGACTTTGGTCAGCACTATGAACTCATGATGCTCTGGAACAGGTAGAATCCTATGGGAGATCATGGGAAGGGCCTAATTCCTGTAAACTAGAATGCATGCACATTAACCTCGTCTTCCCACCCGATGTTGCTGTGACCTTTCTGGACATTGCCTTCATTCTGTTGTGATCTGCCTTGCTCTGTAGCTGTCTGCTCAATTCCCACCAGGCAGGGAGGATGTGCCTGTCACAAGACCCCTGATGATCTTTGGGAATACTTTAGGAAAACACCTGGAGGGTGTTGGCTCAGCAGGCCTGTGTCTTGTGCCTCCTCATCCTGGAGGCCATATTAGGGGCAAGACCTCCATCCCTTAGGCACAGCATCGCCATTCAGAGGAAGAACACATTCATGCTTCTTCCCATCCTGGCTTATCTGTATCCTGCTAGCAGTGAACACATTGTGCTACCCATTGTCCCTTGTTGAATTCTAGGGTGCCACCCCTGCCCTCTTTCTGTATCTCTGGGCTCCATGCAACTGGAACTTCTCTGCAATCTTTCCTGCTGCTTCAGTCTTCTAAGACTTCTAAGAGCACCTGCTTCACACTCTGGCCTTGGCTCTCTGTACTGCCCCTCCATCTACTCCAGTCATGCCTTTCCCTCCATCACTCAACTGAGTCTATTCTTCTCAAAGTCATGAATGATCTCTATGTTGTTAAACCTAATACTCAACTCAAAGTCCTCATCTTACTTGACACATTGGCAACTTTTCATGCAATTTCTCACTTTCTCCTTGCTTTCCTCTCAGCTTCCATTATACCACATTCTCCTGGTTTAGCTCCCACCTCAGTGGCTGCTGCTACTCAGTCTCTGCTTATTTTTTCTGTTCCCCCCCTCCATTTCTTTTTTTTTTTTTAATATATATTTTACTGATTTTTTTTACAGAGAGGAAGGGAGAGGGATAGAGAGTTAGAAACATCGATGAGAGAGAAACATCGATCAGCTGCCTCCTGCACACTCCCTACTGGGGATGTGCCCACAACCAAGGTACATGCCCTTGACCGGAATTGAACCTGGGAACCTTGAGTCTGTGGTCGGATGCTCTATCCACTGAGCCAAACCAGTTACGGCCCCCCTCCATTTCTTAATGTTGGAGTGTCCTGGAGTCTGGTCCTTAGTCGCTTCTTCATTTACTCTCATTCCCTTGTGATCTTATCCAGTCCCATGGTTTTTACATCTATCTAGTTATCTATCATATATCTACCTACCTACCACCTATATTTCAAGCAATCATCTATAGCCAGAACCTTCCCTGAGACTAGACCATTGAAAGTATGGTCTCAGGAAAAAGCTGGGAGATTAGTTATGCTACTGCTGTAATCATAGCAACAGAGGGAGTGAAAAGTGATCATGTTATGAATTCATTTTGAAGGTAGAGACAACCAGATTTACTGATGTATTGAATGTGGACTGTTAGGAAAAAATGTCAAGGATTACATCAATATTTTGTCCTAAAGAAATGGAAAGATGGAGTTGCCATTAACTGATATGGTGAATGCTGTAATTGGAGCATATTTTTCATGTATGATTAGGTGATGGTGGTAGTAGTTCAATTTTTAATTTTGAGATTAATATTAGATATCCAAGAATATATGTTGATTAGACAATTTGGGCATGTGACACTATCTCATGAGATCATGAGCTCCCTTGTGCAATCCTGTCTCATGTTCATTGTTGTGTTTGCTATATACAGTACCTTGTATATATTAAGTATATACAAGTATATACAAGGTACTATATATATAATTGTTAAACATAAAATGTTAATTGTTAAACATAAAATGCTTATCAAGGCCAATTTTATTGTGATTCTTTTGGGGTCTTTACCAGCAGGGTATTTTCTCCTATGGCAAGATCCCCCATTTCACAGTGTTTATCACACTAACATAATGATTTGTCTGCCTCACCAGCCCAGACTTTTGGGTGTACTATTAAGGTGTTATTATGTGCCAGCCATCATCCTAAGACCTGGGTATATGAGACACTATTGTAATTATTCAGGTAAGAACAAATGAGAAACTGAACACAAGCTGAAGTAGTAAAAAATAGAGAAAAGGAGCAGAATTGAGATATATCAAGATTAGAACCCATTGACTGACTTCATGTTTGGGGTGAGCAAAAACATGGATTTATACTTAAAGGGTGAGTGTTCAGATTTTGAATTAATTTGCATTGCTTTTGCATAACAAAGTTCAACTTACTGCTCTTCATCACATCATGGGCAGAAGACCTAATCTCAGGGTTGTTCACCTCCCACCCACCAACCTCCTTCCTGTCCCCCACCCCAAAGCACATGGGCCTTTCATTGGCTTCCTGGCTCTAGGTTCTTGTGAGTACAAATCAAATTGGCTTTGTTCCCTTACATGGCCTGGTCAGAACATGTCAGTTTCTATCCCAAATACTCAGATCTCTGTTTGTCTATATGCTCCCCTCCCTGCCTTCCTCCTGCCTGCCCTTGAGGATGGGAAACAAGGCCCTCTCCATATCCTACTGGGATCTTCATTGCAGGACTCACTCCATGCAGATGACAGGCAGTGGAGGTGGGATATAGGCAAGAGAGCTACAGCAGCCTCCCAGATGAGTTCTCCAGAAAGATCTAACCAATAACCAAGAGGGACCAGAGACGGGGAGATTCTACCATATGCTTTGAACAGTCCACCACATTACCTATGTGATTTTGATAAACACAAAGCACCTCCTCAAGGTTGGATCACTGTGACACTTCCCTACAAAGCTCCTCTCCAGATATGGCCATATATAGCAGTCATCAGTGAATTTTGCCTGTGGGATTCCTAGCCACTTCTTCTTGTCAGTACTATCCTCATGTCCACATTGCTCCTCCGGGCCCAAGGAAACCATGGGAAGCCATGCTAGAATTTAAGAGATCAACTAAAGAACTTGTATGCATGCATATAAACATAACCAATGAACACAGACAATAGCGGGGTAAGAGTCTGTGCTGGGGTTTGGGAGAGGGCTGAGAAAGGTCAATGGCTAAAAAATGAAACATATGTAATACTTTCAACAATAAAGAATTTTTTAAAAATTAAAAAAGCTCCTTCCCTAGATAAGAAGAGCATTTAAGCTTCACTCATACCTTCCCTTAACAAACAACAGTGGAGGGAAGGAACAGACAGACAACTCTTTGCTTAAAGATATAGACTGTATTTTGGGTGGTGCGGTGCCCCACCTACATATTAATGACAAAGACAATAGCTATCCCTTCAAGGGATGCAGACCTGGAGGAGCCTACAAAGTCCTTTGATTATGTTGGATCTTCCTTGAGCAGGCCAACATTTCCCTCTGAGGAGAGAGTTGAGAACTGGGGTGGGATCCTGGTTGGGTGGCACAAGCCACTTGAGGACAGTGCCGAGGACAATGAAGGGGGTGGCCTAAGCCTGAGGCAGACTGGAGTTGATGGGAGCAGGAGCGGTGCCTAAGCTGACTGTTTGGGGAATGGGAGCCTTGCAAGGAGGCCAGGCCCACCTGCTTCTCAGTCAGGGGAGATTGGGCTGAGGGGTCCCCTCTTATCTTCTCTGTCTTAGTTTGCTCCATGGGACTTTTGGCTGGAGCCAGCCTCTTTGCTCCATTTTCTTTTCTGGTGTTGGCCACTTTCACAGCTGTCACAAACATGGATTCCTTGTGCTCTTTGCCTTTTGCCTTGAGGTTTATATACTGCAGAAAGGATTTCATCTTATATCTCAAGCCTGATTCCGGAAGGCTGGGCCTCCTGTGAGTATGGGCTGGCATCACCTGCCCCTGCAATACCTGACCTTGCAAAGTTTGGCCCTGTAATGGCTGATGCTGAATGAGTTGAGCAAGGACAGGCTGGCCCTGTGACACATGGGGCCCAACAGGCTGGGCATTCTTAGGAATCCTTGCTCCCTTGAGGCTGACATTGAGCCTGGTTATATTGTCTTGCAGGTCATTCTTCTTAGATTCCTTCCGACCAGGGACTCCTGGAAGGAGGTCTGGGGGCTTAAGCTGAGGGCGATGCTGGGAACTGTGTTGACAGAGAGCATTAAGGTGAAAGCCATGTCTCTGTAGCCAAGGTCTTTGGGGTGTTCTCTTCAGAAGCATCCCTTTTGACCGCTGGGCTCCAACAGGGTGGCCTTTTTTTCTTGTTGAGGAGAGCACAAACCCTGCATCTCCTTCTCCACGTTTTCCTGACGATTTGGGTTTCCTTGAGTCCTCTTTCTTTTCAGTCAGCATGGGGACTGGGACTGAGTACTTGCTCTTGCCAGGGCTTTGGGACTCAGGGATCTGGGACTCCTCCAGGCTGGGCTGGTTCACACTGGCCTCCAACTGCACACAAAGCACTGGGCTCTCTGTCATGTCTCTACAGGGGTGAGTCATCTTGGAGGGCCCATGGGCAGAACCATGGAGTGCTGCTCTGGAACTAGGTTGCTTCTGGTTCTGCTGCACTGCCTTTAACTCAGTGGACAACTGTTCCTTCAGGTAGAGCCGCTTTGGGTGTGGGGCACAGGGAATGTCTGGTGAGATGGGCAGCTCCTGGAGGCATGTTTTTCCTTGGTTGTTTAGACTCCTAAGAGACTCCTGTGTGGATGTGTTCTCTGGCATTTCTACAGTTTGCTCCCTGGACTCCCTTGCCTTTGTGGGAATTCCCCATTGTATCTCTAAAATCTTCCTTCTCAGGTGGAAATTTAGTTTGGCCAAGATGCGCTTCTTGAGTAAGTGGAGCTGAGCAGACTCTGTCTGCCTCTCTAGAGGCTCCATCTCAATCATTCCTTCCACTTGCACTTCAGACTGAAAATCACCTGCAATTTCTGCACAAGTCTCATGGGTACCTTGAAAAAATGGTTTACGACTTAGACACTGCTCTTCAAGTGAGATAATCTGAGGCAGAGGTTCTGTTAAGATTTTGACAGCCTCAGGTAACACCTCTGTGCTGGCAGCATGAGGAGTGATTGCTGGGGCCATGGCCTTGGAGGAAGCCACGTAATAAAGAGGATTCAGCCCTGACAAGAAGGCCAGATACTTGTGCCGTAAAATCACCTCCAGTTTCTCAAGGACTTCCTTGGACAGGGCTTGAGTTAGCTTACGAGGCTCAGTGACAGCATCTGGGGAGATCTGTTGCTGCTGATCAAGGACTGTTGGCATCCAGGACCTAACTTTCTGTTGTAGGTCAGGGTCAGTTGCTGCCTGTAGTTCTAAGAGCTTGCTTTCTGGGATGCAAGTGAAGGGAGCCACTTTGAGGCCCCCAGGAATTAAGCCCTCACAAGACCTATACACATGGGCAGGGACCTTACCCTCATGAATCTGTCCACATTTGGAGTTGATGTGGCTTTGCAGTATTGCCTTGACCTGGTCAAATAAGTGTGGCATGAGGACTGACACTGGGTCCTTAAAGGGTGAGAAAGGGTCATCAGCACCAGTAGCCTCTAGGGCTGAATGTTGGGGAAAACTCCCCTTGGCTAGGGCTGTGCTGCTCCAGGATGGAGTCTGCTGGTGAGTGGGGGCCAGCAGCAACTGGAAGGACTGCTGGATCATCTGGGGCAGGCCCCAGCGATGGTGAATCAGCTGCCTCTGGAGGTGGAAGTCCAGCAGCCTCCGGGCATGCTCTGACCAGAACAGCTCCCTTGTGAGGACAGAAATGGGCTTTCCTGGCCAGGAAGTTTTCACAGTCCGAGGAGACTGGGCTCTGCCACAAGACTTATATTGCACGGGGTTCTGGGTGTGCTGAGCTCTCTGGAGAACAGCTGGCAAACCCCACTGACGCTGGAGCTGCCTCTGCAGCAGGTGCAACTCTAAGGCTTCACACTCAGCCAGAGTCAGAAACGGGATATTGATCCGAGCTTGTTGATGGCCAGATGGCATGACCCAATTTGAGGAACTTGGGGAAGAGGGTGGGCCTGAGTGAGGTGGAGATTTTGGCAACAGAGGGAGGACGGAGAGCTCTTTGAAGAGAAAAGGATCCTCCAAGGAGAGCTTGGACATGCTCCCATGTGTGGAGTGATCTTGAGAGCCTAAGGAGGTGTCAGCCAGAGACTCACTGTGCAGAGAAGGTAAGCCACAGAATAGTTGGATGTATTTCTGCTGTAAGTGGCCCACTGAGTCATTAGCCTGCTGCCCAGTAAGTGGGTAGAGGCTACTTACATCTCTAACAGCTGGAGACGGCAAGGCTAGAGTCACCACATGGTTTTGGTTTTGCTGGTAGTGGTGTCTTTGTATTGGGTTTATAATGGACCATTCAGAAACCCAGAATGCCTGGGTAGCCTGGCCAGCCATACATGGACCCCAGGTTTGATAAGAAATGGGTGCAAAATTCTCTACAGAGAATTCATTTTGTATGAAAGAAACTGGTTGGTTGTTTAGAGGTTGGTAAAACAATGGGATGTTTGGCATAAGCTGCCTCAGGGACTCCTCTACACGTCTGGGCAACCCCCACCTCTGGAAATGCATCCATTTTTTTACATGTACCTCAAGAAGCCTCAGGACTTCCGGACTGGAGAATGGCAGGTAGGAAGGGAGGATAGTGACCATAGGCAAGGCCATAGGATGTGTCAGGGTAGTGATTTCTTGGTTCAGGTTCAGCATAGGGACCTGGGAATGCACAGGTGGCTGACCTTGGTTCCCATACACAAGGTTGAGATTGTGTCGTGTCACCTCCTGCTGGTTCACCGGAATCCTAGGCCCTTCAAACTGTGAAGAAGACACAGTCTCATGCACCCTGGGCATATCTTGACATTGAATTCTCTGTCCTAGATGGACATTTTTAGCCAAGTAATCTTGCATACTCACTGGATTGGCTGATTGGCCAGCTGACCGGGTAAATGACTGGGATAAGGATTTCTTAGCTGTTAATTGTGGCACTGTTTGGGTTGCAGATGGAAGTGAGGGCTTTTGAGTATGTGTGGAATGATGCTCCAGACTCTGCTCAAAAGACATATTGGACTTGGGCAAAATCTTTAGGCAAGGAGAGCCCTCTGATGGTCCTGGTGAAGTTGCAGAGATCGGGGTGTTCTCACCCACGAGCAACTGCTGGATCTCCAGAGCCGTGGCATTGCAGATTTGGCAGTAGGTATCGGCACAGAGGAGCCTCCGCACACTTCCCTCCTGAGGAAGCCAGCCCTGGCTGGAAGAGGAAACATGGCAACTGTTATTGATGGAGTGACAGCTTCTTCTCTGGAAGTTGTGGCCTGACTCTTGGCCCTGACCTTCCTGTAAGCCCTGGATCCTACCCACCTAGTGCTTAGTCATCTACTTTTCTTCCTAGGAAAATGCCACTTTGCAAGTTGTTGTATGCTGGGCTGAGGGTCTGGGGCTTGTTGGCCAAGGTTGCAGACAACCCATGAGAGCACAGAGCCATGAGTGACTGAGAGGTGGGTGAGCTCTTTGTTGACCTGGGCTGAGCAGCTTAACCAGAGATGGGAACAGAGGATGGGGAGCCAATGGTTAACTGATGGGGCATCACCAGGGCCATCACCAGGTAGAACCTGGACTCAGTCTCATTTGTGGCTAAGAAAGACACAGCCTGGTACTTAGTACCACAAATGAGACTGAGTCCAGGTTCTACCTGGTGATGGCCCTGGTGATGCCCCATCAGTTAACCATTGGCTCCCCCATCCTTTGTGGAAAATGAGGTCCCATGGAAATTCTGCTTTCAGGGGACTGTGATGTGTATACAACACCTCTTGGGAGTCCATCCCATTCTCTAGAGATCTTAAGAAGAGGATGAGATGACAAGCTCCTGGCTGGGGGCTGTCTCAGGAACTGGGCTTCCTGAAGACACAACCAGAGGTGGTAATGTCAGCAAGGTCTAGGGTTCTGCCCTTGAAAGGGTGGAGCTGTAAGAGGAATGTGACAGTGATGACTTATGTGTGCACTATTTACCCATTCTCTTAGCTGGATAACCTGGTCTTTTGGCTGAGAATCAACCCCTTTAGGGTCTTCTGTGAATTAAGCACTAGTCAAATTCTGGATTCCAGGAGCACTGTGAGCTTAGCCCAGAGCAGAACTGGGGCTCCTCCCTCCTGAGATGTCTGAGCCCCCTTTGCCCTGGCAATCCTCTCAACCAGTGCTCCGCTGTGTCTGACTCCATCCCAGTCATCATCCCTCATCCCTGTCCCAGGCCAAGCAGTCCAGGCTGAAGTTGGAAGACTACAAAGAGCAAATAATCACCTTTTCATGACAGAAAGCAGCTCCCACGGCTTCTCTGTTTCTTTCCAGAAATGTCTCCTAGCTGAAAAACCAGGAGACAGTGTTACATGGAAAGAGAGGATTGAGGATATCCTATAGGAATCTGAAGGCCTTTGAATGAGAGAATATTGGAAATCCTAATAGTCAGTGCTCTAAGGCATGTTTGTATACAACTTAGCCAGTTACAATGAGTTGTCCGGGACCTAATCTCATTAGACCTAATCATCATCTAATGATTAGATGCTCATGGCCACACTGTGAGTGAAGCAAATCTTCAAATGGCCATTTAATGAACTAAGGATTGAAAAATGAAATGACTTACAAAGGGTCATAAAACTAGTAACTGACTTAGGTGCTACTTCCTCATTCTTTGGGTTAAAGTAGAGGGTTTTGGAACATTCCAAGGCTCTGATTTTCCATCCAATAGTCTTCTGGGAGAATGCGTCAACTTGTGGAATTGGAACCTTTAGTGTTTAGAGAACCTGTCCCAAGCACCAGAGATCAAAGAGGGACAAAATCCATGGAAACCCCATCCACAGTAAAAGGGAGTCAGAGAAGAGACTGGTACTTTACCTCTTGATGCCGCATCTCTAGCTTTTTGCCTGAGTTTTTGGTGACACTTAAAGACAAAAAAAGTTAGAGTGTGAGGTTGGGACACTTTTCATTTTTATGTCCAAAATGAGACAGAACGAATATAAATTTCCAAAACCCTGTCTATGTATGTCTGTATTTAATGCACTCACATTACCTGCCTTTGCTCCAACCTTTCATCCCAACATTTCATTTTCCTACTTATTTCTCAGTTCAAGTCTCTCCACATTCCTTACTTCCTGTTCTCTTTCTTAGGACAGGTTCTTTAGAGGGAAAGCGTGACACAGGAGGGATAGTGAAATAAATTAAATGGTGATGGTGACTAGTTTTAACAGCCCTAGGACTTTTGCTTACTAAGTCCACCAACCAGAAGAAACCCCCATATTGGGATGTCTTCTGAGATCCAGTGAGATAGATTCCATTTCATCTAGGTCTCAACCCAATGAGAGGTTCTTGATCTTTCCATTAGAATACATTGCAGGGATGGCTTAGTAGGAAATTACTTCTAGGCTCTGAGAAAAGCACCATATTAGAGTAACTGAATGTATAGTATAAAAATTGGCAAGAAAGGTAGAAGGAGATTCTGAGAACTTAAAAAGCTTCTTATCTAAAACTTAACTAGTTCAATTACAATGTTATTATTTCCCTACCTGGTAACAGCTCCTTTTAGGTTCCAACCTTAACCCATAGTAACTCCTTTTCACTTGCCAGATAATTAGGATAATAAGGAAGATAGTGCCATATATATATAAGAAATATCCAACATTCCGAAGAACAAAAGTAAAGCTCAACATGGCTTTCGCATGAGGGGAAGAGCCATCCCTATATCTAGGCGTTCAGGATCCTCCTGTCTAATGATTCCCAATGCTATGCCTTGTCATCTCCACCTCACAGAGAATAGAACCCGGTCACCAGACTGCATCACAAACCCTTCTGTTTCACAAGGCAGGTGTAGTCTCAAAGATCGTATGTCTTAGGGAAGCTTGTGTGGTGATTCATTCTGTCCATGATGATGTCAGGTTGTCTGGTTGTAAAGGTTACAGAGCCAGAGGCTAAACATGCCGGCTCACAGGCAGTGTCTGTGCTCCCACCTTCTCTTCATTCTCCACACCTACGTCAGCCTGATGGCTTGGCTCTCTCCTTCACAACAACTGTCTGGTCATCTGTCCCAGAAAATTGAGTGTTTAGGGACATAAGCATCTCTTGAGGAAGAGGGACAGAAGAATCTCCATGAGCAACAATTAGGTTGTGACCCTTAATTGAAAGTGTCACTTCCCTCGCCAAAACCGGTTTGGCTCAGTGAATAGAGCGTCGGCCTGCGGACTCAAGGGTCCCGGGTTCGAGTCCGGTCAAGGGCATGTACCTTGGTTGTGGGCATATCCCCAGTGGTGGGTGTGCAGGAGGCAGCTGATCGATGATTCTCTCTCATCATTGTTTCTGACTCTCTATCTCTCTCTCTTCCTCTCTGTAAAAAATCAATAAAATATATTAAAAAAAAAAAAACGGTTTGGCTCAGTGGATAGAGCGTCGGCCTGCGGACTGAAAGGTCCCAGGTTCGATTCCGGTCAAGGGCATGTACCTTGGTTGCAGGCACATCCCCAGTGGGGGGTGTGCAAGAGGCAGCTGATCAATGTTTCTCTATCATCGATGTTTCTAACTCTCTATCCCTCTCTCTTCCTCTCTGTAAAAAATCAATAAAATATATATATAAAAAAAAAAAGGAAGCGTCACTTCCCTCTACAAAGAAGCATATTCCAGGTGGGAGAGAAACTTATCAACATGCAGAACACTTAGCATTTGGCAGTAGGAAAGGCAGTCTGTTTTTACCAGACAATTTAGTGGGTGGATTGGAGAGGACTTGTGAGAAAGACTGGAGGAAGAGGTGAGGCCTCTGGATGAAGGGCCAGTGCATTTACTTGACTTCAATCACCAAAAATAATCTATATTATAAAAGCCAAAGCGACCTTTACGGCAGAACAACCAGAATGAACCGTCGCTATAATGCACACTGACCACCAGGGAGCAGATGCTCAACACAGGAGCTGCCCCCTGGGGATCAGTGAGCTCCCACAGGGGGAGTGCCGCTCAGCGGGCTCATGGCTAGCGAGCACAGTGGCAGTAATGGGAGCCTCTCCCACCCCCGCTGCAGTCAGGTGGTAAGGAGCAAGTGGTCCCAGACTGCGAAAGCCCCTAAACCCAATCAGCCCAAACAGCCCCGAACTGGAGATCGGGCCTAAGCCGAAAGGCAGACACCACCTGAGGGGTCCCCGACTGCGAGAGGGTGCAGACTGGGCTGAGGGACTCCTCCCCACCCCCCAACCCCCAGGGCAAGAATTACATGCACTGGGCCTCTAGTTGTTTTTATAAGTAGACATAAATATACTTTTTTTAAAAAGCATGTACTAGGCCTCTTTCCCACCCTTGTCTCCCCTTTTGTTTCTCCATGTATCTTTCAAATTAACTTAGCAAAGGATGCATAAATAAATTGATACAGCCGAAACTGGTTTGGCTCAGTGGATAGAGCATCAGCCTGCGGAATGAAAGGTCCTGGGTTCGATTCCAGTCAAGGGCATGTACCTTGGTTGTGGGCACATCCCCAGTAGGGGGTGTGCAAGAGGCAGCTGATAGATGTTTCTAACTCTATCTATCCCTCTCCCTTCCTCTCTGTAAAAAATCAATAAAATATATATATAAATATATATATATATATTATTTTAATTTCTTTATTGATTAAGGTGTCACATATTTGTCCTCATTCCCCCATTCCCATCCCACACCCCTCTCCACGGATGCCCCAACCCCCTGTTGAACTTAACCGTTGGATAGGCTCATATGCATGCACACAAGTCCTTTGGTTGATCTCAAAATATATATTTTAAAAAAATAAAAAATAAATAAACTGATACATTTTCTGCACAAATGAAAAGATGTGATAGACCTGTTTTCCCTCTTTCTTGTTTTATTTAATCATATAAATATAATTTTTCCATTGCCCTAGGAACAACCAAGGAGAAAATAAACAAATGGGACTACATCAAAATAAAAAGCTTCTGCACCATCAACAAAACCATCAACAAAGAAACCACCAACAAAACAACAAGAAAGCCCACTGCATGGGAGAACATATTTGCCAATGCTATCTCAGATAAGGGTTTAATCTCTAAAATTTGTAGGGAACTCATACAACTTAACAAAAGGAAGATAAACAATCCAATCAAAAAATGGGCAAAGGACCTAAATAGTCACTTTTTGAAGGAGAGTATACAGAAGGCCAAGAGACATATAAAAACATGCTCAACGTCACTAATCATCCAAGAGATGCAAAACAAAACAACAATGGGGTTCCATCTCACACCTGTCTGAATGGCTGTCATCAACAATTAAACAAATAAGTGCTGGAGAGGATGCGGAGAAAAAGGAACCCTTGAGCACTGCTGGTGGGAATGCAGACTGGTGCAGCCACTGTGGAAAGCAGTATGGAGTTTCCTCAAAAAAGTTAAAAATGGAACTCCCATTCGACCCAGTGATCCCACTTCTAGGAATATATCCCAAAAAAACCAGAAACATCAATCAGAAAGGATATATACACCCCTATGTTCATAGCAGCACAATTTACAATAGCTAAGATTTGAAACAGCCTAAGTGCCCATCAGTAGGTGAGTGGCTTAAAAAACTGTGGTACATACACAATGGATTACTACACCACTATAAAAAAGAAGGAACTTTTACCATTTGCAACAGCATGGATGGACCTGAAGAGCATTATGCTAAGCAAAATAAGCCAGTCGGAGAAAGATAAATATCACATGATCTCACTCATATGTGGGATATAATGAACAACATAAACTGATGAACAAAAACAGATCCAGAGACAAAGAAACACTGAACAGACCGTCCAACCTCAGAGAGAAGGCAGGGGAGGGGTAAGAGAGCAACCAAAGAACTTGTATGCAAGAATATGAGCATAAACAATGGACACAGACCCTGGGGGCTTGTCCTAGGGGGTGGGAGTGGTGGGGCAGGGGGAGGGGGGGAATGAGACATAAGTAATACTTTAAACAATAAAAAAATTTGCTAAGAAACAAACTTTGAGCCGAAACCGGTTTGGCTCAGTGGATAGAGCGTCGGTCTGCAGACTGAAAGGTCCCAGGTTCGATTCCGGTCAAGGGCATGTACCTTGGTTGCGGGCACATCCCCTGGTAGGGGGTTGTGCAGGAGGCAGCTGGTAGATGTTTCTCTATCATCGATGTTTCTAGCTCTCTCTACCTCTCCCTTCCTCTCTGTAAAAAAATCAATAAAATATAAATAAATAAATAAATAAATGAAATAAAAGAAACAAACTTTGTGCCAGAAAAGGAAGAGGTCCTTCTTCTGAAGGAGCCAAGATGGCGGCCTGAGGTGTTCGCCGGCGAGCTGGCCTTTGGGCCGGGTGGGCCGGCTTCTGGCCGGTCCAGTGCTTCTGCTGGCTCATGCGAAGAAGAACATTTTCCTTGACTTTTAGGTGCTTTTATATTCATCTTGAAAAGAAAAAATTCTGAACTCAGGATTTGGCAAGTATTTCTGTGTTGTCTTCTGGAGTGGGGAGTCCTGCTGCTTCTATCCAACCACTTCCGTAATCTTGAAATGCGGATATCCCTCTACACTTGACCTCCATGATTTGGATTGCAAAAGACTGCTTTTCTTTTTCTTCCCACCTCTCAAATTTAACACAGAGAAGCTCCTAGGATGCAGTCATCCTGCCAACTTCTCCAGGAAGAAAGAAAACTGACGTGTTTCTTCTGCCAATTGCTTACTTGTGAAGAACTTATTTTGCAAGCTGAAGGGTGATGTTTAATTTGAAACTGGTGCTTAGATGGTGGTATTTGTGAATTCTTTACCTTTTATTCCCAGGAAGAAGACTATCTAAATAGCAAGTGTAGGTGTGATATCAGGGTTTGGTTGGTTTTTTTAATGTCTTCCCATTTTAGCCACTATCAAAAACAGTCGAGACTGCAGCAGTAAATTTCAGATGTGTTGTAATTTGAAATGAAAGAGATGCATATATATATATATATATATATCTTTATCTATAAATCCTGGCTTATCCTGTGACATAGATGAACTGGATAAGAACAAAGGTCCAGCTTTGCAGTGAAACCTTTGATGTGATAAAGAAGCATAAAAACAGGATATCCACAAAGTTAATTTCATATATGAATAAGCCATCACAGTCTCTGTATAAATATATATTTTAACATGTAAATCCATTTTTCTTATGAGAAGAGGGATTTTTCTCCAAGAGAAGGAGCCTGTTCTTTCTCATAAGTCTTTGGACATTTGGTATTTTCTTTTAATTTTTTTTTTCTTCTAAGGAAGGACCATATTGTGCTAACCCAATGAATGCATGCTTGGGTTTAGTGAAGGTTGGTAAAGGAAACAAAGGCTTTGAGTCCAGTGTTGGAACCCTTTTCTCCTCCCTGGGATGAGAGGCTGCTGTATTACAGATTATTTCATTCTTTTTTGTGGAGTTTTATATAGCACTTGGAACTTTTTCCCTATTGCTAAGGCTGGAAGAAAAGTGACTTAAATAGATTTTCTGTTCAGAAGATGTGATGGACCATACAATATGACCTGCCTTCAACTTTGGACATGGAGGAATGGGGGGAAGGAGATGAGAAAATTTTCATATAACTCCCTTCTCCTAAGAAAATGAAGCAGAAAAAGCCTTATACATCCACCTGGCTTTATGGCGTTTTACATTCTATAGCTCTATTTTTTGTAGAAGTATAAATAACTTTCCTTTATTGCTTTTTCTAGATGATAGCTGTAATGTTAGGCTGAAAATACTGGGACTCAGGTAACTTCCCCATTTTCATCAGAGAATGGGCCTTAGAAGCAATGTTCCCAAATGTGTTTGGATCAGTATAAATTTAGAAGAAATTCAGGTCTGAAAAAAACCTCAAACAAGAAAAATAGTTCCAATAAGAAATATGGATCTTCCTTTTCCTTAAAACTTACACTATATGATGAATAGACTATAGTATAAAGCTGTTCTTGCTTCAAAATCAGCAGAGGAACAGTGTATGAATTGTCAGGTCTTGACATGAGAAGAATGAAACCATTATGGGTCTTTGTTATTTGAGAAAGAATTTAAAGCCTCTTAGGAACAAATGATCCTAGATCATGTCTGTGATTTAGGGACTGCTTGCCCAGGGCCATACATGTTGTTATGCTGAAAACGGGCAGATTTACCAAAATTTGAGAGTGATAGGACTGGCCCAGAATGGAAATGTTGAGCACCCTTGATAATTAGTCGAATTGGTCAACCAATCTGAATTGGCATAAGAAAACTTTTTAAGTAAAAATAATTATATAGATAAAATGTAATTTTCCTTAATTGAGGGCAATTACTGAGTGGTAAAGCATAGAAGTAACTTTGGATCAAGGTAGTTCAAATTTTTCTCTATGTAACTTCCCAGCCACTTCCTGATTCCTAATATTTTGGAATTATTAATGGCAGAATGGAATTTACATATTTGGGTCCTGTTGGTATTTTGAGAATATCAAATGGAGAATTTGTATCTTCAGTTGTCTATTACCCATCTCCCTGGTGTCCTTTTGGCAATTTTTTAGGTGGAATTATTTGGCTAGAAAAAAGGAACCCTGTACTATCAGAACCAGTGAAAACATTTCTGGCCCACTTGTTTAAAATATGTATCATACTCAACTTAGTTGCTTTATGTTTTTTTCATTTCGAAGCTAAGGAAAGTACTGTTTAATGTTCTTTCAAGTTGTTTCTGCATCTTGTCAGCAGATAGCATTTAACAAAACGCGTATATTCCAGTTGTACTTGCCCAATGTTTATTTAATACATCTACATTGCTTTTAAAAAAAAAAATAGAAAGAAAAGGAAGAGGTCAATCAGATTCCTGGGTGGATTCCAAAAATGAAGGGAAGTACTGATAAAAGGCCAACCCACTCTAGGACCCCCAGCTGCAGCTTACACCTCACCCACAGCTGTGGCCTTATACTCACCCTCTACCACAGCCATGGCTCAGTCACTGGCTCTGAGCCTCCTTTTCCTGGCCCTGGCCTTCTGCATCCCCTGGACCCAAGGTATCAAGGAGGGGGCTGCCTAGGATGGGGGAAGGGGCTGGAGAGGCCTGGTTGGGAGCCTGTAAGTAGCTCCTGGCTCCCTGTGAACGCCCTCTGCAGGCAGTGATGGAGGGGCACAGGACTGTTGCCTCAAGTACAGTGTAAGGAAGATTCCTGACACGCTTGTTCGCAGCTACAGGAAGCAGGAGCCAAGCCTGGGCTGCCCCATCCCGGCTATCCTGTGAGTGGGTGCGAGGGCATGGGTGAAGCTGAGTGGGCTGGGCAAGGTGGGCAAGATTAGGACAGGCTTGCGAATGCCCGACTCCAGGTTCTCACCTCGGAAGCGCTCTCAGGCAGAGCTGTGCGCAGACCCTAAGGAGGCCTGGGTGCAGAGGTTGATGCAGCGTCTGGACACATCACCAGCCCCACGGAAACCGCGCTGTAAGAAGGACAAGTCTGGCAAGAAGAGAAAGGGCTCCAAAGGCTGTAAGAGGTAAGGAAGCTGAAGGGACTGGGGAAGGAAGTGAAAAAGAGCCTCCGTCAACCCTTCAAGCCCCTCTTCTCCCTTTCCAGGACTGAAGAGCCGCAGACCACCCAGACCCCCCAAAAGCCATAGCCCAGTGCCCGGCTTGGAGCCCAGGGAGCCCTCATCAGCTGCACCAGGGTTTGGAGCCCCTATCCAAGGGACAAGAAGAGGACTAGACGAGAGGGAGGACTCAGGGGCCCCAGAGCAGTCCTTCTACCCCCATGCTGGCCTTGCCTCAGCCCTTCTCCTGCTTCAGCGATCCCTCCTGTATTTCTAGCCCCCGCCGCAGGGCTGAGCTGCCCACACCAGGCCAGGCCCAGAGAGGCAGAGGAGGGAGTGTGAGAGGAGGCAGCAGGACTGTCCCCTCTGAGGAAAGGTCACCCAGGACCCTGGACCTGACCCTGCTCCCCGCTGCACCCACCGCTTCCTTGTAAATATGATTTATAAACCGAATAAAAAGCTGTTCTGGCTTCCCACCCAGGTATCTGTTCCTGCACGTTTGTGTCCCTGGGGAAGCCCGTGTCACTAAGGGGGCGAGGGCGTCAGGAGCTCAGACTGGTGAATTATATGTTCTCACCACCCCAGGAGTTTCCTCCTGGCCCAGGTGCCCGGACCTGTGGGCTGTAGAAGGGAAGTTGACGGGTCGGGTGGGTCCTGGGCTGCTCCTGGGCTCTGAGAAATTCCTCTCAAACGAGAGATGGTGAACCCAGAGCACACCCCGCAGTGGCACTGCCGGCCTCTGAGAGCCTGGAGAGATCCCTTCCCTGATTACGCTCAGCATTCCCTCGCTCTCACCCCTACCCCCCTAACCCCACTGAGACTGCCCCCCTTTTCCTTGGGGCCTACGGCTCACAAACTTCCAAGTACCTCTTGGGAGGGTCCCCGGGAGGGAGGCTGGAGCCTGGGCCCACCCATAACACAGGCAAACACAAGTCTACTGAGATCTACCCTAAGCAGAGTCCCAGCATTCCCTCCCCAAAACCCCAAAACCCCAAAGGACTCCCTCCTGTCCCCATCAGTAAAGCGGGGTCCCTGTCCTCTCCTCTTTGTTTATTGCAGCTGTGAGCTCTCTATTCCCATCTGGGCTTCTTGACTCCCTCAGATTCCTTCCAATTGGGAAAGTCTCCTCCCCTTCCCTTATGTTCTCCTTTCTCCCCTTTAATCTCTTCACACCAAGGACGATGTCTCCTAGGGCAGGCACTTAAAACCCAGAATTCAGATGTAAATCTAGGTTCCCCTCCCAGAAGGCACCTGCCTGGCTCTCCTCTACCTGTTCCTCCCCAGAGAAGAGATTCTCCTATTCCCCTTGACCCCTGATGTAGGTGAGGGAGGACCATCCGAGGGGCCGGACGTGAGGGAAGGAAAGGAACAGGGCTTAAGAAAGGGGCAAGAGCTCTGGCCTAATGGCTCCGTTAGGTGGAGCATTGTCCCCTACACCAAAAGGTGTAGTTCCATTTCTGGTCTGGGAAAATAACCAGGTTGCAGTGTGTACATAGGAGAGGCAACTGCTAAGTGTTTCTTTCTCTTTCTCTCCCTCCCTCCACCTCCCTCTCTTTCTGAAATTAATAAAAACATATCCTTGGGTGAGGATTTTTTTTTAAAGATCGATTTTTTTTTATTTTTATTTTTTATTTTTAAGAAAGGGGCAAGAAGCTGGAGGTGGCTGCCCCACCACCTTCTCCTTCCCCCGGAGCCTGAGCATGCCACAGCACTCACCACTTACCATTAAGCCTTTAAAGTGTTTGCTGAGGCAGGCGAAGGTGTGATCAGAGTCGACAAACGCAGATGTGCAAGAGTTACTGCATTTTTCAATGTTCTTTCAATGAACTTGATTCCTACTCCCAACCTCTGCGCCAGAGTGCTGATGAGAAATAGATCCCGTCTCCCAAGGGCCGTGCAAAAGTCCCAGAAACAAGGTACCAGAGAGGCTTCTCCCCTGCCCCTCCCCCATCCTATCATTGGACATCAGGCTCACCAGTGAATGCTGTGGTCCTTGTCATTCCAGCAGGTGTGGCTCTCCAGGTCCTGGACTCCCAAACTCTTAGCTCCTTTTTTTTTTTTTTTTTGAGACAGGAATTTGGTTATGAAAACCACTGACTGACCTTGGCCTCGTTTCCCCAGATAGATCCCAGAGCCCTCTACTTGGGTCCTGCCACTTGCTTCATCACAGCCAGGGACTAGGGCACATTGCCCTCCCTGACTGGACCTCCAATCCCCTCCGCCGTCTTAAAAATCTCCAAAACCCTCCCTGAGTCCAGCCTCTTCAGGGCATAACCTCTTCCCAGACTTGCTTTCCACTTTTATGAAGATAGAAGGGCCTTTGACATCAGGATGCCTCTTCTCTCAGCCCTGCCAAACCCTTGCTTGTTTTAAAGAGAAAAGACACACATACGCAGAACAGATAAAACTTTGTATCTCACTAAATTATCCTGCCACACTTGCATGCCTGGTAGTTACCTCAAGCCCTGTCTTGAGCAGGCATACAGTATGTGATTTACGCCATCAGAGAATGAGTGGTCACTCTCCTTGTCTGCCTTCCTGTCCTTTCTTCTTTCTGTAAGACATCTGTATTCCTGTTCTTCTTTCTGTAAGATGTGTGATTCAAAACACAAAACAAAATAAAAAAAATATAAAAAAGAAAAACAAAACACAAAACAAACAAACAAATAATACATACTGTTTATTTATATAGTTTATATCTATTCTAATAAAAAGGTAATATGCTAATTAGACCGGGAGACCTTCCGGACATCCTTCTGGTCAAAGCCATGGTGGTGGGACTGAGGCAGAGGCGGTTAGGGGTGAGCAGGCTGGCAGGGGCAGTTGGGGGCGAGCAGGCCAGCAAGGGGGGCAGTGGAGGTGATCAGGCTGGTGGGGGGGGGGATTTGGGGGCAAGCAGGCCAGCAGGGGTGGGGGGGTGGAGTTGGGGGCGAGCAGGCCAAGGGGGGGGGGGAGTTGGGGGCAAGCAGGCCGGCAGGCAGAGTGGTTAGTAGCGATCAGGCAGGCAGGCAGGTGAGCGGTTAGGAGCCAGAGGTCCCGGATTGTGAGAGGGATGTCCAACTGCCAGTTGGACATCTCCCGAGGGAGTCCCAGATTGGAGAGGGTGCAGGCCGAGCTGAGGGACAACCCCCCCATGCACGAATTTTGTGCACTGGGCCACTAGTAGTTATATAAAGGCTTATTCTGAATAGTATCTATTTACTGCAACTTTTAACTCAAAGCTACTTCTTCTAGGAGTTAGTGCTATATGTATAGACTAGAGGCCCATACACTGGGAGGGGAGTCCCTTAGCCTGGCCTGTGCCCTCTCATAATCTGGGACCCCTCTGGGGATGTCTGACTGCTGCACGAGGCGGGAGAGGCTCCCACCACTGCCGCCGTGCTCGCCAGCCATGAGCCTGCTTCTGGCTGAGCAGTGTTCTCCCTGTGGGAGTGCACTGACCACCATGGGGCAGCTCCTATGTTGAGCGTCTGCCCCCTGGTGGTCAGTGCATGTCATAGTGACCAGTTGTTCTGCTCTTTGGTCAATTTGCATATTAACCTTTTATTATATAGGACTAGAGGCCCAGTGCACGAAATTTGTGCACGGGGGGGGGGGGTGTCCCTCAGCCCAGCCTGCACCCTCTCCAATTTGGGACATCCCTCTCACAATCCAGGACTACTGGCTCCCAATTGCTCGCCTGCCTGCCTTCCTGATTGCCCATAACCGCTTCTGCCTGCCAGCCTGATCACCCCCTAACCACTCCCCTGCCAACCTGATTGATGCCTAACTGCTCCCCTGCCAACCTGGTCACCCCTAACTGCCATCCCCTGCAGGCCTGGTCACCCCTAACTGCCCTTCCCTGCTGGTCATCTTGTGGTGGTCATCTTGTGTCCACATGGGGGCAGGATCTTTGACCACATGGGGGCAGCCATCTTGTGTGTTGGAGTGATGGTCAATCTGCATATTACGCTTTTATTAGATAGGATAGAGGCCTGGTGCATGGGTGGGGGCCAGCTGATTTGCCCAGAAGGATGTCCCAGATCAGAGTGGGGGTTCCCTTGGGACATAGGGCGGCCTGAGCGAGGGGCCTGTGATGGTATGCAGGCTGGCCACACCCCCTGGCGACCTAAGAGGAAGCCCTGGTATCTGGGGTTTATTTATCATCTACAATTGAAACTTTGTAGCCTGGAGTGGAGCCAAGCCTTCTGCTTGCTCCGTGGTGGCAGCCATTTCTGTTGAGGTTTATGTATCTTCTATAATTGAAACTTTGTAGCCTTAAGCAGAGGCCTGGGCAGGCCAGGGTGTTCGGAAAGCTTGGCTTCCTCCATCACCAGGGGCAACCCTAGCCTCCCGCTCTTTCCAGCTCCGTGGCTGCTGCATTTCTGTTTGGATTTATGTATCTTCTATCATTGAAATTTTGTAGCCTTGAGTGGAGGCCTAGGCTGGCAAGGGCAGGCGGAAAGCTTGGCTTCCTCCATTGCTGGGGAAACCCAAGCCTCCCTCCTGCTCTCTGTGGCCGTAGCCATCTTGATTGGGTTTATTTGCATATTCGCTCCTGATTGGCTGGTGGGTGTGGCTTGTGGGCGTAGGTTATGGGTGTGGCAGAGTGATGGTTAATTTGCATATTACTCTTTTATTAGATATGATACTTCGTTCATACCTCTGTTTCATTATCTATTTTAAACAGTACCAACTGACTGTGTAACATTAAAAAAAGGAAACCCTCCTCTCCTGTCACCCTATCCTAAAATATAGTTATACCACTATAATTGGATCATGATCATAATTTACATTATTATGACCATGTAAATGTTCACTGCAGAGTAGTGTACTACTTTCCTTTCTTTCTTTCTTTCTTTCTTTCTTTCTTTCTTTCTTTCTTTCTTTCTCTCTTTCTTTTCTTGTGTTTGTTTGTTTGTTTGTTTGTTAATCCTGAACTGAGGATATTTTTCCATTGAATTTTTTAGGGAGAATAGAAGAGAGAGGGAAAGACAGAAACATCAATGCCAAAGTAACACATTGATTGGTTGCTTCTTGCACTAGCCCTGATCAGGGTGCTGGCTGGGGAGGAGTCTGCAACCCTTCACTGGAAGCAAACCCAGGACCATTTGGTCTGCAGATCCACACTCTATCCACTGAGCCAAACGGGCTAGGGCCCTTTGCCACTCACTTTTTTATTTTTCTTAAAAGTTCTAATTGTTGCCCTAGCCGGTTTGGCTCAGTGAGAGAGCAGCGGCCTGCAGACTGAAGGGTCCCAGTTCGATTCCAGTTAAGGGCATATGCCTGGGTTGCAGGCTTGATCCCCAGTAGGGGGCATGCAGGAGGCAGCCAATCATTGATTCCCTCTCATCACTGATGTTTCTCTCTCTCTCTCTCTCTCTCTCTCTCTCTTCCTTCCTCTCTGAAATCAATAAAAAAATATATTTTTTAAAAAGTTCTAATTGTTCTTCCTTTTTAAAAAATACCTCTATCTGACATTATCAGGGCCTCAATATTTTCAAATGCTTCATTATATTGGGATTGAGACTAAATGTTTAAAATACTATGTGATAGAAAAAATAATAGGCAGGAGTGTTTATAACCTTGAGGTAGAAAAGAACTTCTTAAACAGGATGTAAAACCATAAAACATAACTCATAAGGGAAAAGCCCTGGCCAGTGTGGCTCAGTTGGTTGGGTATTGTCCCATGCAACGAAAGATTGCTGGTTCGATTCCTGGTCAGGCCACATGCCTGGGTTTCGGGTTTGATCCCTAGTAGGAGGCATGCAGGAGGCAGCTGATCGATGTTTTGCTCTCATATCGATGTTTATCTCTCTCTCCCAAACCCTTAACCACCTGAGCACTTCAGCCTGTCCACGTGGCGCCTCCCCCTTCATGACATCAGCAATTCCGGCAGGTTTCAGGGCCCCAAACCCTTAACCACTTCAGACTCTCCACGTGGCCAATCCCCCTTGATGATGTCAGCACTTCCGGCCAGTCCCCGGCACCCTTCCCCTTGTCCACCAGAGCACTTCCCGCTGTTCACCTATGGGCCAGACCATATCCTTGGTCACCTCAGCACTTCCGGCTCTCCACCTGACCCCTCCCCATTGATGATAGGAACACTTTAAGCTTGTTACCGGGCTCCAACCCTTATTCACGTGACTATTTCTGGCTGTTCCCCAGGCCCTAGTTTGCCTGACCAATGAACCACACTGGCCGGCAACATACCTCCTAAGAAAAGGGGTGACTTCCCAATCTCTGGAAGTTGGCCTAAGGGCCTAACACCCAGACCCCAGGTCACCTTCTGCTCACAGACTGCCTTATCCCCGGTGAGGAGGGTAGCAAGCAGCGGGCCACCAGCACTCCTTTAGGACAATCGGGGCGTACATGAGCACAGGGACGCCCCATGCTCCCCAACATAGGAGCATCTCATTCTGGACTGACCTGCGACGCAGACAGCCCCGCCTCTGGACTTTGAAATCCAGGAAAAAGCAGTGTTGAGGCCCTAAAGACCCTTTCCATGCTGGGAGCAGGTGGGCAGGGTGGCTCTGGACCCCTGACACCCTGACCTGGCATAAGAGGGTTGGAAAATCAAGTCGTTTCCCTCAAAACACCTGAGGGAAACTACTTGCCATATTCTTGAATACTTTTGTTTTATTTTATTTTCATTTCTATTGATTGAGTTTAGAGAGGAAGAGGGAGAGAAACAGAGAGAACACGATTCGTTGTTCCACTCATTTCTGCATTCAGAGTCTGAAGCCTCTTGCTTCCCCCCTGGTCCCCCTGATTCTTGTGTGGGATGGGGGACCCAACCCGCAGCCTTAGCCTATCAGGACGACGCTCTAACCTTAACTGAGCTACCAGCCAGGGCCGTTGAAGGCTTTTGCTTTAGAGCCATGGATTGTGCTAATAATAAATTTCAATCCAATATTAAGAGAATAGCCCAACTCCTCTTGTGATCACCTGAGCAGCCATCGGTTCAGAATATATTTGGTTGTGAGACCCTCATTGCCCCGATCCGCCACAGGGAGGCAGCATCGTCGCTGCGGTCCTCGGTGGTCTGAAACCAACAGCGGTGCGTGTGGGTTGAGTTTTCTGTTTTCATTTCCTTAGTTCTTTCTGGAATCAATTCATTTTTAATTGTCCTCAAATATGTCCCAGGCTAGGCCAAACGTCTAGTATTTTCCTGTGTCCACTGATGAACGGGACAAACTCGTGTTCGGTCTGTGTCCAGGTTACCCTCCCGCGCTGAGCATCCCCCGGGCTGTCAGGCAGTCAGTCGGTCTCCGCTGAATAAAGAAACCTTTCCTTACAGCCGACACCGTCATTAAGCGGTTTTAGGAATCGATTGGGTGCAGGATATTTATGCTGTGAAGGAAGTGCCCGGGGTGAAGTGAACTTCCTTTAGCCTTTCAGGCAAACATTATTTCACGAATTTACCGTTGGATGCCTTGGACTCGGGGTAACTTGGCCATGGGGGGAGAGGGGACAGAGCGGGTAATATTCGCAGACAAACACCAGCCTCCGTCCGCCCACTCCGCCCGCCGGGTTCAGAGGCCTGAGCGGCTGGGGTTTGGCTGCAGGGCCGCTCGGCTAGGCTCGGGGAAACCGCCTCCGGGGGACTTCCAGGGCCCACGCCGACCCCAGGCCCCGGGGTGCGGGCTCACGCACAGCCCAACTCTCCACTCCGCACGTGGGGCCGCACCCTGGGCCTCGGACCGGTGGGTACCCGAAGCGAGGGGAGCATAGGGGCCGCTCCAGACCCAGGGACCATGGGCCAGCGTCCTTCCCAGACGCTGCTAAGCAGCCGGCGGGGTCTGGGCCACACCTGCTTCCTGCAGGAACCCTCAGAGCGCCCCCACCAAAGAGCCAGAGCCCCTCTCCAAAGCTTCCCTCCCTAGGCTCGAGCGCCTTCTGCAGGCCTGAGAGGGGGCCACATCAGACACACAGGTGGCCAAACTACATACAGGTGATCCTCAGTAATGTCGTTTCTTTTTACTCTTTTCTTTATAATGTTTTTGGGGGGGCCGGGGTGGGGGGGCGGGTGTAGAATCGGTTCGCGGGGGCCATTGGTGTGTGGAATTTGCACACTTTCCTCAGGTCTGCGTGGGTCTCTCAGGGTACTTGGGTTGCCATCCCCATCCCAAAGCCATGCAGGTGAGGTGAGTGGGCGTGTCTAAATGGTCCCAGTCTCAGCGAGCGTGGGTGTGTGATGCACCCCCAGATGGAATGACACCCTGTCAGGATGGGTTTCTGCCTTGCACCCCGGAGCTGCCAGGGGAGGCTCTGGACCCCTGCCATCCTGACCTGGCATAAGAGGGTTGGGAAAACCATTATCTTGTTTACATTAACCTTTCTTAAATACTATATGCACAGCTCATTTATTTCAGGGCTGTTAATATTAGAAGTGTTTTGGGTCTTGGTTTAGAATTTTGGTGATGTTTTGTGACTAGAAAGATGCCCTGGGACCTTAACCCTTGTTTATCTCAATTAGCCTACGGTAATGTTGGCTTTGTTATACCTCGTTTCTCTTCGGTCACAGTTTCCAAAAACCTATAGATGGCGTCAAGTGAGAACTTACTGTACACCTGGCACACACACACACACACACACACACACACACACACACACACAGGAGTGACGGGTTTAGCAGTCAGGGACAGCCCCACGGACACAACTCAGAATATGGACACAACTGAGGGCACACATTCATCTATTCAGCACCTGCTTACTGAGCATCTGGTCTACACACAACATTCACTCCCCTGGACCCGCACCCCCACCCTGGACTTGGTTGACTTCTAGGCCCAGCTTCTCCCTTCCCCAATGGCTGAAGTGCCCTCCCTCCACAAGATCTCCCGCCCCTGGGACATAGATTTGGCCAGACCAGGGAGTTCACAGTTGGCCTGGATCCTTGAAGGAAGGTGGGAAGAAATTTGTCCAGGGCTCACCCTGAACCAGGAACCCCACAGAGTGGACTAGGCTGGGAAGAGGGTGAGCTAGCTGGCACCTGTAGCACACGGAGGGCTCTGTACGTGTGGTCAGAAACTGCTTTAAACCTCCCTCCCTGGACCCCAACCCTCTCATCCCCATTGGATTGTCTAAACCAAGGCTCCTGACTTTCCCACAAACCCACTCCTTGTAGTCATTCACATGTTGGCATATTTACCCCCATCCAACGCATTGCTGAGCCAAAAATGTTGCCATATTCTTGCTTCTTTTTTTTTTTTTTTTTAACGTTTTATGCTGAATCTTTCAACAAAGCCCATTGGCTCTAACTTCACAATACTTCCAGAATCTGATCACTTCTCACCAGCTCTCAGCAGTTGCCTCCCACCTGGTCTTCAGGTTTCTGTTCTGGCACCACTTTGGCCTATTCTCCCTCTGACAGCCAGAGGGAGCCTTTAAAACATGTCAGATCATATTACACCTCTGTTCAAAACCCTCTAAATGAGTAAAACAAACATAAAGCCTACAAAGCCCTACACCAGTGGTCGGCAAACTGTGGCTCGCGAGCCACATTCGGCTCTTTGGCCCCTTGAGTTTTTAGCTTAGGAGTACCCTAATTAAGTTAATAACAATGTACCTACCTTTATAGTTTAAGTTTAAAAAATGTGGCTCTCAAAAGAATTTTCATTCGTTGTACTGTTGATATTTGGCTCTGTTGACTAATGAGTTTGCCGACCACTGCCCTACACTATCTGGCCCCTATTATTATTTTTTTTTAAATATATTTTATTGATTTTTTACAGAGAGGAAGGGAGAGGGATAGAGAATTAGAAACATCGATGAGAGAGAAACATCGATCAGCTGCCTCCTGCACACCCCCTACTGGGGATGTGCCCGCAACCAAGGTACATGCCCTTGACCGGAATCGAACCTGGGACCCTTCAGTCCGAAGGCCGACACTGTATCCACTGAGCCAAACCTATCTGGCCCCTATTATTATCTGACTAGAGGCCCGGTGCATGAAATTTGTGTATGGGGGGGGGGGGGTGTCCCTCAGCCCAGCCTGCACCCTCTCCAATCTGAGACCCCTCGAGGGATGTCCAACTGCCTGTTTAGGCCCGATATCCCTCTCACAATCCAGGACTGCTGGCTCCCAACCGCTCACCTGACTGTCTGGTCGCCCTCAACTGCCTTCCCTTGCAGGCCTGGTCCCTCCCAAGTGCCCTCCCCTGTTGGCCATCTTGTGGCAGCCATCTTGTGTCCACATGGGGGTGGCCATCTTGTGTGTTGGAGTGATGGTCAATTTACATATTACCTCTTTATTATATAGGATAACATTAACTTTCTTTCTATTCCTCAAACACACCCTTGCCTCAAGAACTTCACACTCACAGGTTTCTCTACCTTGAGCATCTTCCCCAGATCTCTGCATGGCTCTCTCCCTCATCTTCTTCAGATCACCTCTCTGCTCAAATGTTATCAAAAAAATCTTCCCCGCTGGGCCAGTGTGGCTCACTGGTTGAGGGTCCACCCATGAATCAGGAGGTCACTGTTCGATTCCCAGTCAGGGCACATGCCTAGGTTGGGGGCTCGGTCCCCACTAGGGGCCATGCAGGAAGCAGTCGATCAATGATTATCTCTCATCATTGATGTTTCTCTCTCTCTCTCTCCAATACTTCCCCTCCCTCTAGCCTTCTTTATTTTTCTTATAGCAATTGTTGCCATCTGATATACTGTATATTTTTTCTTGTTTGCTTCTTGCCTGTCTCCTTCATTAGAATAAAAATACTGCAAAAGCAGGAATATATGTTTGTTTGTGTTTTTTTAATATATATATTTATTGATTTCAGAGAGGAAAGAAGAGAGAGAGAGAGAAACATCAATGATGAGAGAGAATCATTGATTGGCTGCCTCCTGCATGCCCCACACTGGGGATCAAGCCCTCAGCCTGGGCATATGCCCTTGACCAGAATCAAAACTGGGAACCTTCAGTCCGCAGAACGACGCTCTATCCACTGGGCCAAACCAGCTAGGGCTGTTTGTTTGTTTTCTTAATTGCTGTATCCCAGTGCCAAGAACACTGTCTGGAACATAGAAAGTCCTCAATAAATATTTATTTAATAAATGTGATACAAATGCCTTTTTAATTATTTCATTATTTCACTCTTCCTTGCCAATTCTCAGGATCTTTCACAACAAGCTTTCCAGGCAGATAGCATTAAATTTTAATCAAAACCTCCACACCAGCTCTGCACTCCGACCTTGTATCATTCAGGATCTTGGTGGGAAACGAAGGGCATGCTCAGAAAGGTTTAATGGGAATGAAGTTAGTGAAGGGACCATTTACAGAGGTGATGGCAGGGTTCGATGCAGGCAGCCACTGCACATGATGAACATAGCTTCAAACCTCAGGCTGTCTCTCCTTCCTGACAAAGTGGGCATTAAAGGTACTGCCAGAAATTCTGCCCGCTAAGAAGACTTCCCTTCACCATGGTCTTTCAGGGCTATGCCAGAATGTAAGCAACTGTCTACTTCTGACCGGTGCCAGCATACTTTAGAGACTATTCTGAAAATCAAGACCATGCATTTTCTCCCTCTGCTAACTGTGTATAGAAAACTTCTCCATGAAGGCCCAGGTATGATCAAAAGAGGAAGAAAACAATACAAGTAGGAATCTGAGCCACTGGCCAATGCTTCCACCAGTCTCATGTGTACAATGTCTATATAACAATGGAATGCTGCTGTGCACATCCAACTGTATGATTTGCTATAATTATGCCCTTAGGTTGCATGGTCACTGGGTGATCACTAGTCTGAGTTTTAGGCCAGGGTCCAGTGGCAAATCAGGAGTTGCTTTTCAAATAGGAAATAATCATTAGCAGAAGTGTAGCCTCCTCCAATAGCCAAGGGGATTTTCCTGGGACTCCCACAGTGCCCTTCTCTACCACCGACAAGCTGAGGCTCACTGGACTTCAAATGCATAAGGTTCAAGCAGCAGGGCAACTTTCCCTGGAGCCTAGACCTGCTGCCAACACCTTCCTTGCTCTGGACCTCATTCAAAACTATCAGCTTTATGTCATATCCAGTCAATAGTTTGCAGCAGTAAAATACAGTATAGGTTGCCTCCAAAATCCTTGTGCCTCCTTCTTCATAGGGAAGGTACAACATGGCCCAGACCATTGTTTTTCAGCTTCTCCCTACCCCTGATAGCCTAGAAGTTTCACCTATATGGCAGGATGCTGAATTTTTGTAGGATTTCTTTCTCTCCCTTTGGCATACATGGGTCCATCTAAGGCATTTAAGGTTATTGCTAATTCTTATAAGCATAATGACATCAGTTTAAAGGGCCAGTTTGATATTCTGTGGGATGTCAAGATTATATTATGATATCAGAGTAGGAAAGTTGCCATATCCCTGAGGTAGAACAGTGAAGGTGTATTGCTATCATTCCAGATGAAAAGGGCTGATATCCGTGGTCTTTAATTGACTGTATAGAAAGAAGGCATGTGCTAGATTATTAGCTGTAATGTGCTGTGCCAAGCGCTGCAGCATCTTTTAAGTCTTTGAAGGTGCTCTAATCCATGCAACTTCTCTAGCAATGCAGCGATGCTTTAGGTTTAGTATTGTAGGCAGAAACGTGGTGGGGCAAATACTGCTCAAAGGACTTCCACTGGTAGCATAATTTTCCTTACTCCATGGTCAAGGAACCAGTGTGGAGATTTTGTTAATTATGAGATATACCTATTCCCACTAAGCACTCTGAAACTAGAGAAATAACCAGTGGACAGGTCTTACGGACTCACTGTGAGATGTAACTGAACCAAGATGCTTCTATCACTTGACCTCCATAAAACCTCATTCTGACTGGCAGACCACAATGAGGTTTTGGGTCCCCAAGTCTAGTATTATCACAATACTGTATCTAATAATCCCCCCAAAGGTCTATTTCCTGTTCCCCATTCATAGTCAGCCTCACAAATGGCTACAGATCTCTGTGGAGAAGGTGTAGACCTGTGATTCTCCAAAGTTTAGCATATGTCAGAATCGCCAGAAAGGCCTGTGAAAACACAGGTTGCTGGGCCACTACCAGAGTTTTCTGATTCAGTGGAGTTGGGGCAGAGCCCAAGAATTCGTAGTTCTTGCAAGTTCCCATGTGATGCTAATGCTGCTGATCCAGGGACCACACTTTGAAAATCAGTGACTAACAGGAAGATTTATACAATCCACCTGTGAAAGAAACGTGGGCCTTCCTCAATCCAATCAAGGGGCTTTGTAAAAGACTGCAAATCCTCTATATAATTTGCATCAAGTTTCTCCTCATCAAACATAGAAATTTTCCACTTACAGGGGTCAGGTAGGACATCAGTAAGCTGTCCGTGGATGCTATAACCAATTAGCTACTATCAGAGATCCCCGTGGGCAAAGTATATTGATTACCACTTGTCCCTGCAACTGATATAGTAATTTCATTCACCTTAGTGCTCATGGTTAGGTGCCAACATCTGTCCTCCACCACTGAAGGTTTCCATTATTTATTCCTCTCTTTCTCTCCCCTCTCCCTCTTATTCCTCTTGAAATAAGTTGCCCAGTCCCATCTCCCATCCTCATATCCTGCCTACTAAAGAAGGCACTATAGAGCTTTTCTTAAAAAAAAAAAAAAATTATATATATATATATATATATATATATATATATATATAATTGATTTTTTACAGAGAGGAAGGGAGAGGGATAGAGAGTTAGAAACATCGATGAGAGAGAAACATCAATCAGCTGCCTCCTGCACACCTCCTACTGGGGATGTGCCCGCAACCAAGGTACATGCCCTTGACCGGAATCGAACCCGGGACCCTTCAGTCTGCAGGCCGAAGCTCTTTCCACTGAGCCAAATAGGCTAGGGCTCTATAGAGCTTTTCAAAGAAGCTAGTGTTCCCCTCACCAATGATGTTCTTATTGCCTTGGAGAAGGAAGTGTCTTTCTGGGCCCTTCAGAGATGTCCATCGCTCTAACTTTTGCACTTCTTCCTCCATTTTGCTACTCAAAGTACCATCTAAGGACTGGCAGCGTCAGCATCACTTAGAAGTTTGATAGAAATGCGACAATTTAGGCTTCACACTAGACCTACTGAATAAGAATCTACAGCTTATCAAGACCCCAGAATGAACCATATGCACCTCAAAGTCTAAGGAGCACTCCACAATATGTCAGTGCGGTTCTAGCATCTCAGCCTCATTGATCATATTGAACCCAGGCTTCCAACAGACTATACCCAAATCCTGGGTGAGGGCACTCATATCAATACATTTGTCCTCGCTGGTCCCCAGGATTCTCCCAATACAGTTGACAACTTCCTGCTGTTTCTCAGTGTATATGCTCTTGTTCTTGGAGCACACCTGATACATTCCTGTCTAAGCCATATTAGAATCAAACTCTCACTATGGCTATGGAGACTATGTGGAATGGTCAGGATGAGTCCTGAAGAGAAAATGCATGCCCCTTGCCAAGGAGTTATTAATAACTATTTTTAAAATATGGTTTTATTGATTTTTAGAGAGAGAGGAAGGGAGAGGGATAGAGAGATAGAAACATTGATGAGAAAGAAACATCAGTCAGCTGCCTCCTACATGCCCCCTAATGGAGATTAGGCCCACAATGCAGGTGTGTGCCCCGACTGGGAATCAGGCAGGTGACATCTTGGTTCATGGATCCATGCTCAACCACTGAGCAACACTGGCCAGGCTAATAACTTTTTTTAATGATATGGAAAGCTATATCATTCACAGTTTTCAGAGAGAGGGAGAGGGGGGATGTTCTTCTACCAGCAAAGAAGATTCAAAGGGATTTGAAAGTCCAAATTCCCAGCTTTGTTCATCTCTGTCCAAATGCCCCCTTACCAAGTCTCAGAGTCCTACTCCTCAACAGTGCCCTTATTCTAGCATAAGGGATGTGGTGGGGTTGGGTATTCACCTGGTGTTGCAACTCTACACCATATCAACAGGTCTTGGGCTTGATCCTTAGCCATATCTGCCATATGGTCACATAAAATAAAGATTCCTTAAGAATTCCATAGCGGTTGTTGGGATTGCCAAACAAACCTTAAGTTTGAAGTTCATGATCTTAACCTCATCTTTTTCTCGTGTAATTTTGCTAGCACAATCAGAAGCAGGCTGCCCAGCTAGGCCGACGTGGCTCAGTGGTTGAGTGTCGATCTATAAACCAGGAGGTCAAGGTTTAATTCCCAGTCAGGGCACATGCCAGGGTTGCAGGCTCTATCCCCAGTGGGGGGTGTGCTGGAGGCAGCCAATCAATGATTCTCTCTCATCATTGATGTTTCTATCTCTCTCGCCCTCTCCCTTCCTCTCTGAAATAAATTTTTTTAAAATCACTCTTCTCTAAAAAAGAGAAGAAAAGAAACAGGCTGCCCACCCAACAATATATGTAATCACCATTTGAAATCACCATTTGTGACCACAGCAATCAAGTGCCTCGAGTGTTTTATCTCATAATGCCTTTCCCTCCACCAGCATTCCACCCCAGACTATCACTGATGATAGTCTAAGTGATTGTGATGCTTCTTGTGCTCCAGATTATTAGTGTCCTCTTGTTCTATGCAAGGAAATTATCTGTGTGCTCATCGAACATATGAACAACCCAATCCATTTTGGGAGTCTATTTCTTGGGATCTCTTCTGGTACATTTACTGTATCTGTCAGGATCCTGGCACAAAACAGATGGCACAACCAAAAAAGTTTAACCAGCCCTGACCGGTTTGGCTCAGTGGATGGAGCGTCAGCCTGCGGACTGAAGGGTCTCAGATTCGATTCTGGTCAAGGGCATGTACCTTGGTTTCGGCACATAGCCAGTGGGGAGTGTGCAAGAGGCAGCTGATTGATGTTTCTCTCTCATCGATGTTTCTGACTCCCTGTCCCTCTCCCTTCCTCTCTGTAAAAAATCAATAAAGTATATTTTTAAAATAAAGTTTAACCAGAAAGATTTTAATAAGGGAACTATTTAAGATGTGGGGTCAGGATTAAGGAACCAACAGGGGATGATGAAACACTCAGGGTTTAACAAATACTGGGAAATTATTACCGTACTGAGGCCTGAAGGAGTAAGAGGAAGGAACAGTGTTTCAGGAGCCTTAGAGACAGACCAATGAAGAGGAGGCAACCCAAAAGGATCTGTAATGGTCAATCAGTGCTTCTCACAGTTCAGCACAGATAAGGGTCCCTGGAGGGTGTGTCAAAATGAAGATTACTCCAGTAGGTCTGGAGTAGGACCTGAGAATTCGCATTTCTAACAAGTCCCCAGGTGCTGCTGCTGCTGCTATTGCTGCCCAAAGACCACTCTTTGAGAACAACTGCCCCAGAGGAAATTGTTCACTTTCAGAACTGCAGAAAGAGGAAGGATTTGCGGAATTCATACTTCAACCTCTCTCTCCTGCCACCCACTGACCTCTTGCTGCTGCTTCCTGTGGGCCAAATCCAAACAGGAGCTAGAGGGCAAGGGGTCTTGAGTAATGCTGAATGCAAAGGTTAGCCTTCCAGAGTCCAGAGCAGGGCGCAGAAGAGTGGAGAGTGGGGGTGGGGGGGTGGGGGTGAGGGATAAGGGGGACAAAAGAGACTAATCAGAACCACTGTAAGAAGAAGATGGATAGCTCAATAGAAAGATGGCTAGATGAATTAACTGACAAATATTTCCATAAAAGGGTACATTATAATAATGGTTAATATTTAATGAATGTTTATTATATGCCAGCCTAAACTAAATCCTTTACTCAGATTACCTAACTTAATCCCAAGAAGTAGATCTAGTACCATTCCTGCTTTACAGATAAAGACACTGAGATACAAAAACTGGATCATTCGCACATGGTCACACAGCTAGCAAGTGGTAGGATCTGAATCCCAACCTAGGCATGCTATCTGTGGAGTCTTACTCCTCTGTACTCATCTATAATCAACGGACAGGTGGTAGGCAGGCAGTATGGGACAGTAAAAGAGTGTAAATTTTACAGCAAAATACACCTAGATTCAAAGCACTTGTTTGCTGTGTGACCTAGTATTCTAAGTCTCATTTCCCTTATGTGTAAAACACAGATAATCCTATATAATAAAGTGGTAATATGCAAACTGACCCTCACACCTTGCACAAAATGGCCATCCCCAATGTGGTCAAAGATGGCTGCCACAAGATGGCCAGAAGGGGAGGGTAGCAGGGGAGGGCAGTTGTGGGGACCAGGCCTGCAGGGGAGGGCAGTTGGGGGCGACCGGGCCAGCAGGGGAGGGAAGTTGGGGGTTACTGGGCCAGCAGGGGAAGGCAGTTGGGGGCAATCAGGCTGGCAGGGGAGCAGTTAGGGGCAATCAGGCAGGCAGGCAGGCAAGCGAGCAGTTGGGAGCCAGCAGTCCCAGATTGTGAGAGGGATGTCCGACTGCCAGGATTGAGCCTAAACCAGCAGTCGGACATCCCCTGAGGGGTCTCAGATTGGAGAAGGTGCAGGCTGGGCTGAGGGTCAACCCCCCCTCCAGTGCACAAATTTTGTGCACTGGGCCTCTAGTAATACGATAATAATAAAAATGACTTTATGGCTTTCTTGGGAAAGTTAAGCAAGACAATAGTGGTAAAGTCCTTAATATGGATTATATTACTATATTAACTAGAATATAGTAAACAAACACAAATGCTAATACTACTATTATTGCTATTACTATTCTTGTTATTATTAATGATGGAAAGAAAGATAAGTTAAAAACTTATGAGGGAATCACCACCCCATCCAGAAGAGGGTCCAGAGCTTAGGTGGGCTGATTGAATGCGTATCCCACATATTAATTAATTTCTCTTTTGAGGCCTTCTCTCCTGGCCTATCTCTAGTCTTTCTTGTAAGGATGGGAAATCGCTGGTCCCCTTCCCCATCTGTCAATTCCTTGAAATTTTGAAATTTGTCTGAATATGAGCTGGCCAGCTTCTCTCCTTAGAAATCCCCTCTTGGTTCCCAGGATCAAGAGGAGGGGGAAGACGAAGGGAGCTGTTCGGGGCCAGGCTCCCTCCAGCTATTGCATTGACCCAGGTGTTGGACAAGGGAAATTGGTCAATAGAGAAAGGGACAGAGCTCACCGAGACAGGAAGTTGAATCCTAGAGGTCTGGCATGTGGGATGGGGGTGCTGGGCCTCCTTCCAAGGAACATGCCCTTTCAGCGCTGCTTGTCTCAGGGGAGGGCCCCGTTCCCGGATGATGGGTGGGCAGGCGCCGTGATGGTTTGGGGGCTACCCCGGGCTCCATGCTTGTGCTGAGGGCACCGGGAAGCCTTCTTTTCCACCTGCACCAGAGAGAAGAGAAGAACCACAAAGAACAGAATGAGGATGAGGGAAACCTGGGGAAGGGGGCCCTAGCCGGTGTTGTGCAGTGGTTAGAGCATCAGTTGTGCACCGAAGGGTCGCTGGTTCCATTCCCTGTCAAGGGCATGTACCTGGGTTGCAGGCTCCATCCCCATCCTCATTGGGGCACGGGCAGGAGGCAACCAATCCACATGTCTCTCTCACATTGATGTTTCTCTCTCTCTCTCTTCCCCCCTGCACCCCACTCTCCTCTTCTCACTTTCTCCCCTCTCTCCCCCCCCCCGCCCCCTGCTCTCTCTCCCTATCCCCCCTCCCTTCCACTTTCTGAAAATCAATGGGGAAAATATCCTCACGTGAGGCTTGACAACAACTACAAAAACGACCTAGAGAAGGGGGCACAACTCCTCGCTCTGGCCCCCCACAATCCTGACCACCACCCCTGAAGGCCAGCTCTGTGGTTCATAATGCAAATGCCACCAATGAGACAATAGTTCAGGCCCTCTTAGATTCTCAGAGCTAAAGCCAAGGCTGCTGAGGGGGAGGCAGGGAGAGGGAGGGAAAGAAGGGTCATATTCCCAGAAAGAGGCGGAGCTGGGGGGGCAAAGGGGAATCCACAGAAAGAATTTTGGAGGGGAATTTTTGACGAGAGATAGTGAAAGTTCTGGTCCATAAATAAGAAGCAGTCGCAACCTCACACAGACTTCCACACTGTGATTTCCAGACCCCTGCACATTCCACGCCTGTGACATTTCAACTGCCAGCCAATCTCAGCCTCACGCAGCCGCCTGCAGAAGCTCAGAGACTCACTCACACGCACACTCAGCCTTTGTCCACCCTCCATGGCATCCCATGCAGCCGCACTACTGGCCATCAGCCTGCTGGTCCTGTGGACCTCCCCTGGTAAGGCTGAGGGGAGGCTTGCGGGGTGGGGAGGGGAGAGGGGATGTCTGGCCCTCAGACTGCTTGGCGCTGGACATGCGGGACACTGGGAGTTAGGTCTGCCTGGTTCAGGGAACCTGGGGTGCCCTGTGTGTATGCCAGTGAGTGTGGGTATATCTGGGCCCCTGAATTCCAACATGTGTCTGTCTCTTCACGTATCTGAGAGCCTCTGGCCGCCCCTCTCTCTGCAGGCTCTATTTCCTGCTGCCTCAGTATCCCAGGGCAGAAAGAGAGAAATGTATTTGATTAAGGTGGGGAGAATGAGAGACACTGAGGCAGAACTAATAGTCAAAATATTTAACAATTCCTAAGTCCTCTAACCCGGCCTCCTACCCCACACCCACCCCTTCCCCATCAAATCAATGCTGTGACCAACGTTAACTCTTCATTTGTGGGAAAGTCGAGAAGCCCTGAGTGAGAGATGGGGGTAATGGGGCAGCAGGAAGGCATTTGTGGGGCTCCACACAGTAGTTATTTACCAAACAGCTTGTAAGTATTTCAATAAATTTTGCAACCAAGAGGGCCCCATGCGTGTGCGCGCGCACGCGCGCGCGCGCGCACACACACACACACACACACACACACACACACAGCTGTCCTGAATCCCAGTGAGGGCTGTGGCCTCCCTCCTCGGGGTCCCTATGTTCTAACACCACCTTCTTTGGCCTGTGGTCACCCAGCTCAGGGTGGTGCCAACGACGCAGAAGACTGCTGCCTGTCTGTGGCCCTGAACCCTATCCCTGGGAATATCGTGCGAGCCTTTCGATACCTCCACATCCAGGATGGCTGCAGACTGCCTGCCGTTGTGTGAGTTGTGGGGAGGAGTGCATCAAGCCCCATCTCCCACTCTACCCCCACCTCCTCTCTCTCCTCTTCTTCTTGCCAAGCCCAACAACCCCTTCAAGGAAGCTCCTGAAACACTTTTGGGATGTGGTCCTCAGCCTCGGCCCCACACACCTGGGTCTGCCAGGAAGCTGGGTTCCAGGGCTCCATTCTCTCTGACCTCTGACCTCTGACTCCAGGTTCACCACAAAGAGAGGTCGCAAGCTTTGCGCACCCCCAGACCAGCCCTGGGTGGATCGTATCATCAGGAGACTGCTGAAGAAATCCGCCAAGGCAAGCCCGCCCTCCCCGCCCGCCTCCTCCCTCCGAACCCCTGCCCGAGACCCCAGCCCAGACCTTCCCTCTCCTTCCTCCCCCAGAGCAAGGGCCACAGAAGTTAGCCCCTGACCGCCTCCGAGGAAGCCCTGTGTCTGAGTGAAGGGATGTGAATCACTGCCGCCCTGAAGACCCAAGGACCGGAAGAGAGAACCAGACCATCAGCTCCTCTGCACCAGACCTGACAAAGCCGGGCAGGGCCTGGGGTGTTGAGTGTGAGTGTGAGAGGGTGAGTGGCAGGAGCAGTTTCTCCACACCCAGACTGCAATGCTTCCAATAAAGCCCACTGGTACCACAGATTCGTCTGTTTGCTGTTTGTCCAGGATGACCTGGGTAGGAAGGGGGAGATGGAATGGCAGGATCTATTCTTTCCTTTTTTAAAAAAAAAAAATAATAATTCTTTATTGTTGAAAGTACTACATGTGTCCCCTTTTTCCCCCATTGACACCCTCCATCCCACCCTCACCACCCCTCCCCCCACCCCAGGGGCTTACCACTCCATTGTCTGTGTCCATGGGCCATGCACACATGCACACAAGGTCCTTGGTTGGTTACCTCCCACCCACCCACGCTCCCCCACCTTCCCTCCAACATCCCGCACTCTGTTCCATGCTTGGCAGGATCTACTTTCCACTCTGCAACCTGAGCAACCTTCTCATCCACCTCCACCTAATACCCTGTATTCTCAAGAGAAGCTGCCACAACCAGGACTCCACTGCCTGTCTCCTCAAAATCCTGTCACACTCCATGGTTCAGCGACACTAAACCTGTGTCAGTTCCCTGAACAAGCCAAACTCTCTCCCACCTGCCAGTCTCAGCTCATCAAAGCTGTTCCAGCACCCAGGCGTCTCATGGATCAGGTGTCACTGGGGAAAGGGAGTTGTCAGGAACTTGCTCTCCTGGCTAGAGGAGAGACCGGGACCCAGCTCTCCTGCCTGGGGGAAAGTACCCATCTACCCATGCCATTCCCTCTGTTTGGAACGCTCTTCTCTCTCCTGCTCAGAGAACTTCCCATCTAGGTCTGGATGACTAGAAAGCATTTCTGACCCCAGCCTGGGGTTAGATAGCCTTCCTCTCTCCCAAGCTCCAGAGACCCCTATCCCTCTCTCCTTATAGCACCCATCACACTGAGCTATAATGACTAGTTTGTCAGCCTTCCTGGACAGGGACTTGGTCTATTTGGTTCCCACTATCTCCCTGGTGCTCAGCACGCTGCCTGGCACAAAGTAGTTACTCAAATATTTTTCTAGAAAATGAATAAATATGTGGAAAAGACTTTACAGCCAGGTGTGAGGGCTCATCTGTCCATATAGACTCTAACCTCCAGGCCAGCTCTCCTCTCTCATCCAGACAGTCTGGGCCAGGGCCAGCGCCATCTGGGGCCATACTTCTCAGGATACTGAGAGACAAACCTGGGAGCCAGGAGTGAGAGATGGGAGAGAAGGAGGAGCAGCCAGAGAAACTGGAGCGGTTCTGTCTGAAGGAAGCTCAGCAACCCCTGAAGCCCATATGGGCTCCAGGGCTGAGGCAACAATGAGACCAGGAGGTTCACAGGGGAGGAACCTTGGCTCTGGGAGACGAAAGCCCTAGAACTCTCAGAGCATCCTAGGGCAGCTCTGGGGGGAGTAAACCTCTTGTGTGGGGGAAATCCTCTGGGGCAGCTGGCTGGCCTCCCAACTATGGCCTCTGGGAGCAGCAAGTCTGTGCCGCTGGGGTTGAATGGCAGCTGGAATGCCAGACTATGCATCCTCACCTGGCAAGAGTGACCAACATTTTACCAGATATAGCTCATCTGGTAACAAAACCAGGCCTGCACAGGCCTGGGCAGCCTGGGAAGGGGAGAAACAGTGAGAGGGCTGTGCCAGCCTGTGCCACGCCAGCATGGCCAAGGGTGAACCCAAGGAGGGGCGGTGAAAGATTGAAGAAAAGACAGACAGGAGAATACAGCTGGGGCTCGGTAGATCTTCTGTGCCTGGATGAGGACACAAAAGACCCAGCCTGCAAGCCGATGCTTTATTTTATAGTCTGATTAAAACAAGGGTAGATTAACATGTATACAAATGTTCTTGTTTTGGCAACACTTGCTGCACCTCCCAAAGCCCATTAGCTACTTAGAAAGGAATTAGGGAGGGCTACAAGGTCAGGCTTAATTATGCTAGAGAGCTCTACGCTCCAGGCTGGGACTTGTTTGTGGCCCTGCCACAGGTCAGCCCGAGGCTGGACCCTAGAGCTGCTCCCTGCACCAGACCTGCCTCCCTGAGCTGAGAGCATGACAGCTTCTTCCCACCTCTGCTCCCAGAAGCAGGTGTTTAAGACCTCAGATTTCTCAGGTCTTAGAGTTACAAGGAGTGGAAGGGATGGGGATTTTTCAAGAACACTGTTATGGCTGGGAGGTTTGGCTCTGCTGCCTGGGGGAAATTACCCATCCATTCATGCATCCATGCATCCATCCACCTAATGTCCCTGCATCCATTAGACCTCCATACACACACACACACACACACACACACACACACACACACACCCATAAACCATCCATCAAGTCAGCCAGCCATGGAGTTCAAAGGTCCCAGCTGTGAATACCATTTGGATTCTATGCCCTGAACCCCAGCAGGCAGAGGACAAACATAGGTTTGAGGGGGGCACACTGCCTCAACTCCTTCTCAGTTCTCAGTGAAGCCACGCAGAGGCCAGCTTACCACAAAGGCAGACACAGACTGTCCCTCCGGACCCTCAGGAGAACGCGCAGATAGAGTAGGGGAGGGGAGGAGGGGAGGCCTGAGGAAGATGCCACCAGGACAGAGGTCCCTGGACACTACTTCCCTGCCACTGCCACTGGGTGTTACAGGAATAGGCCTTTGCCCCGGCCAGCGGGGTCTTCTAACGGGGGTACCGAGGCGGCGCACCTAAGAGAATGAGAGACAGACAAGGGACGCAGAAGAATGGAGGCAAGACAAAGGGTTTCTGATCAAGCCTCGAAATTTTATTCTTACAGTGTTCCTTATATGTGGTTTCTAGAAGGGGAGATGCCTAGGAGGGGTGGGGGCTGAACGGGTCATGTGGACTTAGATAATTGACTAAGGTCGTAAAGGGTGCTGACTATAGATAAAGAATATGGCGGTTGAAGGGCAACTATGGAAAGAATGCTTTGTCCTCAGGCAAGAGGAAGTGGGCCTAGTTTCAGTAACTTACTGAAGTAAGGTCAGAGTTAATCCTTTGACCAACTCTTGGCTCCTGACAGGCCTTGAGCTCAGTGCTCAGCCATCAATCCCACAATCCTGTTTCCGACCCTCACTGTTCAATTCTAGGCAAGATTTTTCCTTACCACCCCACCCCCCACCCAAAGCCTTAGTTCCCCCATCTGTCAGGTGTGTGTGTAGGTGGGGGGGGGGGGTGGCTTAATTTTTTAGTCCCTCCAAAGACTTGACTCATGAAACTTTGGGTCCCCCCTGTGGTTCATATGGGCTTCCCCAAAGTCACACGTGTTCATAAATGTCGCCACCTCCTGGGGCCACAGGGAATCCCTCTGGGAACGTAGGAGAAACAGAGACTCGGGAAGGGAGATAATCCAGGAGCTGGCGAGAATGAAGAATTTAGAGGAAGTCTGGGGGCAGACACCAAAGTCCCCGAGAGAGTAGGCATGCAGCCCTCCCCACCTTTTCTCTACCCAGTGCCTTTCCTCCTGGCTTGCTCCCTTCCTTTTGGACTCGTGCCCAGCCACCAATCCTTCCTGAGCACCGGGTTTGTCTTCTTATCGCCCACCAGAAACATGAGCGCTTGGCCCAGCACTTCAGGACTTGTCCTGACTCACCCAAACATTCTCAGTTCTGTGACTTCATCTGATCAACACCTGCTCTCTGTTTCACTATAATTCACTGGTAAGTGTGGCGTCTTTTTTTCCAATATGTTTTTATTGTTGTTGTTTTGCTAATATATTTTATTGATTTTTTTTACAGAGAGAAAGGGAGAGGGATAGAGAGTTAGAAACATCGATGAGAGAGAAACATCGATCAGCTGCCTCCTGCACACCTCCTACTGGGGATGTGCCAGCAACCAAGGTACATGCCCTTGACTGGAATCAAACCTGGGACCTTTCAATCCGCAGGCCGACACTCTATCCACTGAGCCAAATCGGTTAGGGCTGTTTTGTTTCTGTGTTTTTTTAGAGAAAGAGAATAAGGGAGAGGGAGAGGGAGAGGGAGAGGGAGAGGGAGAGGGAGAGGGAGAGGGAGAGGGAGAGGGAGAGGGAGAGGGAGAGAAACATCCATAAGAGAGAAACATTAATGAGAGAGAAACATTGATCAGCTGCCTCCTGCAGGCAACCAAGCATGCGTCCCAACCAGAATCAAACCTGCAAGACACAGGATGACGCTCAACCAACTGGGCAACACCAGCCAGGGCTGTGGCATCTATTTATCCTGAGTTCTGGTGGGCCAGAAGCCAACCTGCCTCCCTGACAATGATGAAGCTACCAGCCTGCTGAGGGGTGGTGTGGACTCCAAGTTCCCCAACCAGGATACAGGGTACAGGTAGCCTATTGCTACCTGCTTATAAGTAAACACCTTTCTCTCTAGGGCAATGGGTCACCAACCAGTGGTCCACTGGTGGTCCATGAGGTCCGAAAGGTTGGCGACCGCTGGTTTAAGAGAACCTTTCACATGGTGCCTGCTACAGGTTTAAGGCCAGCAGCCGAGTGATACCTCTCTACCCAACAGCCAGCATCTCCCTAAAGGGACCTGGCATCCCTGCCCAGGGAGCTGCCAGCTTCATAGGTGGATAAAAAGCTCCCTGTCCTGTCTTTTTTTTTTTTTTTAATTTATTGTTGACAGTCCCTGTCCTGTTTATTGATAAAGTTCCCAGGGCTGGCACAGAACAAGCCCCAGGACTTATCTGAGTAACAAAACAATGGAATGAGCATGGCTCTTTCCCACGATGCCCCTCCCACCCACACCTGGACCACATCCAGTTCTCACAGCGGTGTTGTGGGTGTTTGATCAGAGCCAGCCAGCCCCATGCAGTTTTGATCATATTTTCATCATCTCCTGTCAACTTCTTGGTAAACCCCACCCTTGTGCCCCCCTTCTCTGGCCTCCGGGAAACTCAGAAACAGCCAGAAAACCTTGGAATTAGTCTCACAAAGGGACAGGATTCCCAAGTAGGGCGTTTCCTTCAAGAGCCCCTCTGTAAAATTAAGCAGGCACCTCTCTGATTAGAGAACTGCCTCGATGGCCCCTAAGACTTCACCCACGCGGAAGGAGATGGCTCTGTAGTACCAGTTAATTCACCACTAAGTGCTTAATAGGTGCCGGGCACTGCTTTCGGTGCGCCTGACACTCGCATGTAACTTACCAGGGTGGACAGCGGGTAAAGCCGCAGAGCGGAGGGTCCTCGCTGGGTAGTTTGGCTTCAGAATCGGTACTACATAGACTGCCTCTCTTAGTTGACCCATCTCCTAAGTAAAAATGAGGGGCAATACAGCAGGCCCAGGTCTGAGGAAGCGGCCCTCAGGAAAAGAGGGAAAGCCGTTATTTTGAGGTACTGACCATGTGTCAGCCTCCAAGCTGAGTCCTTTATGTGTATGACATACTGCAGCCTTAAACAACCCTGTAAGTTGGGGATCACTGGTCCCATTCTATGTCTGAGGAAACTGAGTCATGGAGAGGTAGAGTGACAATGCTGAGATTGCAGCCCAAGTCGGTCTGATGGGTAGCACTTGGGAAGAGGGCTGGGGTCTGGGATGTCCAGTTGGGGTGGAAAGGCTTGACCTGCTAGGAAGAGTTGGGGGAAAAACAAGAAGAGGAGCTAAAGGCCTCAGGCAAGATCCCAGTGCTTGAGGCAGACACAGAGATGCCCCCTGGAGGGCCTCCAGCCTCCTGGGCCTCTCCAGCAGAAGGGGAACTGGTTTCCCCAGAGTCTCCAGGAGGAAGTAGGCACAGTTTCTTGAGGCCTGCCCAGGCCTCAGTTTCCCCAAGTGGAACAGTGGAGAAGGGATCAGGCTACAACTATGCCCACCTTCTTATCTCCATTCTCAGGGAGTAACAGAGGCCAGGTGATGTTGCAATAAAAATGGGAATGAAGGGACAGGGCAGGGTTGGGATCCGGAGGGTGAGAGTAGGGGCAGGACCAAGGGGCCTGTGGGCAAGGCTTCTAAAAGGTGCAGGCCTCGCGGGGGCGGGGGGGGGGGGGGGGGGAGGGGGTCCTGAGCCAGCCTGGTTGGACCTCTGCAGGGCAGAGCATCTCACTGGGATGGCTTTAACCCCCAGGGCTCTGGATATTAGAACCGTAGTCCCTGGAAATCTGTAAATCTGTAGTCCCTTGAAAGACGCTTCTGATTGGACAAGCTTAAGTCATGTGTTCAAATCCTCAAGAGTGGGATTAGACTCCTGAACGACCCACTTCAAGGACCACTTCTATCTCCTGAGGGGTCAGGAATAGGCAGGACAGGGGAGAATGACAAAGATTAGGGCAGAGACTCTGAGGATCAGAGTAGATGAGTGAGTCAGACACCCAGGCCTGCTTCTGTTCCTAAGACCCATGGCTCCAGGAAGGTGAGGGGGGGGGCACGCAGAAAATATGAGCTGCCCTGGGCTCCAACCCTCCAAAGTGGGTGGCTTTAACCCCCAGGGCTCTGGATATCAGAACTGTAGTCCCTGGAAATCTGAACCCAACACTTACCAAAACCCCAATCACCTTGCCGATCCCATACCTGTCAGACCATCATTTCAAGGATCCTCCCCCAAAAGGAGGCCAACCCTTCCCACAGGGGCACAACACTCAAGCCCTCCATCAATTCAGGAACCCTGACAGGACCTACCAATACCTATTGGTGTCCCCATTGCTGACAGGACTCCAATAATGTCAACGTCCCCCCATTACTATCAGGCCACCATTCCTCCTGGGAAATCCTAGCACTGTCAGGAACACCCATGCCTGTCAGGCAGGACAGCATCACTGCACACTCCAGGGACACCGTTTTCCCTGGAGTCTGTGTAAATGGCACCTCCTGGCATGGCAGCCCTAAGTATCAGAGTGGCTGTTAGTGTGGGGCCCTCAGCAAGCTCAGAGCTGCCATGATATAGAGTTACCCCAATCCATAAAAAGGGCAAATAAACAAATGTATCAATCAGGATTCTTACTAGATGATTTAAACAGAAAAAAAGTAAGTTATTAAAAAAATCCCTGAAGGTACAGAAAATGAAAGAATAAGGGGGCTAGGCAGCCAGAACCACTGGCAAAGCATGCAGTAGAGCCAGGACAGTCCAGACAGCCCTCCAAGACAGCGTGGTGGCACAGAAGGGGGTGCCAAATGCCAGTACCACCCTAACATCCAGATAACTGATGGAACAAGGTCCCATGTTTTAGGGGACCTTGTTCCATCCCTCTTCCAGTCGTATCTCTGGACGTAGCATAAACAGTACTCAAGGTTAAGGGCGCATGCCCACCTGGAGCAAGTGCTTCTCCTTCCAGACCACATTTCAGGAACTGAGAACTGGAGTATTTTCCCTGCACAAAAGGCCCCAAGCAACTTCAAGAATCCACGCAGACCTCTTCCTTAGATCTGTCCTTCCCATGATAGACTATGTCATTGCTGTGTACACTACGAGGTCCAGAGAATGACCAAAAGGTAGCTAATGCCAGATAACATGAGAGAAACTTGTATGTATGGGGCTGGAGTGTCTACATCAGGTATATGAGACCCTTCGTGGTGCAATTGGAACTGAGGGTAGTAAGGGAAGGAAGTGGGTGGACAAGTTGGGACTGGAGCTTGGATCTCCCCTTGCCACATCTCTCCATCAAGGAACTCCAAGGATTCCAAGAATTCTAAATTTAAACCTGGTCTTCAAGTTGTTTTGAAAGTATGTTTTTCAAGGTAGTAAGAGAGACATTTTTATTTGGCAGTCTGTCAGCTTGATTTGTAACTTTTAAATATTTAGGTATATGCTTTGTGGGCCTCCATTTGTACTGTCGTCACAAGCCCTTCAAATATTGGGTGATCAGCCTGCCAGCTTCCACTTCTAGAATCACAGCTCAGCTGCCCATGAAAAACAGACATCACCTCTGCCACCACTCCTACCACCATGAAAATCGATGTTCTACTAACCCTGCTCCTTTGCATTACTACTAGCTTCCCATTCACAGTCCTTGAAAGGCACTTCTGATTGGATAAGCCTAAGGCATGTGCTCAAATTCTAGCTGGAAAGGAAGCTAGGAATATTAGTATGTGACCCTTAGGGGGTTCTACCATATGTTGGAAGGTAACTAAAACTCATATAATAGGAAATTCCTTAAACCATAGAAAGGGGTTAAGTTTGTGGGCAGTGAAAAAAAAATCTCTATAGTCCACCCTATGGCTATCCTACATCAACATACATCCTTCTTCCCAAATCCTAGACTCCTTAAAAATTTAAGGATATCACCTAACAAATATCTGCCTCAGTCAGCCTAAGCTGCCATAACAAAATACCATCAGCTGTGTTCTCTAAATAACAGAAATTTTATTTTCTCACGGTTCTGGAGGTTAGAAGTTCAAGATCCAGATGCCTGGTGAGAGCCCTCTTCCTGGCATGCAGATAGCTGCCTTCTCACTGTGTCCTCTCTCTTCCTATTCTTTTAAGGCTACAATCCTATCAGATTAGGACCCTACCTTTATGACCTCATTTAACCTAAATTACTTCCTTAAAAGCCTATCTCTAGATACAGTCACATTGAAGGTTAGGGCTTCAATTATGAATTATGGGGGGGGGGGGGGGGAACACAATTCAGCTGGGAGCAAAATCCAATTCTAAATCCAAGATCTCAGGCTGACATCCAATCCTTTTCTAGTATTGTTATAACCTCATCTCTCTATTCTGCAATACCTGAAAACCACCACCACCAACACAGCTGATTGGTCAGGATAGATTGAGTTATGCTACAGTAATAAATGACACCCAAGTCTGAGTGGTTTAACACAACAAAATTCTATTCCCCATACATACCAAGCCTGCTGTGGGTCTAGGCGGGTCTTTAGTGCAGCTGTAGTCCATGTGGTAGTTCAACATTCCAGGCCGCCTGGATCTTTTGGCATGCTCCTTCTTCTCAACAAATGTTTCCATGGTCGTTCCAGCCCGGTAAAACAGCGAGGAGAACCTTGGTTTAAATGCTTCTATCCACAAATGACACATGCCACTTCTGCACACAGTTAATTGGCCAAAGTAGGTCACACAGCCATGCCTAACTTCAAGTGGGTGACTGCCAGGAAAAATAAACCACAGTCTTCTATTTTATTGATTTTTTACAGAGAGGAAGGGAGAAGGATAGAGAGTTAGAAACATCGATGAGAGAGAAACATCCATCAGCTGCCTCCTGCACACCCCCCACTGGGGATGTGCCAGCAACCAAGGTACATGCCCTTGGCCGGAATCGAACATGGGACCCCTCAGTCCGCAGGCTGACGCTCTATCCACTGAGCCAAAATGGCCAGGGCTAAACCACAGTCTTGATGAGCAGAAGTACTCTTACCACAACAACCTATATTGAAGAATGGAATAAAGGAGGATGACAGAAAAAGGGAATCAGTTAAAGAAATAGTGACATTTCACAACCTGGAAGGAAGTAGGAATAAAAGCTCTAGTCAACAGTTCTGAAACTGGTCCTGGGACTTAATTAGCATTCATTCCTTTGTTTTTATATTAGTTTTCTATTTCTGTATAACAAATTGCCACAAACTTAGCAGCTTCAAACAATCCAAGTTTATCATATCCTAGTTTCTGTGGGTCAAGAGTTCAAGTACTTGTTGACTGGGTCCTCTGTTCAGGGTCTCACCAGGCTGAACTCAGGTATCAGCCAGGGCTGCAATCTCATCTGAGGCTCAGAATCCTCTTCCCAACTCACTGGGTGCTGGCAGTAGAGGTTGTAGGACTGAGGCCTTGAGTGCCTAGAGCTGCCTGCCACGGCCTGCTGCATGGCCCTCTCCACAGCAAGCCAGTTTGCTTCTTCAAGGCCAAATAAGAGCATTTGCTGCGGCTTCTTACTTCTTATCTCTAGACACTTTTTACAAGGGTTCTCCTGATTGGGTCAGGCCCACCCAGGGTAACCTCCCTTTTGAGGAACTGAAAGTCAATGGATTAGAGACCTTAATTACACCTGCAAAATCCCTTCATTTTGCCTTATCTAATCACCTAATCCCATCATATTCAAAGGTCAAATGTCCAAAACAAAACAAAACAAAAATCCCTTCAAAGCAAGATTATACAGGGCATGCACACCAGGGGGCAGGGATCTCAGAATTCTGTTGACCGTACTTTCTCTATAACTCATTCCCTTCATCCCCAACTGGCACTTCAGCTGGCTGACATTCTGTGCTGCTAAGGAACTCAAACCTTCACACTCAAAGGATGTGAAGCTCCTAATGGTCCTGCCTGATTAAGGTTACCGGAGTCTTCCATTAACTTTGACCACTGGGCCTGGCATCACTAGGAAGTATCCCAAGTACCCCAAGGATTACCCCCATACACATAGCTTCTTTCACCAATTACCCTTCCCCTGCCTCACCCACACTGGGATTAGTCACAAACCCCTGTCCTTCCTCTGAGCCTTTGCTTCCTGTTCATTCAACCTGGAATGTCCTCCCTCCTGCCTCACCCATCTTCAAGGCTCTTCGGAGCTCCCTCCTCCATGAAGCCTCCCCTACCTTCCCTCTGAGCTGATGGGGCTCCTCATCTCCAGCCACATAGCTCACCTTCTGCTTTGGGTTCAAGGACCCTTGTTCCCTGCATTTCTCCCAAGCAAGATTGGTCCAAATCCAGGAACCCTGGATCCAGAGTGGCCCCAATTGCAGGAAGTAAAGGAGGGGGTTGTTAAGGAAACTCTGGCAGTGATTTTACTTCAAGCTCCAGGGGGTAAGGAGGCAGGGAAGGGCGGTGTACTATTGCTCAAGAGTTACCCCATTCTGATGTCCAGTCACCTCTGGAAGTCCTGTGCAATGTTCTACCCACACTCTGGCTAAGGACTGCCCCTCTGGCTGGCCAGCAACCTCTGGTGGAGGTTTTGGACAAGAATGGAGTGTGAAGCAGACCTCTTCCCAGGATCGGGGACTTTCAAGAGCTGATTCATCTGTTTTCTTACTCATTTCCAGCTCACTCCTGGAACAAGACAACTCAGACTTCTCAGGCCAGAGCCCCCCTTCCACAGCCCAGGAGTCGCTCATCCTGTTTTCTCTGTTTACCAGATGCCCTCTGCAGGCCCATGAGATTGAGGGAGCCCCATATCCTCTTTCCCTTTGCATTGGACGACCCCTGCAGGCGCTATGAGGTTGAGAGCCACAAAGTGATGGATTGAACAAACAGCTAGCGGGCACACACACAACACACACACACACATGCACGAGCATGCGCGCTCCAACACTTAATCCACCTATGCGTCTGTCCACACAGTCAAATAATCAGTCACACAATCACTTACATACACAAGGACACAGCACAGATAGTTAAGCATATACATTATCACAATACAGATACAAGGGTATAGACAGACACACAGACATAATTACACACAGACATGGGCACACAGACACTCACTCACACATGGACACAATCTTTTCTCCTAGAAAGGAGTATTTGTTTGGGGGAAATAGGTTGAAAAGCTATCTGAGAAACAGGGCAATATCCTTGAGTGGTGGACTTAAGAAAAAGGTGGCTAGAGCCCGGCCAGCGTAGCTCAGTGTTTGAGCGTCGACCTATAAACCAGGAGGTTACAGTTCGATTCCTGTCAGGGCACATGCCTGGGTTGTGGGCTCAGATCCCCAGTGTGCAGCATGCAGGAGGCAGCCGATCAATGATTCTCTCATTATTGATGTTTCTATCTCTCTTTCCCTCTCCCTTCCTCTCTGAAATCAATAAAAAGATATTTTTGTTTTTGTTTTTAATATATCTTATTGATTTTTTACAGAGAGGAAGGGGAAGGGATAGAGAGTTAGAAACATCGATGAGAGAGAAACATCGATCAGCTGCCTCTTGCACACCCCCTACTGGGGATGTGCCCGCAACCAAGGTACATGCCCTTGACCGGAATCGAACCTGGGACCTTTGAGTCCACAGGCCGATGCTCTATCCACTGAGCCAAACCGGTTAGGGCTAAAAAGATATTTTTAAAAAACAGCCAAATGAAAAGATGCACAGGGCGAATTGTGAGAGGGTCTCTCTCAAATGCTCTCTCCTCTTGGAGACATGCAGGGCACATCACCCTCCCAGCACATTGCTTCATTCACCGAACAGGAAGTTCCATGAGCTTTGGTGTCCAGAGTTTTTATGGAGATTCCATTACATAGGCATCATTGAGCCACATGACTGAACTCAATCTCCAGCCCCCTTCTTTGGAGGATGGGCTGGCTCAAAGTCCCACTTCTCCAAGGACATAGTTGATCTTTCAGTGATGCGCCCCCATCCTAAGTCATCTCGTCTCCTAACAAAAACTCAGGTGTAATCCAAGGGGCTCATAAATAACAAAAACACTCCTATTACTTGGAAAATTCCAAAGATTTAGAGTCTCTTGCTCAGAAACCAGAGACAAAGGTCAGTGGAATCCTCTCTCTATATATAAAAAGCCAGTGACCGGAAGGCTATAACGACCAGAATGACCGGTCGCTATGACACCCACTGCCGCCAGCAAACTGGCCCCATCAGGAATGGGTCCAGCCAACCTCTCCCAGCCCCTCCCCCGGCTGGCCCGCTCCCAATTGGCCTTTCCCACCCCGATCAAGGGCAAGGGTGATGGCCAACCCCCCCATGGCCCCTCCCCCTGGTCAGCCCCACCCCAGGTCACCCCCCAGCCCCATCAGGGGCAGGCTGGCCAACCACCTGTAGCCCCTCCCGCCAGCCAGTTCACCCCCGATCAGGGGTGGGGCTGGCAGGGCAACCTCCCACAGCCCCTCCCCTGACTGCTGACTCCCAATCGGCCCCCCTCACCCCAATCAGGGGCAGGGCCCACTGGCCAACTGCCCTTGGCTCCTCCCCCCAGTCGGCCCAGCTCTGATTGGCCAATTAGGGCAGGCCAGCTGGCCAACCTTCCATCTCCTCCTCTCAACAGGCCGGGCCCTGATCCTCCCCAATTGGGGCCAGGCCAGCAGGACCCCATTTGTGCACGAATTTGTGCACTGGGCCTCTAATATTATATAACAGAAGGGAAGAAATTCCTGGACATAAAGAATGAAAGCTTCAGAGGGCCATAAATAGACAACATCTACAGCCTCACACAGGCTCACACACACACACAGCCACAGGACCATCATGGACTCCCTCACCATCACTATCATTCTTCTGCTCACTTTCCCCATCCAGCCTCACAGTCTCACACAGGCTCCACACAAGCAGAAAGACTCCTGCAACCCATACACTCACTGCTTCCAAAGATTCTGCACATTTGTCCATCTCTGGCTGTCCTGCATGGCCTCCTGCACAGCACCGCTCCCCTCCTCAGCATACTGATTTCTAGGTCTCCCTTGGAAAGGATAGAGGGTAAATGGTCAGATGAGGGGCACAGCTGGCATCTGGGAGTCTGTGCAGGGGACTGTGAGTTTAAGTCAACACACAGGTCCAAGTGAACCTGAGAGTACACATGTACCAAATGGATGTGCCCTTGTGATTGTGTGTCTCCATGTACCGTGGGTATATCTGTGCATCGTGTGTGCTCCTATACAATCTATACGTGGGCTTCTGTGGTGTGGGTACCTATGTGATGTAGATGTGCCTGTGCCCCAGGTGTTCCTATATGTGTCAGTGCCTGAATGGGTCCAGGGGCCTCTGGCTATCCTTCTTACTAGAGGCTCTGTCTCCTCTATCTTGGTTTCCAGAGGAAGAGAACAGTGTACATTGGGGAAGGTGGAGAGAGAAACACTAAAGCTGTGGCACTGGACACAGGTATCCTGAATTTAGTCAGGGCTATGAGCTCCCCACCTTATAGTCCCTCAAGCCCTAACACCAATACCCACTCGCTCCCAGTCCTGTGTGCCAACAACCCTGAGGACACTGTCTCTTGGTGAACCAATACCCAATTCCTGGGAACATTTGTGGTATCTTTTGTTCCTATCTCCTCCTCGAGGATTGGCTGCCAGGCACTGTTCGCCTGTGAGTGGGGGGTGGAGAGTAACCTGTCTCCTCCTCCTAGTCACCTCTTTTATCACCATCTTACCTTTCTTCTCCTTGAGCATGACTGGAGCACAGCTTCTCCTCCACACCTTGCTGAGCCTCTTCCCACACGGAAGCCCCTGAAACAGGTTCCTAGAGGTGGACTTCAGTTTCTACCCTACACACCCAGACCTTCCAGGAAACTGACTTCCACAGCTGCTCTATTCTCCCTGACCTCTGACTCCAGGTTCACCATGCTGGAGCATGCGCACCCCCAGACCAGGCCTGGGGGACCACATCCAGAGACGGCAGAAGAACTCTGCCAAGACAAGCCTGCCCTCTCCAGCCCTGCGTCCTCCCTCTGAGCTCCTGCCCAAGACCCCAGCCCATAACTTTGCCTCTCCTTCCTCCCCCAGAACAAGTGCCACAGCGTGTAGCCCACGAGAGCTCCAGAAGGAGCCTCGTGACCGAGTGAAAGGATGTGAATCACTGCTGCCCTGGGGAACCAAAGATCAGAAGTGAGAACCAGTTCATCAGCTCCTCTGCATCGGACCTGACCCAGCCTGGGCAGGACCTGGAGTGTGAGTGTGAGTGTGAGTGTGTGTGAGGGTGAGTATGACTGGAGCACAGCTTCTCCTCCACAACAGTCTGCAATGCTTCCAGTAAAGCCCAACTGGTACCCACAGATCTATCTGTCACCTGTCTGTGGCCCAGGCAAGGCAAGACAGGAATGAGAGGGAGAAAGGGGGCGATGCAGGGAGAGAGTAGATATAGCCATTCTCCACACTTCAGGCTGAGGGAACTTTCACTTCACTCGTTTCTAGTCACTCTCTCTCCTATAGTCCAGCCACAGAGCTCCCGTCCTCCCTCCAAAGACCATCTGGGGCAGCTATTCCCAACCTCCCACACTCGGCTAATGGCTCCTTCCGGGCTCTGTCACAGCACCCTCTACTGCGCCTGGCCAGTCTTCCGGGTTTATTGTCTCTTTCAATCCCCCCATCTCCAACCCAGATGATAAGCCCTCTGAGGGTGGAGACTGTGCCTTTCTTCTTCTTTTCAAATGTTATTTTAGAGAGAGGAAGGGAAAAAGAAATATTGATGTGAGAAACATTGATCGGTCGCCTCCTGCACACACCCGACCTGGGTATGTACCCTGACCGAGAATAAACCTGCCACCTTTTGGTGTATAGGACAACACTCCAACCAACCCACACCAGCCAGGGCTGTGCCTGTCCTCTTTACAGTTGTATCCCCACACCCAGCACAGTGCCTGCATGTAGCAGACACTCGATAAATAGCTGTTGATTGAATGACTGTAGGAACAAAAATCACAGGAAGGTAGGTCTCAGCCCAGATAGGAAAGGCTTTGACCCTCTGGCCATTAAGTGACTTGGCCAAGGCCACTCATCCGAGAAGTATTTTCATAGCCTGGCCTGTCTAGACTGAGCCCTCTCTGGAGGCCTATTCCTCCTCAGCCCAGGGTCACACAAGTAGAACAGGGCAGACAAGAAAAGGCCATCGTCAGGGCAGAAGCCAAGGAGATTGAGAGGAGAAGAGGGAATTGAGGAAAACAGCACTGGACAGCGTCTCAAAGCTCTTTTCTTTTTAATATATATATATATATATATATATATATATATTTTTTTTTTTTTTTTTTTTTTTTTTTTTTAATTGATATATATATATATATTTTTATTGTTGGTAGTATTACAGATATCTCCGATCCCCCCACCCCCCAAAGCTCTTTTCTTGCTGCCTATTACTGAGGTCTCCATCTCCCAGGGTAGAACTCCAAAATCTGACTCCATCCTTACAAAGGAGAGTCCAGAGCCTCCCATCTTGGCAATAAATACCAACTTGATCCTTCAGTGATCGGCCCTGCCTCCACCTCCTGGAGACACTTTGACCCCGCCTCCTCTGAAGAAATGCTCTTACCACGCCCCTTCCGGGTAAAGGGAGCCCCGCCCCCGCTGCGTGGAGTCCCTGTGACGTCACGGTAACGGTCTGTTTCCGGGGTGGAGCCAGGGAGGGCGGAGTTTAGGCTGCGCCGACCCCTCAGCCCCCCTCCAGGTGACCCAGCCCCCGAAAATCCTCACCTGGGGCCCCAAATACCCCAACCCCATGACCGCAAAGCCTGTCGCCCTGACCCCCTAACTGCCGCAGGCCCCTGCGGTGACCGACCTCCTAATTCCATAACGTCTCGTGCCTCCGAAATCTCCCTCCCCACCCCGCCCCGATGTGCAACTGAGCCTTCCCGGGGGCACCTGCCTCAGGTCACCCGAGAGCAAGTCAGGCCGATCCTGAGAATGACAGAGAAGGGGGCCGGGAGCTGGGAAGTGCTTGATCCGATCATTCCGCCCCCCAGGAGACGTTCGGAGCCCGAGACATGCCGGGATTGAGGAGATACGAGGTGGCGCTGGAGGCGGAGGAGGAGTGAGTGGAGGCGGGTTCTGCGGGGGAGAAGCTAGCGGCTCGGGGTGGGGGGGAGGGCGCGAGTTCTCCGGGGGCGGGGGGAGTGGAAGGGGTGGGGCCCCTAAAGGGGCGTGGGCTGGGACGGGAGCCGCCTCCCGGAGCGGGGCGGGGCGGGGCGGGGCCTCCCAGGGGCGGGGCGGGGCCTCCGGGAGACACGCGGAGGGTGCGGGGTCAGCCGCCCCGCCTGGCCCGGCTTTGCCTTCTCTCTGCAGGATCTACTGGGGCTGCTTCTACTTTTTCCCGTGGCTGCGCATGTGGCGGAGGGAGCGGAGGTGAGGGGGCTGCGATACCGCGGACCCTCCCCGGGCACGGACGAGGCTCAGTCTCGGAGCACAGATCTGGGCGGGGGGCATCCGGGAGACCCCGCCCAGCCTCACGCCCGTGTCGGGTCGCCCCACAGCTCGGCACACCCCCGGGAGCCGAAGCTGGAGCCTCTGCGGGGCCTGATGAGCTGTCTGTCGAGCGGCCTGGGCCCTGTCCCCCAGCGCTCGGGGCTTGCCCTCCCCCGCCGCACACCCGCCGCCACTGCCCAGCCAGCCAGTGCATTAAAGGTTTAAACCGCAGCCACCGCGCGTCCCTCCTGACTGCCGCCGCTGCCGCCACGTTTACGCTGGGAGCCCCTCTCCAAGCTGGCTGTGTCCTTAGCTGGCAGGGCCTCTCTTCTCAATAGGGTGCCCCTGTTATATCTAAGGGTCCCCCATCAGTATCAGGCCTTCATTACTGTCAGTGACTGCCCTTCACCCCCTACACCTGCATTCATCACTGAGTGGCCTGTGTGGAGGGTTGGTCTTCCTTCCAACTTTATTCCCACATTCTTGTGTTCTCACAACCCCAGCTCTCTGTCGGCTACCACCGTCCTCCTCGCTAAGACTGTGCCCGATCTTCTTTTCCTAGGAGTGGATCTAAAAGATCTTAAGGCCAGGCTTGAGGAAGTAGGCTGTGAGGGGAGAGAAGGAGTCCTAGAAGCTGCCTCCCTCGGCCTGCCATAGGGAAGAGACTTAGGACTGTCGGAGGGCTTTCCCTATAATTAATGCCCCAACTTCCAGCTCCTCCGTCTGATCCCAAGTTTAAAGACACTTGGCATCCACCCACCTAGAAGTTCTTACTGCTCCTTAGGACAACCTAAGGGCCACTGTCCCCTGTCATCCCTTTCTCTCTTGTGACCCAGTTGACCCACTATCTCCTAAAGTGCTGAGGGTCAGGGACTCCAGTAGGCCAACACCCCCATCAGTTAGGGACTGGCCCCCCGGCACCAGAAAGGGCACTAAAGGATTAAGTTAAAGAGACAGCCCAGTTTGTGGGTTGGGGGCAAAGCTAACTTTCAGCCTGGCGCTGCCCCTGCCACAGCAGGTTGTGGCTGAGGAGACTCGGCCCTGTCTATGGAGAAGCCAAAGGGAAGAGATGGGTACGTACCTGGAAGAATTCATTTCTTGCCGTCTCGGGTCTCTGGACTGACTGGTCCAGGAGAGACCATAAAGTGTATGGCAGACAGACCGCTGACGCAGATCGGTGACAAGACGATGGCCCCTCAATCACTGCACCCAAGCTCTGGGCCACAGGTCCAGACTGGAGGGTGGAGAGAGCCCCTAAGGCCTCTGGCACTAGAAGTTCAAGATGTCTCTGGGTTGTGTCCACCTTCAGAAATGGACCCGGGTCTTGAGCCATTTTATCACAATGTCTACATCAAGAACCCTGTCAAAAGGGAGTACCCTGTCTAGCCCTGGGCCTATACCTCACCAGGAAACTGTCAGAATTCCCGAGTATCCACGAGGCAATTCCCGGGAAGGGCCTTCAAGTTCCACCCTGGACAGGAGGGAGAAGCTCCAGTTGTTCAGCCTGAGAGGGGGACTAGTTTCTGCTCTTGGAGACGATGGTCCCTCCTGATTGCTGCAGCAGAGCAAGTTGCCCAGCAAAGGTGTGAGTCCCCAGGCCAAGAGAAGGCCTGCCCCATAGAAGGTTAAAACAGCGGAAATGCTGCAGACGGCACTCCTGCTAGATAAGGACTTGATTACTGGGTTATGACTCAGTTTATATTTCAAATACTGAGCAGGACTTGAGGTTTGAAATCCCCAGACCTGGTGTGGGAAATTCTTCAAGTTGCCAGGGGCACTAAACACCCTAGGCCAGTGGACGGCAAACCGCGGCTCGCGAGCCACATGCGGCTCTTTGGCCCCTTGAGTGTGGCTCTTCCACAAAATACCACGTGCGGGCACGCACATACAGTGCGATTGAAACTTCGTGGCCCATGCGCAGAAGTCGGTTTTCGGCTCTCAAAAGAAATTTCAATCGTTGTACTGTTGATATTTGGCTCTGTTGACTAATGAGTTTGCCGACCACTGCCCTAGGCAGTTCCCAGCTTCCTGGAAAGGACAGCAGGAGGAGTTTCTCTTTGAGGGGTAAGGGGAAGCAGGGAGTGAGGGCTGGGTATGGGATTAGGAGAGAAGGGACAGGAAGTAGATGGGAGGTTGGGGTGTTAGCAAGAAGATGGGATGCAGAGGGCGTAGGTGTTCCTGGGTATTACTGAGCCTGGGTGGGGAAAGGGAATGTTTTCCCAGGCCCACAGTGGAGAGAAGCTAGAATTTGAACAGAACAAAAGAGAAGTAAGTGAGCTCTTGAGTCTGATGTCTCAATAAGCCAAGGAGGGACTGAGTATGGAAACGCCAGGCCAGGCCCCTTTTGCCAAGAAGCTGGCATTTCTGGGACAGGACTAGGCAAAAACAGAAAGATTTCTTGTGGGGTTTTTTGTTTGTTTGTTTGTTTTTACCTTAGCAGCAACCTGGCACCAAAGAACTTTTATCTTCCCTTATCTACCCTCCTTACCCACCCCACCCTTCCTTCCTGTCTCATCTTGCTAGAGAAAGCAGCCCCCACCTCAACCTCTCCAAGGCACCCCAAATACCACCAAAGGGGCCTTCCCAAACACGCCTGCTGAGGGACCTGTTCCCATCAATTTCTCCTGATAAGATAAGCAGGCTAGGGCGGGAAGTGGGGAGGGGAAAATGAAGGCAAATTGTGCTGGCTTGCCCTCAGCTCCACCCTACCCACAACACCCCCATCAGAATTTGTGTGTGCTAGTCTGACTGGAATATTGTGAAAACAGCTGTGTGGCAGTGGGATTTTGCGTATAATTGGGGCTGCATAATTCTGTCTATGGTTGTCTGACCACGTGAGGTTGATCGAGTGAGGTGTGACTGTGCATGTGCAGCTATGGGTATATGACTATGAATGTCCATCCTTGGATGCCACGGAGGATTCTTGGCTGCTCTTATTCAGTCACTGTACCTTCAGGCCCCACATCATGCACTATCCCTCTCCCCAGCTTCTCTGCCCAGGGCTTAGGAGCCCATGGGAAAAGGCTTTCCTAAAAGAGGAAGGGGTCTCTGGCACAGGGGTCTGTGGCAACCAGAGCCCAGGAGTGTCACAGGATGAGAAATCCATCCTCACCTGCCTCTGACTCACCTGGCGCCCCAGGTTAAAGGTATCCAGATAAAAGATAGAGGAGAAGGAGGAGAGAGAAAGAAGTATCCAGGCTGCGCAGCATGAAGGAGCCCTCACCCACCATCAGCCTCCTGCTGCTACTGTTGCTTCTGATCCCAGACTCGGGAGCAGGTCAGTGCTTGGGGGGCTAGAAGGCCAGGGATCTGGGTGAATGGGATGGAGGGGAAAGGGGCCCAGGAAGTCCAGCTTCCAGCTGTCTGATTGAGGGGTTTTCGGTCAGGAGCCCTCTGAACATGTGGCCCCATTATTCCCTAGCAGTGCTACTGCCATCCAGCACTACCTGCTGTACTCAGCTCTACCGACAGCCACTCTCAAGAAAGCTACTGAGGAAGGTCACCAGGGTGGAACTGCAGGAGGCTAATGGGGACTGTCACCTCCAGGCTTTTGTGTGAGCTCTGACCCTGCCCTTGATACTGATCCCTGACTCTGACCCCAGTCCCAATCCCTGACGCAGATCCCAACCCCAGCCCCAACTGCTAATTCGGATGCCAGCTCAGGTTGTCATCTGGCCTCTGCCCCTAATCCCTGGACCCTAACCTAATCTGCCAACTATGACCATGGCTTTGGGCCATTCCTTTCCCAGGCTTCACCTGTCTCGACGCAGTGTCTGCATCCACCCCCAGAACCGCAGCCTGGCTCGATGGTTTGAGCGCCAAGGAAGGAGGTTCCAGGGGACTCTGCCCAATCTGAATTTTGATCTAATAGGGAAAATGGGCCGGGACCCCCAACAGTCAAAATAATAAAGCTGGATTGAACAATAGTCTCTGGTTGTGGTCTCCAAGTTCTATGTATTCTCCTGTGAGCCCTGAACCTGAAGCTGGGAGACATGTAAATAAAGAACCTCCTCATTCTCTTTATTCACACCTTCACAACCCCCACCAGGGGCAAGGCAAACAGCAAGGACCCACACACACTCCCCAGATATGTACATACATACATACATGCAGAGAACACATGTTCCCTGCCTCACATACACATGGGCATACATGGACACAGATATACACATCTATAAACATTCCACTGGTGAGCCTCTAGCTCTGGGATAACATCAGAGGTCCAGGTACCTTTCATCTGGCAAGTTGGAACAGATAGTCTCATAGAAATGAGCTCCAAACAAAACTTCAGCTGAGACACCTCCCCTCATGAGGATCCACTGTCCTGCCTGGGTTCTATCTGTCCATCCATCCAAACCAGCAAGACAGAGTTATAGGTGGAATTAGCTGAAGTCTTCCTGGGTTCTCTATAGGTTTGGGGCTCCTAGAAAAAGGAAAAGTAAAATCAAGGGAGATAATAGGACTAGATTTTGGCCCGGACACCCTGAGTATGAGGAAGGAGACCCAGCTCTGAGCTTAACATTCCTGGAATGAATAGGGGAACCTAGCTCTGAATGAGCTCCAACACCCTAAAAATGAGGGAGAGGACCTAGCTCTGGTGCAGGCACATAAAGAATAAGGGAGAAGCCAAAACCGGTTTGGCTCAGTGGATGGAGCTTCGGCCTGCGGACTGAAAGGTCCCGGGTTCGATTCCAGGTCAAGGGCATGTACCTTGGTTGCGGGCACATCCCCAGTGGGGGGTGTGCAGGAGGCAGCTGATCGATGTTTCTCTCTTATCGATGTTTCTAACTCTCTATCCCTCTCCCTTCCTCTCTCTGTAAAAAATCAATAAAATATATTAAAAAAAAAAAAAAAAAGAATAAGGGAGAAGCCCTGGCCAGGTAGGTCAGTTGGTTAGAGCAACGTTCCAATACACCCAGGTTGCGGGTTTAATTCCCCGGTCAGGGTACATGCAAGAAAATAAAAATATAAATAAAAATCAGTTTTAAAAAAAGAATAAGGGAAGGAGGGACCCAGCTCTGATCCAAGACACCCCAAGAGTAAAGATAGATATCCAGCCCTGAGCCTAGCACACTGAAAATGGGGATGGAGTCAATCTAGGAGCCCAATACCCTGCAAGAGAGGGAAGGGATCCAACTCTGAGCCCAGGGACTCAAGAATGACAGGTCCATCCCTGAGCCCAGACATCATAAGAATGAGGAGACCCAACTATGATTCCCAATACCCTTATGATGACGGGCCTACAATGAGGGCACACATCTCCAAGGCCAAACCTCCTGGAGGTCCTACTCACCTGGAAGCTTGTCCACTGGAATCATCGGGCCCAAGAAACCAGGCTTCTGGGGTCCATCTTTCCCATCTGGTCTCAGCCTCAGCCTGGAGCATAAAAAGGCAGCTGTTTTCCTGACAATGTGGGGCATCTCAGTCTCCTCCAAAAGGGTTTATTAGGAAAGGTTAGGAGAGGAATCAGTGAGAATCATGAAGTTGAGGAGAAGAAAGAAAAGTAGTTCCAGAATCATGTTCAGTGGGAAGTCATGAGGGGTGGGAAAGGGTAGGGTCTGTGGGTATCTGAGCATCTGTGTGGGATCAGAGCCTAAGGCACCAATGACAGTCACTTACCAGAGCCCCAGTGCCAGGGCCCCAGCTGCCAGTCCCAGGAAAGAGAAGATTCCCAAAGATGCTAGGACAGCTACCTGCTCCAGAGGGTCCCTGTGGACTGGAGGGGCGGGCGGGGGGGGGGGGGGGGGGGGTCACATGTGAGAGTGAGCCTGACCAAACTCGGTGCCCCCTTCTCTCTAGAACTTTCCCATCCTCTACCACCTCTGCCCATCTACCCAAGCTCACCAAGTGGCTGTAGGTCTGGCAGGAGGGAGGGCCTTGGGGGAGCAGGGCTGTCTGCTTGAGGCTCCTTCTCCAGCTGCATGTATGGCTGACCCCCAGCTGGTATCTCCTTAGGTAGGGGCCCTGAAGAGAGGCAAGACCGGAGAAGAATTGTCCACACAGGGTAGAGGCAGAGGCCAGGGCCTGCCAGTTGAAGCCAGGGCCTGGCTTGGACACAGGGGCACGAAGGAAGCAGAGCCTGAAAGGCCAGAGGCAATTTCTGGAGATGTAACAGGGGTGGAGGCTGAGGAGCAGGGCTTAAGCTAGGACAGGGCTGCAGGCATCCAAGGCTGAAGCCTGGATCAGCAATTGCCATGCCTATGTGGGCGGGGCATGTGCCACGCAGCCCTGTTCGTGCCAACCTGTCCAGCGGAGGGACAAGGCGCATTCCTTGGTTCTGTCTCTCACCAGTGCTCGGAGTCCCCCAGGCCTCAGGGCTCCAGGCGCTCCAGGTGCCAGCATCCAGAAAGTCCCGGGCACTGACCCGGACAGCATGGGGCAGCCCAGCCACAGCATCTGTGATCACCTCCTCCAATCCAGCTGGCTCCACCTGGCGGTGAAGATGGTTCACCATTGAGTTACCCAGATTATAAGCACTGAGCCTCCCTGGCCCGGGGCCCCAGTCTGCAGAGTACCCCTTCCTCCCTGTCCTGTCCCTGCCAGCCTGGTAGAGCCATTTGGGCCTCAGGTAGAGTGGCTGGTGGTATCAGGTCTACACACAGTGTTTGGAAGACAAAACTACGTAGTGTTTACATAGACAGGCTGTGCTGTCAGACTGCCTGGGCTCAAATCTTCCGGGGTAACCTTGAGCCTCTCTATGCCTCAGTTCCTTCATTTGTAAAACAGAGGTGAAAACACCTCAGTGAAATAATGCATATACAAATGTGTGGCTTGGTGCCCGGTGGGCAGACAGCGCTCAATGAATATTGGTTATTATCTGAGGCAGCCACTCCCCAGACGTGATGCGGCCAACCTCTGGCATCTCCCGAGGTGGGAATTCACTACTATCTTTATCTGGGATATGAGTGTTTTGTATCTGGGCATATGGATGAAAGACACTTCCAATTTTAGTATATGTGCTGCCCAAGTGAGCACGACACTTCTTTTCCTAGAAAAGTTATTTTTAAAAAGCCACTGCTGCCTTCCCACAGATAGGCTTACATCAGAGTTACATCCCACAGGACAGAGGCTTGGTTTATTGCTCCCTGCTGCACCCCCAGCACCCAGCACAAAGCCTGGCCCAGGGGAAGCCCTCGCTATGGGGAGGCAACAAGGCTCCAGTGACCTGCCAATGCCAGAAACCCATGCAGAACACCAGAAACATGAAACCAGAGACAGGACCCGCAGCCCTGGGACACACTCCAGGCCTCACCATGGACCAGGTGGGATGCTGCACTGGACGGTACTGCAGCCGGAACTTGAGCAGGAAGTGGGGCTGGCGGGGCCAGGAGGCAGGGTATGTCCAGCTGGCACGCAGGCGGCGGGGGTAACCAGGTACTGACTCTACCCGCAGCCCCTGGGGTGGGTCAGGACGCACTGCAGGTGGTGGAGACACAAAGTCAGGGCAGGTGACAGGTACCCATCCCTTACCCACCACCTCCCAAAGGAAGGTGTGTGTGTGTGCTTAAAGGTACCTGAAGGAGGCACTTCCAAGGGGTTGGGGAAATCTTAAGCTTGGTCATCCTTTAGACTCAGGACCTGTCTGTTATCCTTATTATAAAATGAGCTGAGATCTGGAGACAGGTTTTTGAAAGCTTTGTTGAGTGTTTTTTTTGTTTTTGTTTTTTGTTAATCCTCACCCGGGGATATTTTTTCCATTGACTTTTAGAGAGAGTGAAATGGAGAGGTAAGAGACAGAGAGAGGAAAACATTGATGTGAGAGAGACACATCGATTGGTTGTCTCTTGCACATTCCCTGACTGGGCCAAGGATTGAGTCTGCAACCAAGGTACGTACCCTTGACCAGAATCGAACCCACAACCCTTCAGTCTGAAGGCCGACACTCTAACTACAGAGCCAAAACAGCTAGAGCTGTAGAGTGGATTAAAAAGTAACCCTGCTTTCCATCAAGGAAGAAGATGACTTAGCCCAAATTCCAGCCAGAGCTTTAGTGCCCTCATCCCATGTACAGATCAAGAGGAAGGAGGGGCCAGTAATGGCTTCCAATGGACAGGGAGGACTTGAGACATGGCTGCCTTCAGCTCAGAGCTCAGAAGCAGAGAGACAGCTCTGAGGCTAGGCAGCTAGGAAGGACTTGTGCGGAGTGGGGAGTGGCAACAGCCCTGGGCTCTGATCGCCTTGGCTTCTTGGTCTCCACAGGGGCCATCTGTGTGCTGAAACAGGGGTCCATGTTGGGAGGGAACTGTCTGGGCGCTCTGGGGAGTTCTGTGTTGGGACATCTGTACTCTGGAGTCTGTTGGAGTCTCTGCGCTTGGGATCTGGGGGACTCTAGGGCTGGGTACTCACAGATGCTCTGCAAGCTCACATCCAGCAGGCGTGTGCTGGCTCCCAGGGGGTTCACCTCAGTCACATTGATTCGGTACTGGCTCCAGAACTCTGCCCCATGGACCACACAGCGGGCAGCCCCTGGGGGGTCCTGTGGGCACGGCCAGGGCCCTGTAGATGGACTTGTCCTAGGAGAGAGGAAGTGGTCTTGGGCTTTGGAAATGCTCATTGTGGGATCCAGCTGCAGCCCCCAGCCTCTCCCTCAGGTCCTACCTCTGGCCATCAGCTCCTGGCACTGTCTTCTTCCTGGCAGGGAGGGGGCCATCTGAGGTCAGGTAGGAAAAGAGGGTCCTCCCTCTTTCTAAGGCATTCCTCGGAACCTCCCTCCCAGCCTCCCATACCCACGTTGTGCTGGCACACTTAAATGTATAGACCCACACACCCCATCACGCACACACCTGTAGGAAGTAAGGTAGCGGGTGGGTAAACCGCTGACCTGGCTGGGACTCCAAGCGCAGGAGAAGTTCTCATAGTCAGCTGCTCGGCAGGAGACAACAGGCCGAGCTGGGGGGTCTAGAGGCAGAGGGTGCAGCTGGAGACTGAGAAGTCCCCAACCTCCCATCTCAGAGGGCTTACTCAGGACCCTGATTCCCTCAGGAGCCCCATGTTCATCACTGCCACCCAATACTCCCTCCCCAACTCACAGCCCAGCTGCAGGGTCACTGTGCCCCCAAGTGCACCATCCAGGGTCCGGCAGATGTAGGTCCCTTCGTCAGTGCTGTCTGCCCGGGCTAGGACCAGCTCATGCCCCAGCCCAGAGTCAGGTCCCTGGAGCAGCCTTGTCTCCCCGTCCCGAAACCAGGACACGGGGGTCCTGCGGGTGAGACAAGGTGATGACGATAGACAGAGGAAAGGTTTCAAGTGTAAGTCGGACCATGCCACAGCTCTCCATTGTCTTCTCACTCACCTGCATTAAAACCCACACTCCTTTTGCTGATTCACAAAGCCTCTGGTAACTTAGCCCTTCCATTCCTTCTTCAGCTCCTCCTTCCACCCCCTCACCTACTGTACTCCCATCCTGTCCAGTTAGCCTTTTTTCTGTTTAAGAGTGTTGAGCTCCAGTGGATAGAGCGTCAGCCTGCGGACTGAGGGGTCCCAGGTTCGATTCCGGTCAAGGGCATGTGTCTTGGTTGCGGGCACATCCCCAGTAGGGGGTGTGCAGGAGGCAGCTGATCGATGTTTCTCTCTCATCGAATGTTTCTAACTCTCTATCTCGCTCCCTTCCTCTCTGTAAAAAAATCAATAAAATATATTTTAAAAATAAATAATAAATAAAATATATTTTAAAAAGAGTGTTGAGCTCGCCCAGCTGGTGTGGCTCAGTGATTGAGCGTCGACCCATGAATCAGGAGGTCACGGTTCGATTCCTGGTCAGGGCACATGCCCAGGTTGCAGGTTCCATCCCGGTGTGGGGGCGTGCAGGAGGCAGCCAATCAATGATTCTCTCTCATCATTAATGTTTCTATCTGTGCCTCTCCCTTCCTCTCTCTAAAGTTAAAAAAAAAAAAAAAGTGTTGAGCTCATTCCCACCTCAGGGCATTTGCACTGGCCTTTGACAGAAATGCTTCTACCTCGATCTGTGCCTGGCTGCCTCCTTCCTGACCTTCACAAACCAGCTTCAGTGTTACTTCTTCAGAGAGGCCTTTCCTGATTACCAAGAAAAAGGAACCACTCAGTGATCCTCTTCCAGGGCACTCTCTTTTAATTTTCTGCCCAGCAGGTATCACTAGCTGGCAAGATTCTTATTTGCTTATTGTCTGACTGCCCCACTGGGATGTAAGCTCTATGAGGGCTGACGTCTTGCCTGGCTTGTGCACTGCTGTATCGCAGGAACTAGAAGAGACCCGGCACTTAGCGGGTGCTCAATACATGTTGGTTGAAATTGTCTGCTGAATAAGGATGGTTTGAAGATTAGGACAGATACAGAGGTGACGATAACAGACACCGGGCGGGGGGGGGGGCATGAGGACTGGGCAGGGTCAAGAAAGGGTCATGAGTGTCGCCCCAACAGGCAGGAGGGCACTTACCCAGCAGTCACTCCAGGGCAACACAGCGTCAGGGACCTTCCAGGCTGTCCATACTGGACCCCTGTGGAGGGCACTTCTGAGGAGAGGCTCTTCCTTTCCCTCTCCCCAAACACCCCATTTTATGAGCGTGAAGGGGTAAGGAGTAGACTTTTAAGCCCTGGGTAGAGTCATTGGGTCAGAGTATCATGTTATAATGTGGAGACAGAGGTCCGAGGACAGGTTAGAAAGGGGATGTTGCCAGGTTGAATGTCAGGAGTTTGGGGGTCACAGATGAGATTTGGGGTAGGGGGGGGCCACCTTGAAGGTGGCAAGCCATACATCAGAGTTGGGTTCATGCAGCGGGGTTCTCACCTGGGGGGCCCCAGGCCTGGGGACAGGAGGAGGAGGCGGACACTAGGGCTGCAGCCACAGCCACCAAGACCCTGCTCAGTCCTGAACAGCTGCTGCTCATCTGTGGGGGGGAGAGGCAGTTTCAGCAACCCCGTACCCCCCGAGATAAGAGGCTAACTTCAGCTTCTTCCTCTAAACTGTGGCTTTCTAGGAGGAAAACTGAGGTACCAAGTTGGGGTAAGAATGTCAGAAATCACTGGGGGATCTGATCTAAGCTCCCCCTTTCCACCACACATCCCTGTGCTGTGCATATGCCACACACACACACACACACACACACACACACACACACACACACAGAGTGCTGTGCGCGCACAAGCACACAAACACACCCTCAGTCTCCATCTCAGTCCTGGGCTTAGGGCCCAGAACAAAAGCTGGAAGCGACAGACTGTGCCAGCACCACCCCCCTGCACCACCCTTGGCGCCCACCCCTGGCACCAAATGCCAGCACCGGCTCAGTCATTCCTATTAACTCCTCCAATCCAGCTGTTAGGAATCCTGGCATCCACCTGGCCCAAAGCTAATCACGGCCTCTGACTGACCTGAGGCAGCCCTCACCATGGAGCTGTCATGGTGGGTCTAAGCCCACCCTGTACTCCTGCCATGGAGCCTAGCCCTGCTCTAGCTGCCAAGCCTTTTCTCGCCTGGGCCTGCCTGGCCTCCTGCTCTGGCTCCTTGGGCCACTCATCTGGCCCGACTCTGGAGTCTTGTTGGTCTCAAGCCTGTGAGGCTGGATGGGGCTAGGGTGCAGGCTCAGGCTGTAGAGTTAAGCAGATCCAGATGCCCTGGCTGCTGCCAGAGGCTGGGGGCAGGCGAGGAGCCAGCAGATGGAGACAGGGTGGCGGGAAAGGGAGAGGAGGCTGAAGGGAGCTGGGAGCCTGCAGGGACAGGGGTCTGGGGTGGGGTCCACAGGACCGGGAGATACTCAGAGATCAGGACTGGGCAGGTGGGACTCCGTGAGGTGAGAGCTGAGCTGGGGCAGCAGGAATTCAGGAAGGCAGAGGAAGTAGCCAACTATGTGTGTATGGGGTTTGGAAGGTGCTAAGAGAGAGGGATTCTGGATGGACAGGAAGCAGGAGGAGGAAGGCAGTGGGGAAGTGGCCATGGGGACAGGAGAAGGGCAGATGGGGAAAGGGCCCTGGGCAAGGGCTACAGACCCCTCCCAAGTAGAGCAGAACAAGGACTTCCATGTGTCTGGGTGTCTGCCTGGGTGTCCAGTGGCTCACCCCAGGCTTCCCAGCCACATCTACCCTGCTCAGCCCCACCCTACCTCGGTGATCCCCGTGGCTAAGTGTCCATGGCCTCCAAGACTTCCTCCCACCAGCTACAGCACCCGTCTGAGCTCCACAGTGCTGAGACCCCAGAATCATCTCCTCCTCCCCCTTCCCCGCCCCCGCCCCTCTGAGTGCTGGATCTCAGCCACTCATAGCCAAGCCCCCTCCCCCCTCCTGCCTTCAACCCCATTCTCCTCCCTCCTCCCTTCCCACCCTCTTAACCTCCTCCCATCCGAGGCCCTGGGAAGGGAAGAGGCCTACCCCCAGTCTGGAAAGGAAGCCACAGGCGCAGCCAGGACCAGCGAGAGGGAAAGGAGGGCTGCTTATGTCCCCATCAGTGACCGATTCCCTACGTTTCCACAGAGCCAGACACAGCCACACTCACGCGTGGACTCACCAGGCGCAGTCAACAAAAAGATACTCCCCTTGCACAAACATGGACACAATCAAGTGAAAAATCAGATACCCGTGCGCCCACTCTTTTCGCTCCCCAGCAAAGATTTCCTGAGGGCGCAGCCAGGGCATGTGTTTGAGGGGAAGGGAGGCCCCAGGTTGGGGGATATAAAGAAAAGCCAAAGAGTCCAGTTTCCCCTCCCCTGGATGTTCCAGCCATTTCTCACCTCCCCCTCCACTCTTTGGGCCCCAGCACCAGGAAATGCCTTTGGTCCCTTGGTGCCAGATACACAAGACCCACGCTTACCCTCAGACACACACTCTCAGATACGGCCACTCACAGTCACACCAATGTACTCAGATATCCTCACTCAGACTCAGACACTTGCATTTACACAAACCCACACCCTCACACAGATACACACATCTTACTCTTCCTCCCACAGTCACATGCACACACTTAGCATTCTGTCTCGGGAATGGGGTCATAGCATTTCCTAAAGGCAACTTCTCATCCTTCTCATCGTAGTTTAGGCCCCATCTTCCAGGAAGCTCTTATCACGGCAGATCCCACATCTCATCACTGTCACAGGGCAGCAGGTAATTGAAGAGACAAGGGTGAACAGGAAAGTCAGGCATAGCAGTGCTGGGAGAGACAGAGATGAAAGGACCGGAGAGGCAGAGTTATAAAACAGATACGCAGATACCGGAGGAGACAAAACTGTGAAGAGAGGCAGAGAGCCACAGTTCTAGGAAGACAGTAGCAGGGGGAGAAAAGGAAATAGAAGGAGCCCAGCGGCATGGCTCAGTGGTTGAGCTCGTCCTGCGAACCGGGAGGTCACAGTTCAATTCCCGGTCGGGTTGCAGGCTCCATCCCCAGTGTGGGCCATGCCAGAGGCAGCCGGTCAATGATTCTCTCTCATCATTGATGTTTCTATCTCTCTCTCCCTCTCCCTTCCTCTCTGAAATCAATACAAGTATATTTTAAAGAGATAAATATAAGGAAACCGAGTCAGACAGAGAAACAGAAAATAAGAAGCAATACACCAGCGACAGGGACTCTTGAGCACAGAGAGGAGGGGAAGCCCGATGTGTTGGGAATGGTTCAGTCTATGGGGACCTCGGTGGAAAGGTCAGTCCCCTTGTGTTTATATTGATCCCCCCAATATAAACACAGCTCCGCTCCCACGCAGTCTAACACTCAGGACACAGGACACACACAGAGTACAACTCTCGCTCTACGACTCCTTGCTCTGCCGTTCCTGAAGTCACACTCTGGCTTGCACAAACCCAGCCACCCCCTCTTACACTGGCAGAAACGATCTTAAACCCCGCAGAGACCTGCCCAAAACACATTCCCCGATGTGGTCACAGGACCTCTCACACGCACCCACCCACGACCCAGTCCCTCACCAAAAAGTTCACATTGACACAGACACGCTTAATCCCCGGCACAGCCACATGCACAATGACAGTTACAATAGCGGGCACTTGCAACAAGTGACACACTTGCGGAGCTTCACACAGATATCACACACACACAGCCTCACAGACACACACACACACACACACACACACACACACGCACGCACGCACACGCACTGACAGTCCCTCAGTCACACTGAGCCCTTCATCGTACTTCACCCTGCCCGGCCCTCTGCTGGCAAGGCTTCCCCGTGCACGCCCACGGCCCCACCAGGCCTCACCTTCCGCGGCCTCCGCCGCCAGCGCCCTCCGCCCTCGCCCTCTGCCCCGGCCTCTACTCCCTCCAGCCCTGGGGCCCGCTATGGGGGTGGCTCCGCCCAGGCACCAATGGAAGGAGAGGGGTGAAATAGGGGGGGGTTCCGGCCCATTGGAGCCTCCAACTGCCAATCACCTCCTCCCCCACCTCTGCCGGACACTTCCTGTCCCGTCCCGGACCGAGGAGGCTGCTAGGGGACAGAGGCCAGGGCTGGATTCCTGGGTCTTTGCCTGAAGGCTTCTCCTCCAGGAACAGCAAGACTGAAATCTTTCAGGCCCCTCCCCCTACCTACTGTCCGAAAACAAAGCCTTAAGTTCAGTGGCTCGGGAGCCACTGGACAGGTGACTGGACAAGCTTAAGGTGCCCCTGACTCCAAATAAGGAAAAACGGGGTAGGGCAGAGGTTCTCAAACTTTGCTGAATATTGCGGTTTTAAAACTGCAAGCCACACTCCAAACCAATTAAATCAGAAGCTCTGGAGGCTGGACCTAGGCATCAGTATTGTTTAAAACTCCCCCAGATGATTCCAAAATGCAGCCCAAAGGTGTAGGGAATGGTTCTGTTTAAAACTTCTGCGGGGTTTAGGCGAGTGCCTTAAGGAACAGGGTCCACTCTCCAGTCACTGGGGACTTAAGGAAAATGTGTACCATGTCTGTCTGCGCTCCTTCCAGACCAGGGCAACACTCCAAGTCCCAGACCCTTCCCCTCAGGGTCTCAAGAAAGAACCTTGGACGGGAAGGCAGGGTTCTCCTGGGCCAGGTCACCGCTGTCTGGCCTTGGCGTGACTCCCCCTCCCAGAGACTCAATTCCCTTAAGAGAAGAATGGAAACAAAGAGCCTTCTGGCCATCCTTGCCTTGTTCACAAGCCCTGTCCTCGCCTGAAAGTTTGAAGGACACTCGGTGGCATCAGGGTCTCCTGGGTTGCACGGCCTATTGTTCCCACACAGTAACAGTCTTCCCAAGGAAACGGGCTAGACTCCAAAGATCATCCCACCCTTCCAGGCCCTGGGGCTCCTCACTTCGGCAGCCTCTTTCCTGCCACAGCTGTTTATTACCCTGTGCAGTGCTGAGGCACAGGGAGGGACCACAGAGGTGGGTAGAGCCTGCACATACATGCTGCACATGGACGTCTGTCTGGAGAAGCCAAGGATACAAAGCCACGTACACGCTCCCTACCCGCCCCTTTAGCCCCTGTGGGCTGGAGCGGAGCCAAGCTGCAGCCACTCCACAAAGCCAGGGTTCTGGCCAGCAGCCCATGGTCTGGCCACTGACCACTGGGACCAGGATCCTGCTCACCCGCTCCCCACCAAACATCCAGGCCCAGGCTTGGTGAGCTGACACCCTAGGCGTGGTGGTGAGGGGGCCTCTGGCCTTCTCCAAAGCCTCAGCCACAGACAAGTACACAGGAGTTTTCATCGTTTTCTTAAATTGGGATGCTTTTGTTACTCCAGGAGTAAGAGCATCCATTAGACAAGACATAACACTGAGTGTTAATTTTGTTCAGAGATTTAGAGAAGATTTTTATCCTTAAGTTTTTCACATCTGTAGACAAAGAAAAGTTGTGGTTGAAGCTGTGCCTTCCGCCGTTAACCCAGACTCCCGAGGGTTAGAGTTCACACTCCTCTGGCATTAGAATAGGTGATTAAAGTTTGAGAAGAACAGTTTTATTGATCCCACATCTGCCCAAACCATAGGCTCTGGTTCTCTCAGGCAGAAAGCCTTGGGGTCAGCGTGGTCAGGCGATGGCTGCTGTCTCCCTGTCCTTCTGTCTCAGGCGGTAATGAACTTCAGGAAGTGCTCTCAGTCTCTCCGCAGCCTGAAAGGGGAAGAGGGAGGGTGAGAGCTGCCCAGAATGGTGGTATGGAGCTCTGAGTGATAAGGAGGCTGGTGACAAGGATTGCTGGGATAACCAGAGGATGAAGGAGCTGAGCAGCTCCTGAGGCCTTTGGAATGCCTAGGTTATAGGGATTCTCGAGGTCCTGATTGCTGGGATCTTTTGGAGGAAATGGGAGAGAAAAGGGGACCTAGGATGCTCCGAGTCTTGACCTGCTCAGGAGTGAGGTCCCTCTGAGCCTGGGCAAGCATTTCGTAGCCAACCATGAATTTCCGAACAGTGGCAGAGCGCAGGAGTGGAGGGTAGTAATGAGCGTGCAGCTGCCAGTGGTCCCAGTTGGCTCCGGCCTCTGATCCTGTGGGAGCCCCTGAGAGGAAGAAGGCAGAGATGGTCGAAACGGCCCTTTCTTAGTTCTACAGCCTCGCCCTGACACCCCCTACCCCATAACTAGGCTAGGTACTCGCAAACTCTATTTCCCAGCATTCTCTGCGAGAGAGCAGACCAGGCATTGGAAAGCACACTGGAACATATGTTTACCAAGTCCCTGCTCCACCCTCAGGCCTAGCAGCCCTGCTCCGGACATTTCCCCCAGCAAGAGTTCAAAGGCCTGCTAGGGGTTGCAGTCCCCCAGGCTGGGCCGCGGTAGCCCACAGATGATGTTAGGGCTAGATATGGGGGCTCACAAAGCCTCACCGTGCCAGCCCATGGAGTAGGGAAAGGATGTCTCAAACAGGTTGTCGTACTTGGTCAAGAGCTTCTTCATGATGCAGGCTAGATCTGGAACCAAAGCCTGACTCTCAGCCTGGGGCCTGGATGTTGGCCCTACCAGAGCAACCCCCATCCAGAGCCTGGCCCCAACATCCCAGCCGGGAGGCTCACCATCACGCTCGGCGGGGGTCAGCTCCGGCAGCCGCCGCACATGCCGGCGGGGGAGCAGCAGTGTTTGGAAGGGCCACACTGCCCAGAAGGGGACCAGCACTAACCAGTGCTCACTGGTTAGGACCAGACGTTCCTGAGCAAACCAAACGGAGATGCGGTCATCAGGCGGGTGTTGGTGGTCAGCAAACAGGCAAGGGAAGCAGAAGGAAAAAATGTACCCAGAGTCTTATAGCTTCCCACCACCGTCACCATTATCACCCTAGTCTAAGGCACCACCATCTTTCCTTTAGGTTACTGCTATGGCCTCCGGACAAGTCTCTCTATTTTCCTTCGACCCTTCTCCTTCACACACCTGTCTCTTTCGAGGTGTGAGGTTAGAGACTCCTTGGGGACAGGGCCTAGCTTTCTCCCACCTTCCTGAGCAGCTCCTGGCGGCCATATTCCATTAACAGAGGCTCTCCATGCTGACTCCGATAGGCTTGCTGAGATTTCTCCTCACGCTGGGCAATATCTGGCAGGAAACTGCTGGCCCACACCTGCCAAAGCATAGAAGAGAGAGAGAGAGAAAAAAAAAAAAGGCAGGTCCTTCATCCCCAATCCTCCACATCACTAGCATATTCCCTCTGTCCCATCTCTTACTTCAGTTCCCCTCCCCACAGTGCTGGCTGAGACTCAGCCTAGAAATGTACTGGAGCCCCTGACACACCTACCTGGCAGTGGGGGTGAGGGTTGGAACAGCCCATCATGGCTCCTTTGTTTTCAAAGATCTATCAAGTAGAGGGGTGCGGGGTGGGGGTTAGGGAGTTTTAGTAGCCAAAAAGACACCAAGTCAACCCTTCCAAACCACACCCTGTGGAAACAGAAATGCCAATTCCCAGAACCAAAGCTGCACCACCCCCTCCCTGCTCATCCAGGGGAGGGGGTAACCTCACAGACCTGTACCCAAGGGTACCGGGCACCCAGATCCTCTGTGACTGAGGCCCACACATCGATGACAGTCCGGATCTCAGGGATTGACATGAGTGGCAGTGTCACATCCGACCAGGGGTGGAAGCACAAGACCTTACTATGTAGTGTGGGAGGGAGGAATGACAGAAACATAGGGCTTGGATGTGCTAGGGGCAGGGTCCAACCCCAGCGCTCGGTCTAGGACATGGGTTGAAGGTTATAAGAGAGGAAATCCATAGTTACCAAACGCCTCGAGCAGCCTTTGCTTGAAAAAGAGGGTGATCACTGGGTCCTGAGATAAAAGGGTATCATTCTCTGCAACAGAAGTCCCCCCAAAAGGTCCAACCTCCTTTCCCCCCAAAAGCAGCAGAGCCGAGTTACCTGGACTGGGGGCATCAGGCTGCAGAGCTGGAAAGTCATTGTCGAACAGGAAAGTGCCGTCATACTGGGGATTCACCTACAGACAAGGGTGGGCTAGAAGTAGTCACTGCCCCATACCACCAGTCATCTGGTGGGCTTCAATGGCGGACAGGGTACAAGAGGGTGGGGAAGGCCCACTCTGGAGTCAAAAAGACTTGATGAGATATGACCCCGAAGGAAGTCCGCTACCCTCTGGGTGAGGGGCAGCTCTAAGTGGGAGCACCTCCCCTGGCCCAGCCTGCAGAGGTGGGCTCTAAAGGCTCACCTCCCCATTGGCCCGTGTGGCCCCCGGACACAGAGGGTTGCGGGGGTCATGGCGGGGCACTGTCTCCAGGAGCGAGGGCTCTACTTGCCCCTGCCAGGGTCGCTTCATGCGGTGCGCTGACACCAGCACCCACTCATCCTGCAGCGGGTTGTAGCGGATATGCTGATGCTCTGGGGGCAAAGAGTCAAGATCAGTCAGCACAGTTCTCTGTCCACCTCTCCAAGGGATCTCACCCACCCGCAGGCCCAAGCTCGGAGGCACCTCCTGGGCCCCGTCCGGCTCAGGAACTACAGGACCGGGCTTGGGCGTTCCCGGTGCACAGTAGCGTGCAATCCAACAAGGGTGTGTCTCTTCCCCGCTCGGGCCTGGCCGGGTGGGCGCGCCCACCTGGGCGTACGGACGACAAGGTCCTAAGGAAGGAGAGGGCTTGGCTCCGCGTCCCAGCGCGTCCCTGCCGCCCTCACGTTACCGCTCGCCCGGAAGGTGGCGGTGGCGTCCGCCTCTGACGCCGGCCGGCGCTGCTCAGGACTCGCTCCGGGACCCGCTCCGCTGCGCGACATGAGGTCAACGTGGGGGATCTTCTGCAGCGTCTGCCCCGCTGCCTTGCACCCACCTTGGTCAATCCAGCCCCGCCTCGCCCCCGGTGATTGGCCAGTCGCCAGCACGTGACTGTCTGAGGGGCCGACCGGCCACCAAGGGGCGGGGCTCAGGACGACCTTGCACTACAGGGGGCGACTTGGATAATTCCGTGGCCAAAGTCAGTACCCTGGAGAAAAAAAAAAATCTCTGTGAAAGCTGCTTACTGCCGATCCCTCGGCTCCGGACGCTTGCAAGATTTCTTGACTGCTTTCAGTCATTCGTTTGGTCATTCATTCAGCAAATATTTACTGAGTCTCCACCCTGTGCCAGGCACCTAGGCTGCGTGTGATGCAAGGGGATGCCCCTGTGTCAGGCATGGCCTCTGCCCTCCGGGAGCTTACGTTCTAGGGCACAGGAAAGGTATAACCCTGGACCCACAATCCCCTCACTTACTGCTCCGTGGCTGTGGTGGGGAGGAGAGGCCCAACTTGGAGGGATGGGGGCGGGTGGTGATCTGCTTCAACGGAACCCTGGCCTCAAGCATCACCCGGAGGAGTGTGTTCTACACTATCATCATCCCCACCAGTCAGCAGAAACAGGTTTGGGAAAATAGGACTAAGTAACTGTGAATGAAAAGGGGGCTGTGCAATAAACCTGGCAAGTCCCAGGGTGGAAGGTGCACATGGCAGCCCTGACCAGTTCAGTGACTGAAAGTAAGTACACAGGATGGTCTGATCACAAGTTCCTAACTGGACAGTTTCTAGCGGGTAGTCATGTCCCAAACCTACAGCTAAAGGTCAACCTTTACCTTCAGTGAGCTCTGTTCATTGTCCTTATGCATCTAGGATAGCTTAACTTTGAAATGTCAGAGTAACTTTCTTTCCCAGACCCCTTGAAGGCACAACCCCAGGCCCCAGAACACAAGACCATCAGACCCATCATTGTCACCTTGCTCCTGGAATACCATCTCTATGTACAGTGAATGTTAATTATTAGCTATACTGTACCCACCAATGTACAAGAAGTATGTGTTTCTCCAATTTGCTTTTTATCCAGTCCTGGAGATTTCCCTGCTTTGCTTTCTCCTGCCTCCTTAATCTACCACCAATGGATGGAATGTAGCTTCTTTACATTTCTCCTTTGATTCTAAATGCTTAAAAGGAGCAGCAAAACTGCCATTCTGTTGAGCATTTTCTCAACCCATTTAGATTTTACTTCCAGGCACATCCTCAAAATTTGGCTTGAATAAACTCTTACAAAACGTTTCTCAGCCGAGACCGGTTTGGCTCAGTGGATAGAGCGTCGGCCTGCGGACTGAAAGGTCCCGGGTTCGATTCCGGTCAAGGGCATGTGCCTTGGTTGTGGGCACATCCCCAGTGGGGGGTGTGCAGGAGGCGGCTGATCGATGTTTCTCTCTCATTGATGTTTCTAACTCTCTATCTCTCTCCCTTTCTCTCTGTAAAAAATCAATAAAATAAAAAAATATAAAAATAAAAAAATAAAGGCCTTACAAGGCAAATACTATTAAAAAAAAAAAAAAAAAAAAAAACGTTTCTCAATGTTTGAACATTCTTTTGTTGACAGAACCATCTCGCGTGCGCTCTCTCTCTCTGTCTTATATGCACACATCAAAAGCAAAAGAAGTGGGTGGGGTAAGAGGGCTATAAGAAATCTGAACATGTGAGGAAGACAGGACTATCAGTAACTCTAGCCACCATCTGGGTGGGATCGAGAGGTTTACACACCCTTTTCCCTTCTCCAACTTTTCCCTGAATCAAACCAATTGGTTAACATTAGAATAAAATTCAAATTAATTCTTCACTGGCACTTTTTCTTTTCTTTTTTTAATAAATATTTTTATTGATTTTTAGAGAAAGAGGAAGGGCATGTACCCTGAGGGGAATCGAGCCAGCAACCTTTTGGTGCACAGGACGACACCAAAAAAAGACATCTAAATATTGGCTGAACATTTTTCCCATTTCATAGTGGGAAACAGAGACTTCAAGGTCACCCAGGGGACAAGTGGCCAACCTAGGACTTGAACTCAAATTAACAGTCTCTTCCCACTGCTCTAAAATGCCTCTGAGACTTAGGTGATACTCAAGATAGGAAAATAGTGAACTAGAATCTGGGCAGTATCAGGAAGGCCCCTTCCCCCAAGCCAGACCAGGCCAAGCCAGATGTTTTGTGGCTCAGACACAAAAACTGGGCCATTGGTCATTTACCTAACCTCTGCCCTAGGGTCCTCTGACTGAAATCTGAAGAGGCCACCAGGCAGGGGGCAGGAAGCAGGGAGCTAAAGAATGGGGGTGGGGAGTACCCATCCCACTGGCTACTCCTGGTTGGAGGGGAAAGGGATAAAAGATCTGCTTTTCTACTCTCTCAGGTGTCTTTGTTGTTTGAGTGACTGGATTTCAGAGGCAGCCCCATTTTCTCAAGAACACAGTGCTTCAGTGCCACTCCCAGGGTCATGCCAACTAATTCCTGACCCCTTCAGAAACATCTCTTCAGGACTATCACCAAACCTCTCCTTTCTCTGTGTCTCCCTGAGGTCAGGTTTTGGGGGATGTGGAGAATGTGGGGCCCATCCAGCCACTTCCCTTCAAGATCCCAGAGGTGTGATCTCTTCTATGATATTTAGGGAAGGTGTGTGTGACTCCTGACCACTTAATCCCCTTCCTTAGACCCTCTTAAGGCTATGGGGTGGAAGAAACTTTCCTCTATCCTTCTAGGTTCTTCAGGCTGGCTTAATAAGAGATGGATTAACAAGAGAAAATAATGCAATTTAATTACATATGCACATATAATATGAGAGAGTCAGAGACCCCCAGATACATAAGAGGTTCAGAGTCAGCAAGTTAAAAGGAGGTATATATGGCATTCTGAGCTAAGGATGAGGTAAGGCACCTTGGGGCTTCAGAGGGGAGGAAGGTCATTGCAGGATAGAGCAGATGTTCAGTAATTAGAAGTGTGCCCTGCCATATAGATAGGTCATGAAAAGTTATTTCTGGTAATAACTCTTATTATGAGCAAGGCCCCAAATTCAAATTCTTTAAGGAAGAGGTAATAGTTTTCCGTGAGCCCACAGGGTCTCGATTACCTTTAGTTCATAATAATTCACGTATCAAAGTGACATACCTTGGGGAGTCCTGTTCTGAACCCCTTCAAGGCCAAAGGACAATTGGGTTTTTTTTTGTTTGTGTTTAAATATTGTGTACAGGAAAAGCTTTCTGAAAGACCACGTAGGGGAGCTGCAGGCCTAGATAGTCCCATAAGGCTTTACGTAGAACAGGGGGGCAGAGGCCAGATTTTTGGGCTAGTCCTTATTATTTGAGGTTCTTAAAGAATGGTCAGCTCAGAAGTATCACAGAAGCTAGGGTCAATTAAAAAAACACACACATTTCCTCACTTCTGCATTCTTCTCTAGATAATCACTTCATTATCTTCCCTTCTTGGCCAAGTTTCTCAAAAAATAGTCCAACTTCCCAGCCTCTACCCTTATCTGCACAGTACACTGTAACATGACTTTTGCCCTGTATTAATCAGGATAAGTAATCTTAGTTGCTATAACAAAGAATACCAAAGCTCAGTGGCTTAGCACCATACATAATCCATTGTGGGGGAGAGAGAGAGAGAGCTCTAGCCCATGCAGCATTCAAAATTCTCCACTAACTAGTTAATTCAATATAACTATGAAAATAGGTCAGGGAAGAGAGAGAATGTAAGAAATTTAACAGATCATAGGAGCCAGAACTGGAAGTGGCATACATCATTTCTGCTTATACTTCATTAGCCAGAACATAATCGCATGGCCTTATCCAATTACAGAGTAGACTATGGAATGTAATCTGGCTTCATACCCTACTGAGAAAGCTAACGACCATTTCTCATCATTGTATTGGATGGAACACTCAATTACATTTGACTGTGTTAACCCTTCATTTCATTACTCTCATGTATGAGGCCATGCCCCTCCAGTTCCCTCCTCCTTTGTTTTATTTATATAACTAACACACATGACACCACATGCCAGATACTAATTGCTTTAAAAATATTAACTCACTTAGTATTCATCACAATGAAGGTATGTACTATGAGGTAGGTACTTTTTATTCATCCCATTTTACTGACGGGAGAACTGAGTCACAAGAGCTTAAGTAACTTGCCCAACATCACACAATTAGCAGGTGGCAGGAGCCAGGCTTTTGATCCAGTCAATCGAGTCCAGAGATTTTTTCTTGACACTGCACAATGCTGCCTCTTTTCTCTCTTTTGTTTCTCCTCTGTTTTATCACTCCCCCACCATCACAGTTGTTGGTTTACAGGGACTCCTCTCACATTTTGTGCTTCAGAAGAATTCATTGTGGGCCCCTGGAGGCCCAGGCTTCTCCTCGTTGCCTTTGCTCTTGGAGTAGGTCTCAACGGCTGGAATGCCCTTCCCATTTCTCTCTCTCTCTCTCTCTTAAATATATATATATATTTATATATATATATATATATATATATATATATATATCTTGACTTCAGAGGGGAAGGGAGAGGGAGAGAGAGATATAAACATCAAAAATGAGAATCATTGATTGACTGCAACCCAGGCGACTTGGAATCGAACTGTGACCTCCTAGTTTATAGGTGGACACTCAACTACTGAGCCGCGCCGGCCAGGCCCTTCCCATCTTTCTTTCTTTTTTTTTTTTTTTTTAAGGTATTTAAAATAATTTATCATTTTTTTTTGTTTGTTTAAGGTATTACAAATAGTAGTACGTATGTCTCCTCCCCCCCCCCCCCCCCGTCACTGACCTCCCCTCCCCGGCCTCCCCTCCCCGCCCCCCTGCACTTGCCCTCGTCCCCTCGCCCCCAGTGTCTAGCGCCTGTTGGTTGTGCTTATAAGCGTGCATACAAGTCCTTCGGTTCCTCCCCATCTTTCTTAAAGACCCCGCGCAGATGTCACCGCCTCCAGAAAGTCCCCCATAACAATCCCAGGTTGAAGGGCCCCCCTTCCACCCTCTGCGCTAGCAAAGGCGGGCCTTAAGCCTTAGGAGTCCCGGAAGGCTCCCGCTTCCGGGCTCGCCTGTTTCACTAGTCAGGGAGTCCAGGGGGGCGCCCTTGCTGGGTCTCACCGCCTCCAACCCCTAACCCACGTGGGATGGCGCTCCGAGAGGTTCCACCTGGAGGTCCTAATGTGGGCAGCTGGGAGGGCCTGGATTCGCCCCCTTGACACTGTGCCCGCGGCGCCGCCCCACGCCCATGGGTGCTCCCCGCTCCCCGTGAGAATGTGGTACAGCCCGAGGGGCGGCGCCCGGATGCCCGGGCAGTTCCGATTGGCCAGGGAGAGCCGGACCACGGCGGTGGCGGGGGAACGGGTCCCGGACGGCGGGCCGCTGGCTGCCGGGCAGTGGGCAGCATAGCCTCAGGCCCTGCTGGCTTCTGCGCCGAGAGGTGTCCGCCGCCCGCAGGGATGCAGTGGGCCGTGGGCCGGCGGTGGGTGTGGGCCGCGCTGCTCCTGGCCGCCGCGGCCGTGCTGGCCCAGGCGGTGTGGCTGTGGCTGGGCACGCAGAGTTTCGTCTTCCAGCGCGAAGAGATCGCGCAGCTGGCGCGGCAGTACGCGGGTGAGCGGGCGAGCGGGCTGACGGACGGATGGAGGGCTGGGAAGGCCCGGTCCGAGCCGGGGGTCCCGGGGACGTCGTTTCCTAGTTCGGGACCGGTGCTGGCTCTAACCGTGCGACTCTCCTGCCCCCGCCAGGGCTGGACCACGAGCTGGCCTTCTCTCGGCTCATCGTGGAGCTGCGGCGGCTGCACCCAGGCCACGTGCTGCCCGACGAGGAACTGCAGTGGGTGTTCGTGAACGCGGGCGGCTGGATGGGCGCCATGTGCCTTCTGCATGCCTCGCTGTCCGAGTACGTGCTGCTGTTCGGCACCGCCCTCGGCTCTAGAGGCCACTCTGGTCAGTGCTGGCGGCGGGCCGGACTGGGAGGCTGGGGGTGTGCCAGGGCCCGTGCCCTCCTTTCTGTTTGGCCAGCCCTTGTAATTGGCGCGGACACTCTGATATTCGGTGTCCATCTGATTGTCCCGCAGGACGCTATTGGGCTGAGATCTCCGACACCATAATCTCTGGCACCTTCCACCAGTGGAGAGAGGGCACTACCAAAAGTGAGGTCTTCTACCCAGGTGGGTAGGGAGGTTCTGTCAGACAAGTGGCTTCCTTCGTTGTGGTATGCTCCTAGTTGGGGGAGGGAGCCCTGGCATGGGAAAGGGGTGCATTGAGGGACCCTCTCCCTTGTCCCCCATCCTCTAGATAAGCCACAGGTAGTTAGTTGAGGCAGGACTGAGGGCCCCAGTTGCTTTCCTCTGTCAAAAGGAAACAAAACATAAGAGTTTCTTGTTAAATGTTGTCTGATTTTTATTTGCTAAGACACTTTTGTACTCATTATATTCCAGCAATTGTTGGGGAAACAGTTGGGTGGGTAATCAGAAATGTTTTCATATCTCCAAAAGCAAGGCAGACTATTGTCTTCCCTTTTTTAAAAAATCCTCACCCGAAGATATGTTTTTATTGATTTTAGAGAGAAAGAGGGAAAGAGAGAGAGAAACATCCATTGACTGCCCCCCAAACTCACCCCGACTGGGGATCGAACCCACGACCTTTTGGTGTACAAGACAACACTCCAACCAACTGAGCCACACTGGCCAGGCTGTCTTCCTTTTTTTATATAGTAAAATATTTTACATAAAAAGTAGAGGTTTGGATTTCCAACTAAGTCTGAGGTTGTGTTAAAGCACAGCAGGCATTGTAATTGAACAGTTACCTTTCTCAGAAAGCCTCACAAATCTTATAACCACCCCTCTGTATCTAACTGGCCCAAATTTAGCTAAATTTCTGCTTGGCATGACTGAGGCTTGGGAATGACCCCTGTACAATGGCCCATAGTCAGTAGGTGCTCCTCCTTGGCTTCCTTCAAGAGGACACGAGCCAGGTGATGCCACAGAGGAAAATTTAGGAGTCGCCATCTTGGCCTCTTACCCCTCCAGATAGGGGACTTGGCCAATGAGGTCAGACTTTTTCCTTTCCTTAAACCCTCCTTACCATTAGATAGCCCATGGGCCAGGGAGGGGGCAACAATGGAAGGACAAGGCTAGGCTCCTCATGTGGGTGCTCCCTCTCCCCCAGGGGAGACAGTGGTGCACGGGCCTGGTGAGGCAACAGCTGTGGAGTGGGGGCCAAACACATGGATGGTGGAGTATGGCCGGGGCGTCATCCCATCTACCTTGCCCTTCGCGTTGGCTGACACAGTCTTCAGCACCCAGGACTTCCTCACCCTCTTCTACACTCTTCGCGCCTATGCCCGGGGACTCCGACTTGAGCTCACTACCTACCTCTTCGGCCAGGACCCCTGAGTAGCCAGGCCTGAAGGAGGACCTGTGGATGGACAGGAGCGGGCAGGCCCGCACACATCCACTTGCTGGAGCCCACGTGAAAAGATGGACGTACAACATATGTGGATATTGAGTTCCTGGTATACAAGTAGGGACATACATGCTTATACCACCAAACACAGAGACTTATGGGAACATATGGGACACACATTCAGATCATGAATTCCCCATGTATACCAGGGGGTCCAGTCATGTTCAAACATAACACAAGCTTGACTCATTAACTCAGGCCTTTCTAGAGCTTCCCTTCCCCCAGTCAGTGCTCTGGAGTTAGGGCTGGCGGGGTATTATACTCTGCCTGGCTTTTACCCCTCAACCCAGCAGCAGTTGAGGAAGGATGAGGAAGAAGAGGAGTTGCCTTTGGAGGTCCCCTTCACCTGCAGCTACGATGCGCTTTCCCTTGATCTCCCTGTCCTCACCATATGCCTTACCCCTGTTCTGTTCCCCTGCTATGCAAGTCCCTCATGGCCTGTCCCCCACCCTCTCAGCAACCAAGTCAGTTGGGGAGCCAGAAGAATGGAGAGTGCTGAGGTCAGGGTCCCTTCTATCCTGAAAGACCACCATTCTTCCCTCAGGAGTATGGTGGGGAGGCTGACCTCAGCCTAGGGCCCACCCTGATGAGAAGACCTGAAGATGTGGGCCCAGATCCAAGGGATCATCCCTGGCCTAGAGAGAAGGCCTTTTTCTGCGTGCACACACACACACACACACACCCATCACAGCTTTCAGACACTACCTGCATTTTCTGTCCATCTGACTCTGTTAATAAAGACTTGTTGAACAGTTCCATTTCTTTGTGTGTCTGAGCAGCAAGAAAACATGCTGTGTGATTGAGTTTGGAGGCTATATACTTTAGTGTGCACAAAATTGGCTGGCTATATACTTTAGTGTGCACAAAATCACCTAGGAGGCTCATTGACTCTACAGATTACTGTGCCCAAATCCCCAGAGGTTCAATTCTGGATTGAGGCCTTGAGATCAGTATGTTTAATAAGATCCTCTCCACAAGTTTTGAATGTGACAGTTTAAGAAATTCAGGGCTGGATGAGGTTTGTATCTTGGTCTTGCCTCTGCTATTGCAGGTCTGGAAATAGCCTTGGGAGTCCTGCCCTGTATGGCCACGAGATGGCAGTGTGCACTCACTTTTGAGGTGAGCTAAAGGAGGCCTAGTCATTCTCCATTTGCTTGCCTCTGTTTCCAGATAGAAGTTTCTCTCCAGTCTGCCTTCTCCAGGACCCCTCACTTCTATGGGGAGGCTCCTGGGGGTGGAGCGCAGGTGGTGTCTGAGGTATTGTGAGAAAGAGGTGCCCTAAGGTGTACTCCCAGGGACCTTGCACTTGCCCTCTTAGATTTTGTGCTCTGGTTGCATCACTTGTCCCATCCTGCTGGCCCTGCTCTGAGGGTAAGGCCCAGATCACTCTTAGAATTCCTGGTATATTGAAAATGAAAGGAACACGATTACAAAAATTGTGTATTCTAAAAAGTTGACATTCTAATGAACAAAAATACAGGAGACTACATGTATAACCACTTGTAAGCAACATCAAGTCTAAATTTGTGGATCTGAATGAATATAAGGTTCAGGCAAGATGGCCATCCTGACATCTGTCATAGCCACCACCATCTTGGCCATGACAGCCTGGCTGGGGCCTCTGCATAGATCATGGGTTGCAAAGTCAAGCATTCAAGGACTTCTCCCACCCTATAACCCAGCTCTGCCTCTAGGCTCATCCCACATCTGTCAGGGTGCTCCAGCTCCCCTGTCATCCCTTCCTCCCACTAAGACTAGGTTCCCAGGGTCCTCCCCATCTCTGTTAAGCCCAGAATTGTTTCTTCCCAACTTTCATTTGACACAATCACTCTTAAAACACTTGTTTTCCAGTACATTACTCCTTTGCTAGATCTTAACCTGTCCAACCTCTGTTGACTTGCCAGGCCTTAATCCTCAAACTTCTGTCTACACCCCTCCCTGGTGCTTTCAATCATTTCAAGACTAAATCGCATCTATGTCTTCCCTACTCCCAGTTTTATTGAGCTATAATTGACATATAACATTAGTTTAAGGTGTACAACAGTGATATACGTATACATTGTGAAATGGTTTACCACAATAAGTTTAGCGCCTCACAGTTACATTTCTTTTTAAATGAGAATTTTCAAGATCTACACTCTTAGCAACTTTCAAATATATAATGTAGTATTAACTATAGTTACTATGTTGTACATTACATCTCCAGGACTTATTTCTCTTACAACTGGAAGTTTGTGCCTTTTGACCACATTCACCCATATCATCCATCTCAGGCCTCTGGCATCTACCAATGTTGTTTCTAAGAGTTTGTTCTTTTTAGATTCCACATATAAGTGAGAACATAGAGTATTTGTCTTCCTGACTTATTTCACAGCATAATGTCCTCAAGGCTGAATGGATAAAGAAAATGTGATCTATATGATGGAATATCATTCAGCCATAAAAAAGAAATCCTGTCATTTGCAACAACATGGATGGACCTTGAGGACCATCTATATGTATCAACTCCTAATTTCTTGTCTCTGCCTAAACCTCTTCTCTGAACTCCAGATATCAGCTTCATATATCTGACTGCCAACATCTCCACCTGGTTGTCTAGTTGGCATCTCAAAGTTAAAATGTCCAACATAAACTGATTTCTCCCAATCCTGTACCTCCTGCAGGCTTTACTGTCTCAGTTAAGTGTACCTCCATTTACCCACCTGCCCAGGCCAAAAGCCATGGAGTCATCTTGAACACCTCTTATCCTCTCACATCTCATATTCAGGGCATCAACAGAGCATGTCAGCTTTATCTTTGAAACATTCAGAATCTAACCACCTTTGTTCAAGCTGTCAACATCTCTTGCATGAATTACAGCAATGGCCTAATTGATCCGCATGCTTGTGTGCTATGTGGAGGGTTCACCACGCAACAGCTAGATTCAGCGTTCCACTCTGTGCAGACATTTCCATCAGCTTCCCACTCATTCAGTGTTTTTACTGCCTCCAGGAACCTACTCCAAGGCCCATGTTACCTTTGACCATATATCTCACCACTCACCTCAGCCACCCTGTTTAGCCCAGTGGCCTCGCTTTCTTTCTGACACATCAAGCAAACTTCCACCATTGGATATTTGCATCTACTATTCTGCCTGCAATGTTCTTTTCTAGGTATCTTTCTGGCTCTTTTCTTCCACGCCTTCCCAATTCAGTTCCTGCTCTGAGTCCTTCCCTTAATTTGTGAATTAGAAGCCCTTCTGTGGTGGTTTTTAAATACCTCCATAGCCTGGCCAGTGTGGTTCAGTGGTTGAGCATTGACTTGTGAACCAGGAGGTCACGGTTCAATTCCTGGTCAGGGCACATGCCCAGGTTGCAGGCTTGATCCCCAGTGTGGGGCGGGCTATATACTCTGGAGTTAGGGCTGAGAATGATTCTCATCATTGACGAGAAGGTGATAGAAATGATTCTCATTATTGATGTTTCTCTCCCTCTCCCTTCCTCTCTCTGAATCAATAAAAATATATTTTAAAAAATAAAATATCTCCGTAAGTATTTTTATATTTCTCCCTTTAAGAGATGAATCTGAATTCCCTTACCCTTGAATGTGGGCTGGACATAGTTATGTTGTTGGGTTTTTTTTAATATATAAAAATCTCTACCCTCTGCCCTCTAGTCCCCCAGGAGACTCCCAAGCCATGTTTGTCTGCCTCTGCACATTCAGTGGTTCTCCACTCTGTGGGCTCAGCCTTAGAGAGGGCTTAACTGCCCCAGAACTCACCACATAAAGCTATGTAGGGGAGGGCATCAATACTGACCGGATCACCAAGGCTTCCTGGGGTTGGGGGGGGGGTGCGGAGGGTGTCTGACACTCAGGTCTGAAATCCGAATGGGAGGACCCTGGAGTGAGCCAAAGGTGTGAGCAGGACTGAGCCTTGGTGTGGCCGAGGGTGGGTTAAAGAGAGCAAGGACTTAGGACCACAGTGGGATCCAGGCTGGGGACAAAGGTAGAGGCTGGAGATAGGGAGAGCGAGGGTCAGCCTGGTCTGAGAGGAGAGGACTGATTGGGGGCAGGGGAGAGGAAGCAAAAGTCACACCTGAATTTCTGCCTCTTGGGGAATCTTGGCCATGGGAGGAATCTTGCCTCACTGGGTATGAGGTCAGGGGATGATCCTCTGTGCTGGGTTTGAGTTTGACAAAGCAGTTTCACACCCATGCCAGGTGTCATCCATACAGACATATGTTGTTCTCACACGACATCACCTCCAGGTGGCCCTCCTGCTTTTGGTAGGGTGATTCCCTTAGGTACAGGAAGAAACTGGGATATATACGAGGGTGCCAGAGAGGAATGGGGTCCACACTGCTCAGAGCAGGAATTGTGACCTGCCATCAGGACCCCCAAATAAGGAACAGCATCTGGGGAAAATGGGAGATAGGGTAGGCCTGAATCAGTGGGCAGAAGGGGTCTGGAGATACAGACTAGGGAGTCACACACATGGGTGAAGATGGCCAAAATGCTGATCACTGTTTAAATGTGTGATGAGTATCACTCTTTTTGTATATGAGCTTGAAGATGTCTGTAATAGAACGTCCAAAGAGCTTTAAAAAAAAACACAAAAAAACAACCTGAAGAAAAACAAAGCAAATTCCCGGCTGGCTTGGCTCTGGTTGATCATCGACCTATGAATCCC